>NW_020450871.1:4731820-4975650 GCF_003343035.1 Apteryx rowi | reverse complement strand
CGCTGTGGCGAGGCAGAGCGGCGACGGCGACGCCTCGGGCCGGGCAGAGGGGCCTCGGCGCGTCCGTGAGGCCTGCCCTGGAGCTCCTCTCTGACTTCAGCGTCTCCCGGGGCGCTCGTGAGCTTCGCCGCTGGCCCCGGCTCCCCCAGAGCGCCCCTCCTTCGCCCCTCTGCGCGCACGCGGCCGCACTTCCCCTCCGCGCGTCCCCCCGTCCAGCGCTTTCCGGCGCTGCGCCGGGCAGGCGACGGGGCTGGGCCCGGCCGGGGCAGGGCCCGGCTCCCCGCTCCGTGCTGGCGCCGGGGGCTGCGGCCGCTGGTGCCTCGTCTGCGCCGCGGGGAAGTGCTGCTCTCCCCCTTTCTCAGCTAAGGGCTGGGAAGCTGACGGGACGAGGCCGCACGGGCAGCCGTCGGCGGAGCAGCAGGTCAGGGCTGCGCCTCGCGGGCTGTTGCCCCAGCCCCGGGGAAGCCTTCCTCTCCTGTACGGGTCACGGACGTCTACGACGCCGCTACGACCGAGTTATTTGTGGTTCATATGTGGTTACAGAACCGTCTTTGGCTCTGCGGAGCCAGTCCCCCGTTAAGCCGTCCATCTCCGTTGCCTCAAACAGAACAACACCCTTCTGCAGAGCGTTAATGCTCCTCCTAAGGTTCAAGGCTTGCGCAAGCAGCAGGAGGATCCACGTAGTTCCTGGGGAACTTCCACAGCCTGGTCCTGCAAGTGTACACCGGTGTGACCAGTGCCACCGGTTCCGGGGAAACGCTTTGTGCGAAGAAAATAAGGTACATCTTTAAACAGATGGAAAATCATGGCCTGATATGGTTAAATACTCCTCTCATCTGGAATACATTTTCCTAAATGACCTTGCCATTTGTACTGTCAGACAATCGACTTTAACGGAATAAATTTCTGATTGTTTTAAAGTGACATTGGACTATTCCTTGCTGAACAACAGTATGACGTTATGCAGTGTTGGGGTTTTCTGTTTTTCTGTTTTTCCACATGTGGGCTGATGGCATCTGGAAACTCATTCCCATGCTAACCAAAGGCTCAATGCTGGAGCCCCTCTTCCCGCACGTAGTCCTGTTGCTGTGAATTTCAGCCACAGCATCCAGGCCCTCGACTTGTGTGCCAAAAAGGTGACTTAACCTTCTTAAAGCTCCAAACCACTAATACTAACCTGGAGCAAAGCCACTGACTTCAAACTCCTACTGAGGGAGGACTTAGACCCAAGCACGTGAGTAAAACTGGCTTCAGCACAGAATCTTAGCCCTAATCCTCCAAAACCACATTATATTCAAGCTTGTGGGACTGCTCATCAGTGTAAATGCTTACAGGAGCAGAGCTTTACCTATGTTCAAATTAGGAGGTTAGGTTTTCATTTGTGCTTCAGTCACACCGCAGCCCCGGTCCTTTGGCTGTTGCAGCACCTGTGTGTGCACTTGCCAAATTCTTCGTGCAATAGCTGTGATACTGCAAGTCATTATGAACTTCCTGGGCTGGAGGGCTGGGAGAAGAGAGGGAGGGAGATTGGCCTTAAAGTCTCTGTTTAGCTTTCCATTAAGTCGCATTGATTCTCTTAATTTTTTGTCCTCCTGGTTGCTAGGCAATCCCTCTCTCCGCTCTGCATGCTGGAAATCAGGGCTGCAGACAGAAATTTATATCTTGTAATAAAATCAAATCTAACAGAGCCTGTTGTCAATGATGAGAAGGGAGCGTTTCATAAAGGACAGGCTGAGCAGGGGAGGTGGAGAACAGGGGCCAGAAAGGATCAGTCAGCGGCGATCCTCATCATTTAAGTCCCATCACAATTACGGAGTTCCCCACGACACCAATACGGCAGCACACATCCTACTCCAAACTTCAAACCAGGAAACAAACAGCACATGTGAGTAGAGGGGACATGGAGAACGAGAGAAAAAAGTTGATGCAGGACCAAATCAGCCAGACTTGAAAATCATTTCTTGTTTAGTGGAAAATCAAGGGCTTGATTCAGAGGTGGGAGTCTCGGCTCAGGCTTGTCCATGTAAGGCTGTACCTGTAGGATCCAGCACCCAGGGAATTCAGTATGAGCTTTTCACCGTGTTTTGGAGCAGCTTGCGGGTATGATCTCTTAGGGAGTGTTCAGTGAATTTGCTCCTATTTCTCCTAAAGTCTCTGGCCAAGCTCTGTAGAGACCAGATTGCTTCTGTCAAGGCATCGTCCTTGTTCAGATGGTTTCTGTCTCTCCACCGCTGAGTGACTCTTTTAGTCTGACATAATTCTTTTTACATATGTATATAAATACATATATACATCTGTGTAAAATGTTTGTATGTAAACACACACATTTTTAACTCAGTCCTTTCTAAATTGCAAGGCTGTTGTCTTAGAAACGGACATTATTAATGCAATCTCCCAAAGTGCTAAGCACGGTGGTAGCCAAGGCTGGCTGATGCCGTTGGAAACGCTGGCGCGTGAGGTCAGGGCAAAGAACGCTTAAAACTTCCTGGAAGTCTTCTCACCATCTTTGTGCTGACACCGTGAAAACACACAGAGAGAACTATCCCCCAGATTACCTTCTCCTCGCCCCTCCATCTTAGCTGTTTCCAACCTGGGACTGTTTTGTTATGAAAGAGCTGTTTCCACCGTAATTTAGTTAAATTTGCAGCCCTAGTCCTGAAATGGCTAAATCAATGTCGCAATCACACAAGTAAAAGGGTCTTAAACTCAACCCCTTATGTGACCCCAGAGTGCGTTCACAGTGTGACATGGGGAAACATTACAAATTCCTGTGTGCACAGCCAGCTCTAACAGAAATATCAATAATTCATGCCACTGTAACCGCATACAAGCAAAGCTTTCCGGAGGAGTAGCTGTACCAGCCTGGATGCCTTGTGCTTCCTCAGTGCTTTAGGGAAGGCAGCTCTTACAGCGGGAGGTTTGCATGAAAAGCTGTAGCACTGACCGCCCGCACCCATGTTAATGCAGCTAGTTTCAGTTGCAATGTGGTTTTCTGTTCAAAAGAAAGAAAAAGAAATTGAAGTCATGGAGGTTTTTCTTTAAAAAATTGTATTCGTTGGGTTATCCAGCTAAATCCAGACACTGGCTACACCTGGGAGAGAGGAATGCCAAGGAGCAGGGAGAGCTCAGACCGGGGCAGTCATAAACGCCTGAACTGAAAATCTGTCATTGCCACCAACTTTCTCTACGGTTTTAAGCAAATTGCTTTATGGACCCTGTGTGAATTTCTCCTTCTCTGGAGCAGGGAAAAGCACACTTCCCACCTCTGCCTGCGTGGTTATCATGTGTTGAGTGCTATCAAACTGAAGAGAGCAATGCAAAGGAAAATGATGCAAGAGTGCCAGAATAACATACTTAAGTCCTGCGCTTGCGGAGCTGCTCTGCACCTGCACCTGACCCCAGAGAGGAAAAGGCGTTGTGCAGCTCTAAAAGCGCACTGCCGTGGAGTAATTTGCAGGTCAGGGTGTCACTGCATTTGCATAGTGGCTAACTCTGCTCCAAAGCCCAGCGTGAGCTGCATTGAAAAAGGGAGTTTGTTACTCCCATCATTTAATAGGCTCGCAGGTAACACGGGGCACAACAGACCACAGAATTCCTCTTCACGGCAGAAGAAACGGGGGAGCGAGGACAGGAAGATCTCTCTGCTGGTTTACTTAGACACCATTTTTCAGACCCCTGTGACCACCGCTGGTCACAAACCGGATGATTCGCTTCTGTCCTCCCTCTGCTGCTACGTGCTGGGGCTGGCGCCCGCTCTCACAACCACACCGCCACGAAAAGGAAAGTAGCCCCAGCCGCTTGCTTCTCGGCGTCCGTCTGTCACGTGCTCAACAGATCCTTTCCGTTTCTTCTCCCAGCCTGAGGGTGCTCTTCCCGCTGCCTGTGCTCTGGCCAGTCTCGCCGCAGAAATCAGCAGATTTGGGAATCGGTATGGGGAAGGGCAGGTTCTTCTTCACAGTCACGCAGGCTGCTTAGTCACTCTGGCAGGGCAGTTGGGAGCCGAGAGACGTCGTAGCGAGCAACCAGGTAATTGATAGCTGCAGGATGTCGGATATTTGTATTTGTCTGCTTCACAGCACACGGGGAAACCTCAACACAAGAAAAGACTCACTGGGACAACCTTGTTACTGTTGTACTGAACCCAGTTCATACGCGGTAAAAAATGACATGGAAGGGGCAGCTGGGGGAACTGGCGTGGCTCCGCGGCGGCTCCCATCCACAAGGCTGGCGCTATGCTGATTTACACCGCCTGGAAAAACAGCCCTAATAATGGGCTCTTTTCTGTTCTCAGGAAAAAAGATGATGAAATTAGACAAACGAAATCAGTAATTCACCTACACCGGTGTTATACCACTGCTTTTAGCATTATTCCTGATTTATGCTAATGAAAAGAGTCAGGCCTGGGGAGGCTCCGTATGGAGAAAGCCAACACATACGTGAAAAGATCCATACGTCAGAGGGTATCAGCTCATCCAGGAAAAGTCAGAGTGATTATTCGTAGCTGGCCATCATCAATTCAATCTGAGTCAGAGACAGCACCAGGACAGGTTCGACGTGCAAACCACAGGGCAAGCACTTATCAGGGAAACTGCTTTTGCTCAGTTCCAATAAGGTAATCTCTTCCTGTTCAAATGCCTCATCCTTCCAGGAACAGCTTGAAGACATTCAAGCCAGAGACTGCACCGTGTGATGTCCCATTGCAGGGTAGGGACTGAAGCAGAGCAAACAAGCCAACTACTGTGCATTCAGGAGGACCTGGGAGTCAGTGGCTGCTCCAGCCAGGGACCCAGTGCAAAGAGGATGGATGACACAGGAGGCTACTGGCAGGACTGTGGGACAGAGAGAAAGGAGCTGAAGCCCAACAGATCACTTCTGGTCTGGAAATCTCTGCAGAGGAGCTCAAGGTCCTCAGAAAGAAGATCGGTCATTTTAAAAGGGCACAGAGGAAAAGAGAAAACTTGCTGCAACTATAGGACTCATCAGTCAGTCTCGTATCACAGACTGCTGCCTTCAGCTGCCTGTCCAGCCCAGACATTTGAGACCGCATCACTTTCTGTAACATTGCTCAGCTGTGATTTGAATAAAGCATTGGGCGGAACCAAAGCTGTGGTTTTTCTCTAGAAAGAGATTAGAAATGATGGCCTGAAAGCTGAACAGCTAGAAGGGGCAATTCAGCCTTCCCCCAATTAATTTTGTCCATAGAAAGTTGAGGACCATGCCTTACCCTTCCTCTGGCTGCTGATGGGATTGCTGGGAGGTCACTGCAGGCCTCAGAAGAGCTCCCACAACACTGAGATACAGAGCACGCTGTTCACTTATTTGTTTATTTCAATATGCTTTGCCAAAGAAAAATCAGCAAAGAATTAATTAACAGCAATTATTTCTAGCAACAACAGAGCAGCCCTGCTCCAGAAACCATGAAAACAACATCATGAGACCCCTGTGGCCAAAAACCCTTTATAAACAGGTGCAAAAATAAACAATTTTATAGCAGGCTATAAAAACAGCCCAAGCCAGCTTGGGGAATGGCAGGGGAGAGATAGACAGAACAGCCATTTCGATGGTTGTCTGAGCTGAAGCAGCAGCCCAGGTGACTCTGGCAAAGAGCTTTAATAAACTAACCAGCCCTGAGCAGAGGCACCAACCTGACTCACAGAACCAGCAGAGCCCGGTTATTGCTGTAATAGCAGGTTTACTACACCAGTCACTCTGTATTATTAGTGCTGCTAAAGTGATTTACTGTCTAAGCCAGACCAGCCCACTAGGGCTGTGATCTAAAGCACTAGCCAGCTCCAGTTGCAGTGATAAACATCAACCCCCTGCTTATTATTTGCTAAAAGAAGCCTAGATAAAGCCATCAATCGAGACATCGCTCTGCTCCAGTGAGTCCTTCTGGCTGGCACCACACCTGCAAGTCTCCTGGGGTGAGTGCTGAACAGCCGCACGTAGATGTTCCCAACACACTCTCATTTTTCACCCACCTGGTTCTTTTTCAGGAGACAGTGGTGAACTCAGCAATTCTCTCCCTTTGACTTGCGCATCTCATACCGACCTAATTCTGCTTCTCTCTCTGTTCTGCACGTGCACATGCTGATCGTCTCCCCGCGTGAGGAGGCCAGGATATGTATCCTTCCAGAGATGTTCAGCTCCATCTCCATGCTGGGTTGTAGTACGTGGCATTGGACACTCGCTGGATTCTGCAACACAGACAATTTAGGGAGGAGGAGACTGAAAAAAACGCACTCCACTCATCTGCACCATTCACACTGATGTCTGTGCACACAGACTGCTAACACCTGATCTGAGGCATCACTTGTGCTATCCCATCTAGATACTTGGGCTGGACCCAGTACCCGTATAGCTGTAGATGAGACACAAATTAAATGAGGAGAGGGAGCAGGATGGAGCTGTGCTGCCAGGCTGTGGGCACGCGCTGATGCTGCCTCAGCAGCCACGGTGGGTGTGCACACCTGCACACGCACTGGCGCCAGCAAACAGCAGCAAAAGCCCTGCGCGCCTGGGAACGCGCGCTCCGTAGCGGATGGGTTGCAGGGATGGCTGGCGAACACGAGGGATGAAGGACAGCGTGCTACACCCGTGGGTCGAAGTCTGCAGCAGTGGAACTCCTAAATCCAATCTGAGGAGCAGAAGCCTAGGTGGCTTCCTAATAACCCCAGCAATGAAAGTAAGCAGCCTTATTCCACCCTGGGGATTTCCTATTTGGTCCTTGTTCACGGGGATGTGAAGGCTAATTTATCAATGGGGGCTTTTCTCCTGTTTGGCTCAGCATCCTGAGTTACTAACAATTTTTTCAGCACTGACTTGATCTGCAGCTTCTGTATGATTCCTGAGTAGTAAAAGGAAAAAATTTCCATTTGGATCTGCCTGCCTGTGAACTGTCTGACTTTCTGAGTGAAATCCTGGGCTTGGTGTGGCTATCCAGCAAGTCATGCTGTTACGGAGTTGTCAGAGGAACCCAGAGGGAAGAGCCGTCTGTAGACTGCCGGCAGATTGTTCCCCTAAGCTCAGGGGAGCTTTGCTGCTGGCTGGGAATGAAACCCTGGCTCTTGTCAATAGTGACTTTATGGGAGCAAGATCGTGCCCCCACAACTGCACCATCCTCTGTCAGCAGAGGATCAAAGGATTTGAGGACACAGACTGGACCAAAGGAGATAGTCCATGCAGGAGCCTGGATTATTGTGTGGGCTCTGTAAACCCTGCTCAAGTAAGCTAGGATTCAGCATTAGATGCTGCTGAGCACTTGCAAGGTCTGAGGCAGACTGCAGCACACAGCATCATGTCGAATCCTCAGGGCTGTCCTGGAGTCCCAAATTCTGTAGGTCTTGTGTTCTCATGCCCTGTCTGCTAAGAAGGGATTCAGTGCCTCCAAAGCTTGCTGAAACCCAGAACAGAGTTTGATGACAGAGAAATGTAGATTGAGCAATCAAAACTGGGCCTGGTGTCCTTCCAGAGCAGCTCCTCCCATGTGGCTCTCTTCCCACAGGCTACCCTTGATTAGCAGCTTTGCAAACAAGACCAGATTCAGGTATATTAGCAGGTTCTTGCTGAACGCAGCCTGCTGGCATTGGGGAAATCATGAGTCTTCCAGGAACTGGAGCTGTCAACGCCAAGGAAGTTACTAAAACAGACGAAAGACTCAGATGCCCAAAGGGGCTGCAGAGGCAGCCCCCACTGCCGGCTCTTAAAAATCAAGATAAAAATTAAAAGCCTGAATCACTCTGGGTGGTTTCCTCAATAATTTCAGCAGTACTCTGCTCTCTTTTTGCAAGGCTAATTTCCACCACTGCTGCCACCAGAATTTGTTGTAACTCATAACACCAGGTGAGCATCTGCAATAACGAGTAGGTTAAGTTACTGGTCACTACCCGCCAGCAGGACACACAGCCAGATGGACCATACTATCCCTCCCACATCGTTGGGAACCTGCCTTACTCGGTGTGGAAACAGACTGCTCGTGCACACACACGTGCCACCAGAGCTGGGGAGGCCTGGAACAGTCAGGCCTGGATTCAGCCCACCACACTTTAGGCATCTGAACTATTTTACACCCACAGAGCTGACTGTGGCCTTTGCTAGGTTATATGGTGAATGCCAAGCTTGTCTGGGGTGTATCTTTCCCCAGGCAGCCAAACCAGGCAGGAATCAGCAAGCTCAAGAGATTGATACACCTGCTGATGAAAGTCCCAGGATCTCCCAGACGGGTATAAACAACCCTGTAGTGAAACAGTGCAGTGTTAGAGAGAGCACGACCATCAGAGTCCCTAGAAAGAGCAATAAAAACCTTTCCTTTTGTCACCATTGGTCCCAGGGAATGAAAATGCGCTGAGGTTCATCAAGACCTCTGCACACATGTATTGTAGCTGTAGGTCACTTTGTACGAAACTGTTATTTCCAGCAGTGATCAATTTTGCGTTTCAGGCCATGTGGCACCATCTTTCCAGAAGGAAAGCATTTTGTCTTGAAATCTGCAAACTAGAAAATCTGCTGCATCCTGGTGGAAATGCAGCACTGCCAGTTATTCACAGAAGCAGAATCATTAAAGAAAACAAAACAAAACAAAACTGGGAGAAGTTTAATCAGACATCCAATCTCCATTGAGACACCCTGGGAGGGAAACTGACCCTCACAGGTGCCTTTCCAAACAATCTTTTGTTTCTTAATCCGAGCTAAAGAGCTTTGATTTTTGTGGGAAACCTGGTACAAAATGCCCCACTCCCAATTTAGCAGGAATAGATGCTTTGGAATGTTCACCGGGTAAAAAAGTAACTAAAATCCTTTGAGGTCACTGGACATGGTACCAGAAATGACAGTGCTCTTTTGTATGAGCAAAAGCATCATTCCCTTCCCAGGAATCGCAGGAGAGAAATGTAGAAACACACTGCTCTCCAGTGGAACCAGCACACCCAAGACACTCTTCAGAGCATATTCAGAGCGTGAAGTGATGCCGCAGATTGCTTTTTGGGGGGAGGGCAGGCTGTTCCTGCTCTCATAGCCTGCCTATAGTATTGCCTCATCCACAGCTGTTGCAGTGCAATACCCCAGGTTTAGTTGCAGCAGCTGGTACAGGAACAGCACTTTACTGGAAACACAGCTTTACCTTCCAGTGCTCTCCTGCTGCTCTCTGCTCAGAGCAGAGTGAGATGATAAATGGGTTAAACTGCAAGCGGTGCTCTAACCAGCCTAGTTCCCTCCCACTGTTAGCACTGATCGAGCCAAACCTACAAAAGTGGCTGTAAGTGAAAGGGTATTTTGACTGCTGCCACAAAGGGCAACTAATCGCCAGCGAAGGCAGGCAACTCTGCAGCCCCCAAATGAAACCAGGTGGGTTTCACTCACCATCAGTGTTATGCCCAGCCGCAAGGACTTCTGTGGCCCTGAAACAGGTGGGACAAAGGGGAGAGAAAACCTTGGGAGAGAATTCAGAGGAGGACCAAGAGTCAAGGTCATCTGGCTACACCCATTGCCTGCACCTAACTGCACACAATGCCAAACCATGCCAAACGCTCGCTTTACAGGCGCTGACAGACACAACCCTTTTGCTATGCCAGATATCACGCTTCTGGGGGCAGATGCACTAATAGCAACAACATCACAATAACAATCCTTCCCAGGCATAGGGGCACAGGTACGTTGTATTCACACAAAGGACTTCGTACCCTGGCCCGTTTCCAGAGCAATCACAGGACACTCTCTTTGCACAGGCTTTTTCATGAAAGAACCCTCAGAGCCCTGGAAACATTTATTGAACCCTTCCTTCCTTGCTCTGCAAGTCATTGCCATTGTACAGAGAGAGACACCAAGAGCTCAAGGTCTCCCAGGAAGACATAACTAGGGCTGGCTTGCAGCAATGTTCTTTCTGCAAATAACTGCAGTGATCAAGGTTAAGTTTTCTGTAGTTGAGTTGATTCTAATGGGAATGAAGGGAGAATGTGTGGGCAAGTGCCACCATGCAAAGCTCTGCTGACCCGGAGCCCTCTGGGGACTCCCTGGGACAGGAGCCCAAGCAGCAGAGTACCTAGGTTACTGTGTGAATGATGCTAGGCTGAAGTAAGGTTGCAGGAAAGATTACAGCCCCCTCACTTACTGATTTCTATTATTGTATTAACAGCTTACATAAATCTTCATTCCAACATGGTCAACACTTCCTCCTGCTTCGGGCTATCGCTTCCACACCCGTGCAATTACATCTAGGCAGGCCGTGTGTACATTAATACTAGCTGAACCACGTTTCGCAACTGTATTTTTCCAGCTCCCAGAGTCCGTCAGCAGGTGGTGCTTCACGGCAGCCTTTGGGCAGGCAGCGCTGGTGCAGGCAGGCACACGCGCACTCTTCTTACATGGAGATTGATGTGCTTGCGTGGGATTCACTGTGCTCCTGGTGCCATACACAGCAGAGCAGCTCATTAACTCCAAACAGCTACAGGAAGAAATCAGTAACCCTGACAAACTGCCTTTCCCCCACCACACATGCCCCGAGCCTCAGCTCAGCTTTTCCAGAATACACACTTACTCCTCCCTCTTGGTGCCAAGCTTCTGGAGTGCTTCCTCCTAGCTATGGGAACAGGAAGGATCAACTGTGAACTTACAAGTTTCCTTTGGCCTATACACTGGTGTTATTGTAAAGAAGCACAAATGTGGATCCCACAAATGAAGCTGAAATAAAAATGTTTTAAATAAAAGTTTTAAATAATGGCCTGTATTTTCACAGAAATAAAATGAAGAGCTTTCCAGGAACTTCTGTTCTTCCAAATGACTCCAGCATTGCAGGGATTTGTCCCATAGAGCAAGTTGGGAAGACTGTTTGACCCCAGGCTCTGTACTGATTAATGACCTGTTTTTCTGCCACTTTGCAGTTGCATTAGATTTCAGTCAAGATCAATTGATGGCTCTCATCAGCTTTGAACTCACCTTACAGCTCCTCTGGAAATACTATCTTCTCCAGCTAATACCTTACCGCCAGGAAATACGTGCCTCTGCCAGTTCCCTGAGTTTCCAACTATCGACTCGCAGCCCTTGGTCTTGTCCTGACATGAAAGGGAAAGCGCTGTTGAGTTGACTCACCCTGCGGGGGAGGCAGGATGAAACGTACCATGGATCAGGACTGGGATGATAAAGTGTCTTCTAAGGGTTGGTGAAAGGTGCAAAATTCTCACTGCAGCATTCCCTCTTGGGGCAGCAGTTACTACTTCTGCAGTTATTATGTGAGGGATGAAGCATGCTCTGCCCCCTTTGGTGGTTCAGCAGCCCAGCCGGTCTGTGCTGTGCAGGTCCCTGCTGGCTCCATCAACAGAAATCCTATGGGAGGACCCCAGGCCTACATGTAGCAGAGCACTGCTTTCTTGGACATGCCACCAAGTTTTTGAAACTGATTTTGTGCCCACCACCCCTCCTGCAACTGGTCCAAAATTTGGGCCTCAGCCACTGTGAACAGAGAGTCTCCAGTGGCTCCTCCTTGAGTGTGTAATTTGAGACAACGCGTTTAAGCAGCACCTATCACTTCAGCTCAGCGGTCACAATTCAGTCACCTCAGACCTCAGAAATGTTATTTCTTTTACTTTATAATAATCTGGGTGACATAGTGGCATCAACTGTGTTAGAAAAAACGTGCCTCTAATTACCATGCAGGGTAAGATCCAAGAGATATAACTACTACTGAGGACAGTCTGGATTATTCTACCACCACTGGTGGCTTCTTTTATGGCCACATGGGATTCACTTCACCTTATAATATTCAGGGAGCATGGAAGCATGAAATTTGATTTCTTTCTTCTGAAGATACAGGAGATTATTTTAATAATTCTTATTCAGTATCACTGAAAAAAGGTCTTGTTCATTGGTTTAATATAAAGTCTTTTAATATCTGTTTCAGCAATAAAATCTCTGCTTTCTTTTCTATAAATGTACTAATCTCACCTAAGGATTTAATTTTAACAGTAGAATGAAGTAGAATAAAAATATGCAGTAGCAAGTGAACATTATTTTCAAACAGAGACTCGCTCTGAACTATCTACAGTCTGTTCAATCTGATTAGACCTGAGCAACAATTTAAGTTCCAGCTCCACCCATCAGCATGAAGAGTGGAAAACATTCTTGTACCAGTTCCTCGATCTCTGTATGAACAGAGAGATTCATATGGGAATGAAGCAAACAAAAGCAGCAGCAGACAGCAGGAAAGATGTATTAAAGAGACACTAATTAAAGAGAAGACACAGGAGCATTGTTTGGTATAAACAAGTTTATCCATACCTGCAGGCCTTGCTCCGTGACGCTTGCAGTTTAACAGCCAGCTACACAGAGAAATGATCCAATAGATTAAAAAATAAGAGGGGGGAGGGGGAAGAGATACAGTGGAAAATACAATCAGATCTTCAGATTTATTGTCTGCTCAAAACATATTTCCAGAGGGCTATCTAATAGGCCAAATTATTTTGGCCTGAGCTCAGTATTAATTAGGAAAGACTCATTTGCATTAGTGCAAGAGAAGGGAACACTGCTGCCTCTGCTAATTCACAGTAAATTTTACAAACACCTGTCACGGATCTTAAAGACATACCCAGACTTGACTGAAAATCTGCTGTACATCGCTGCATTACTTTGACAAAGCAAGGGCCCCAGCTGATGTCTTTTGAAATGAAATACTGTATTTCCTAGATATCTAACTTCTGATCTACCCTGGTTTTTAATATAAAGTATTTGTTTTTAAAATAACAAAATTGTCATTTTGGGGGAGGGGTCCATTTAGATCTACAATTTACTCCATATACAAATAAATACTGTACCTATCTCCACCCCAATTTCACTATTAGGATATGAAAAAGAACATATAGCAGCTCAGGCAATATGCTCTAGTTGGAGAAATGAAGAAATCCGCCATGAAAGATTCCTAGTTAAATGATGAAATAAAGTTAGATGAACATTGTTGGCATTGTAAATAAAAGCAGAATCATTATCTTATCGGTGTGTAGAACTAGAAATAGTGTCCAAGCAATGATGAAGGTGAAGAGATGGAAAAAAAAAAAGTCCCAAGTGTTTTGTGTATCAGGGTGAGAAGGCTATCTTCCCAAAGAAGGGGATTACTACCAGTATTTAAATCAAAACAATTTGTAAGTACCACACCAGTTTTATTTCCAACTGACAAGTAAAGCACTCTAAGCACGTTAGCAATACTCACATAAAACTAACCTGAAGTTTGAGAGCTCTAACCTGAAGTTTGAGTCCAAGTTTGAGAGCTAACTTTACTTTTCATACAGAGATATGGGTTCTTTTGTCAGAGAACACCTCAAGCAATAATTGTTTTCTCATATGCAAAATAATCTTATGGATCTTTAAGGCCAGATTAGAGAAATAAAAACAAGAAAAGTTAGTTTGAGATACTTCAGAAGTAAAGCAAACAATTGCAGCACTTTTGCTCATTCCAAAAATCTTAGTTTTGGAAAGAGAATTCTGGAAAAAAAGTTCCTTTGGGTAACTCTTCCTATTCCAACATGACCAGAGTGTACAATATGTACTACGTAAGAGTTATGCTTTCCATAAAAGAGAAGTAAAGCTTTCTTGTCTTCATTATAGCTTTTCAGGTTTTGCTTCTGATTTCTCATCTATCAGGTCTTTAAATCCCAGTTTTTCCAGTGGTTCATTAGCCATAAGTTGCCTGAGGTAAAAACAACAAAAAACACATTTTATAGAACACAGTCCATGACCAAGAGAATAACACCCTTTTCTAATTCACTTACTACTTACTGTAAAGAAATGCAAGACTACCATACAGAGTAATTGCCATGCAGCAAAGCCTCAAAAACTTCAACTTCGGAACAGCTACATTTGGGGATTTTTTTTTTTCCTTACCACTGGCTTTCCAGTTGAATGTGTTACATTCTGGTATTAGATGTTTATCAACAATTTTCTCAGAAAACTGATTCCTTGTTATGGTTAATTAGCAGAGTGCATAGGATCTTCCTAAAAGCCTAACCACGTCACACACCATGTTTCTAAGGGAACGTGGCTCACAGCATTAGCTGTGCTATTTTACTTCGCTGTAGGGACTTCCAAACTCTTTTTGACTTGCAGTCCTCCTCACTACCAGCCCATGCAAAGGGTGCAGGTGTTCCTGTATTTACACACTCCCAGCATTTCCAATGGGCTTCCTGACTCACCGCAGCGTACAGAGCACCGCGGGAATAGGAACACCCCTAGAAAACCAAGCGCCGTCACTTTTTCCAGTGGCCTCGGGAACAGGGTGGTGTTTGGAGCTGCGACCACCGGTGCTGCCCCCTCCCCCCCCCGCAGCGGCCGCCCCCCGGGGCACTCGCCTCTCCATGCGGCACTGCAGGTAGGCCATGGCGCGGGGGCGGCAGGCGCTGCTCTCGGAGCCGCTCTGGCGCAGGCACTCCAGGAACTGCTCCTTGAAGGCGCCGCACTCGCCTGCAAGAGACAGCGAGGCCGCGCTACCGCCGGCTCGGGCGGCCGCCGGGCCCGCGCCCGCCGCAACGGCCCGGCCGCGTCGCCATGGAGACCCGAGGCCTGGGCGGGGGGAAGGGGCCTGGCCGGCGCTAGGCCGCGGGGAGGCGAGGGCCGCTGCTACCGCCACGCCGCACCGAAGTGATCCAGCGGGAAGGCGCCCTTGTCCGGCGGCCGCGGCTGGAAGCTCTTGCTGCCGAAGTTCATCGCCGTGGACATGTCGCCGGCCTCGGCGGGGGTCTCCTCCCGGCTGCGCGACCGGCGAGCCGAGCAGCCGAACCAGGCCGGGCCCGCGAGCGCCGAGCGCATCGAACGCGAGCGGCCCGGCCCCCCCACCCCCACGTGACCGCTGCCACTCCGAAAGGGGCGGGGCCACGCCGCGAGGGAAACAGCGTCCGTGTTGCTGCGGCAACCGGAGTGCCGCGCTCCCGGGGGAGCATCCGCCAGGGGGCGTGGCGTCTCCACGGCAACTCTCCAGGGCAACGGGGGGGAGAGTGACGTCACTGCCCCAGGCCTCACCTCGCCAGCGCGGGGTCACCATGGAAACCCCATCTTGGCCGCCATGTTGGCCCACGCCCCGCAGCCCCTTTGGCGCCCGTCGGGGTCTTTCCTTCTTCCTGGAAGCACAAAATCCTGCAAGGAAGATCGGGCTGGTGGTTGGCACTGAACCAGGCTGCTCTCCACGTCCCTTGCTTCCCAAGTTTCAATTAATCTCAATGAAATAAAACATTTTCTTCTCACAAAACCGGTTACTTCCCTAATTTGCCTCCAGAGTCTCCTACCCCAAGTCCAGAAGATGAGAGCAATTTTTGAGGAGAATCTGCTTCGAGAAGGGAAGGAAAGCAGAAATTGATTTTTTCTTGCATAGCTGACTGCTAAAATTTATTTGTTCAGATGCCTTTATGAAGGGAAAACCAGCAAAAATCAGAGACCAGTGTCAGCAAATCAATTTATATAGGAACCAGCGTCACCCAAATTCCCCTCTATTTCTTCCCAAGCCGCCACATCAGTCAGGAGACCTGGATGAGACCAGGGCTCCTCATTTCCCAACGGCTTTAAGAAGAAGTTTTGCACCTGTCACTGCTCAGGACAGGGGCCCCACTTACGAAAATATCTTTTTTGGGGGATGTAATATCGCTGGTGGTGTGCTGGCGGCACGCGCCAGAGAGCCGCTGGTCTCATCCTGAGAAGAGATGAGAAATGGTGTTAATTTAACCTGCTCCAGTGTTCACCATGCGTTATGCTGTTACCATCTTTCTTCTTTGCCCCTAGCTGCAATTGGTTTAAGGAGGTTTTTCATCTGTTTTAAGTTGATTTTATTTTAATTAAATGACTGAGATAAGTATAAAGAATTCCAGGCTGGGGGGGGAAAAAAAAACACAGCTGCAATTGTTAAGGATGGCCATTATAGAAATATTACCTGAAGTCCCACTTAAAGTGCTTTTTTTTGTGCTTTGATTGCTTTCTTATTACAGAATTTGAAATTGGAAATGGAAAATTACAACATGTTCTATTATATAAGGTTTATGCAGCCTGAAATATGAGATTTTATTTATTATTATGTTTTCAGGGCTATGAACAATAGATTTTTTTTAGACAGTAAATAGTACTTTTCCACTTGACTTAATTACAATACTGAACAGTAAAAGGGAGACAGTGCTCTTTCAAAAATATAGGCAACAAACCATCTGCTAGATCTCGAGGATTAAGCAGCTTTGGTTTGTCTGAACAACTTTAACTGAAATATCAAAACAACTGATTTTAGCACACTGCCTGAATTATGCTTCTTGGCTTGTGGTGGTGCAAGGGTTGACTTGCTGACTCCCCAGGTGCTGCAGGGAGGACTGAAAGCAAAAGATACGCAGAGATCCCAGGATGGGATTATTCCCAAACAGGCTGACTCAGTCCTATGCAAGGACTATATCAGCTTGCTGTGATTTATTACATCCAAATGTTTTGATTACCTACTAATTACCTCAGCATCTTTCATTGGAGTCTTAAGTTTTGTGGTTACCCAAATTCACCTCAGGTATAGTAGCAGGTATTTCGTTATGTTTATTTAATGTTCTTATTCTAAGTATCAGTTGTATCTTCTAGAGTTTCCTGCAAAGGTACAGTTTTTCTTAAAAGCTAATACATGTGCTTTAGCAGTTTAGTATGTATTTTTCCCAAGGAGATCAAATGAAATCTCCATTAGATAATCAGTGCTAAGAAAAATCTTATTTGCAGATTAAGCCAACTAGTTCCAAAAGAATTCAGCAAAAATGGTGCCACAAAGAACAGTGCCACTAACAAAGAAATTAATGCTTTTCACATACTTTCTTCCAAAGATATGAGAGACTTTCACTGCATGACGAAAATCTGAAATAGCTGTTTCAGTGACGAGGTGCCTGATGTACGTGAGAGATCAGATACTTTGTAAAGCATCCAGTGTTTTACAGTATCGGGAGTCTGGAGTCTGGAGCCCTTTGCAAAAATTAGAAGGCTCAAATCTGTGACTCCCCAAACTAGGGAAAATCTGGACCTTCCCCTTTTGATTTACACAGCTTGAATCAGAGCTGTTAGTCATTAATTACTGACTAAAGTAACATTTAAAAATTGTTTGCTCTTTTACAATGGTGTCGGATCACACTGAAAACTTATATCAGTATATCACTATTTGTCAATTGTACAAATGTACCTTCAGAAGGGTTTTTAACCCGCTTAGCATTGCTTTTAAAAGTGCCAAATTGAAGTACTACATCAGACCAGAAACCAGAACGCCTTTCCATTGCTGTGCGCAGGGTAGAGTCTGGGACTTTCATTATTTTCTCTCTCTCTCTCTCTCACCATGCCACATCTTTAAGAACCTACAGATGCAAATTATCAAGTAGTTAATTTGAAAATAATTTATCAACAAGCTGTGAAAGGCTTTGAGTAAAATTCTAAGGGATTTTGCAGCTTGGCTTGGGATAGCTGTAAGAAATGAATCAGTCGAACAAGACCAAGCACATTCAAACATTGGAATTTGTGCCCTTGAGACTGCTGTTCCCAGGTAAGGCGCAGAACACACCTCAGAGAAACATCCCTCCGGGATCACTCATTCAGCCTCACCCTTGCACCGCGAGCACACAGCCAGCTCTTACATAAGGTGTCTTGCTACATCACTGCCAGAGGCTGTTGTAAACCATTTTTCTCCCTTTTAATTCAGGTTCCTAGACAAGCAAAAATGCAGAATATTGCCAGAAGAGTCTGGGGAATGGGGATTTTTGCTATGGATGATTAATGAAATATTATTGTTTTGCACTTAGAGGGAAATCACAGCTTCATGCCAGTAAGGTCAAGGCCTTAATATGCTATGTGCTCTACAAAGTTGTACGGAATGATAGTTCATTTTCTGTTATCATTCAGCCAAAGCCTCATCAAGATAAAGAGGAACACAACAGAAATAGTTACATTGTGCTGAAAGTCAAAGTGATCTTTTTTATTACCTTGCTAGCTGCAGTTCTGGTATAACTAAATCCACCTCTCTATCTGCATCATCAAGGCAGGTGGCTCAAAAGTAAGATGCTGGGACTCTGGCACCTACCAGCTAAGCTCTATCCATAGTATCCTGAATTGCTCTTGGATCAGTATCATTTCTGCCATACTATGCTGAGGCGGACTGAAGTTAGAGACCCAGAAGAGGAAGATCTTTAGACTTATGTTGAGGCTTGTGATCTGTTCAGTCCCATGCTGAAAATAAGGTCTTCATAAGCTGACTTCCTCAGTACTGGCTTCCCAGGTCAGGCTGCCTTGGCTTGTTGACATAAGCGTAGGGTCTGAAAACCCATGCTTCTGGCAGTGGTCACAGTGGACTTTACGGCAAATATTTTTATAGATAGGCATATTATAAAAAACATCACCAGCACCGAATCCCAGGATTTCCTGTGGATTTTGTCACTGAGACCCATGAAGGAATGACATCTCTTCAGTCCAAGAACAGTGCTTTTAAAAGCAACAAGGTTCCTGAGGACAGTTTGCTGCTAAAAGGGATAAGGTTTAATATGAGTGGGAAGTACTTTCACTTCAGATACAATGCACTAATCCCGTGCAGGAATTTTGTTTGTTTTCTTCTTCCACTGACCAGATCCATCACATACTGTTTACCATAATCCCTCATCTCAGAACATGGAAAAAACAGGAATTTTTCTTTGAAAATTTGCAGTAAAATAATGATTTTGAAAAGGTTCAAAAAAAGTCTTCCTTCCCACAGCAGTTGTGCAACACAGACTGATTTAACAGATAAATGAATAAGAAACCCAGTACAGGTTGTTTGTATCAAAATTCACATACTGAACACTTAAGATATTGATCACTATTCTGTGGTGATCCTATAGAAATACTGAGTTGAAGGATTGGGGAAGAAGTAGGTGGGATCCCATAAAACACCGCAATAATTATGAAAAATGTGGAGAGGTCAAAGTCTGAGAGCTATTGATTTCTTTCTGTACCAGCATTTGCCAAGGTGAGGAAAATCCATTGGCAAAGAGCAGCCTGAGTTTTAACATATCTGAGTCTTTTAAAAACGTTAATGTTTAATAGGGTGTTCTCATGCTTTATATATCCCTGATAACAATGCACGGGCTGATAGGCATCTCCTGAGGTTGTAATTCAGCTGCCGAGCCTTGCAAGGCATACGAGCACTTGGTGTTCACTCTCATGGTTTATTATGTTATCAGAACTCATTGACTGAATTATGGCCTTATAATAGCTCTCTCTGTCTGCATTATCCCACTGTTGCTGTAGCATTATTAACCTATCTCCCATTAGAAGATTATATGTCCTTCTCCAGATGAGCACACAGAAGGTAAATAACTCTATGGCTTTTTAATGTACGGGCTCATTTTCTAAGAGAAAATGATTATTTTGCTGAGCTGTGCCCACAAAGTAAAGTCTGGTTACCTGAAGATGATATTGATCTGGCTTGTGGTAGTAGAAAGACGAAGACACATGTGAGCAGGGAGAAAAGATCACTGCCGAGTCCTGTGCGGGATGCCTCACCTATGAGCCATCAACACAGATGTGCAGCACCTCAAATTCTGTGTTCAGGATTGCATACTGGAAGCCAAGGCTTGCGAGGAAGAAATCGAAGTGAGGAAATAGCATGTGTGGTGTTTTAAAACTGCAGTGATTCCGCACTGGAGCAGTCACCCATCGTTTCCCACAATGCATGCATCAGTCAAGCAGGCTAGCACGTCCATGGGCTCATTGCCCGAGAAAGGATTTCACCCAGTCTTATCCCCAGGTACAACTTGACCTTTAAATAGGCTGAAAGTCCTCGAGAAGGCTCTCTTGCTTTCTGTGGCAGAAGCCAGCTCTGCTCCAGCAGCACAGAGGTGGCTGTATGCAGCCAGTAAATTCCCTCCATTGGTACCCACTGTGCTCACCTAGGGTTTTTTCCTCCTTCTTATTACTGCTGCTTATAAACTCTCAAGAATCACGATGGTCACACCTTTAGCTCAGTGAGGAGTCTGGCAGAACAGGGTATTCTTGGAAATGTCTGGGAGAAGAGGACTCAGACCAAGAGCTGCACAGTTGTCCAGCAAATCTTGAGGAGGACGTGCCCATCCATACACCTCCTTTCCTTGCCCACTCTGCCTAGTCCTCTTCTGCACAGGCTAATTCCTCCTTGTGGTAAAATCCCTTCTACCCCTGATAACAAACCTCGGAGAACAGGCAGACCTGCAGACACACCTTTTGTCATGGCAATCTTGTCAGAGTTTATCAATCCTCCTTGCCTTCAGCTAATGTACTTTTATTATTATTAATAAATAATCATTTTTCCATCAGTGGAGCTCACACCCAGGAGAGGATTTTATTGGGGTGGCAGGAAAGCAGAGATATGGAGAGCTGCTGCCTATAAATGGACAAACTCCCCTCTGCAAGCCTGAATTAGCACATCTTTGTGCCATCCCTGCTCCAGCTCCTCCCTGGTCAGCCTTGTCTGCTCTGGGGCCAAGCTGGCCCCAGGCCAAGCAATACTGAGGGCTTTCCCTCCTGCTTCCTGCTTTTTCCATTGCATTGCCAGTGCCTGGCTGAGTCCTGTGGCCTCGTACCACGGGCAGCTAATGGGGGGAAATCCAGCACAGATTCTGTCCCTTAATTCTGCCCCCGAGATCACCGAGACCACAACATGTCCACAACACAGGTTTTCACTGGAAAACAAACACCTTGCCCCAGTGTTGTGGATGAAACAGGAGCTCCAGATTAAGATAATCCATGTTTCTGAATGCTTTTCTGTCAGGAAAAAAAACAAAAAAAACAAAACTGATCTAAACAAGACCTGGGAGCCCTTTTCTCTGTGTAAAGCCGCTTCCCCAGAAGGTGGGTTCAAGCAATGAAAGAAGGGCTATAAAGGAAGCTCCAAGGTGTTCATATCTACATTTTGAGGTAGCCATGGCCATACAGAGTCTGCTACAATATGTGGGCTCTAGCTTGCTGCTCTGTTTGGCAGTGGGGCTGGTAGCCCTCATTTACCTTCTTACCAGCTTGAAGAAACCAGTTTGCCGTTTGCCTCCTGGGCCACGACCTCTTCCCCTGATCGGAAACTTGAATGTGGTGGACCTGAAAAAGCCGTTCCAGTCGCTGACGGAGGTAGGGTCTTGAGTGAGCAGGCAGGAAGAAAATTGGCTGCGTGCAATGCCTGATGTGAGAAATGCAACGAGGGTGATGGAGATGCGATTGTGTTTGCATTGTGTGGAAGGCAGAAATGAGCTACTTAAAGTACAGGCAGGCTGGCAGACTGACACCCTACCTACATATATATGCGTATATGTACCCCTTCCTTTATACACATGCAAGTATAGGTCTCCACCCCTTGCAGCCAGGTCCACATTGTTGGCACTCTGAGCCCCAGTCATGGCCCTCAGACTCTGCAAGTAGAAGGCACGAGCCGGGCCAGTCTGCTGAAGGATGGGGGCCATTCGCTATCAACAGCTCTGTCACTACAGACAGACATCCCCCACAGGAGGGGGGAAGGAAGGCAGGAAAGAAAGATATCATTCCCACAGCAAAGGAAACTGGGTCATATGTACATTTATTTCCAAAGCTAGTTATGTCCTTGCAATGCACGGCTCAACGCTGCCTCCCCTTTCTCCTCCTGCACACACACTGGCCAGGGTTATTTAAGACTTGGTGCATGGCTTTTGTACTTCTAGGTAAACAAATTCCTTTTTCTTATGCAGCTCCATGGATACTTTTATTTCTAAAGGGGGGAAAAAAAAGACTTAAATATTTTAAAGCCAGCTGCGATGTTTGTTTCAGAAAGTGGCTGCTATGTTCCCATAGGGAGGTGAGGACAATTCAACACTAATTCAGATTTCTTCAGGTGGCTGTAGAGACATTTGAGGGGCTGTGGCTGGTCTGCCACGTTCCCTGAGTGTGTGCTTGCCAGGCACTACAACAGGGGAAGTCCAGTCCCCAGTGAACTCCCTCAGCTCACCTCAACACCCATAGCGAGATGGCAGTGCAGACACTGGAATTCTCCAGTTATTTGTAGAAAAGGTGCATCCTGGGCTGCAAAAGTTCAGATTTCCTATAGCAGTCACACAGTGTCCATCTGCCTGGACTTACGGGGCCACCAGGCTTGTGCAGAGTGCAGTTTTGATGGTCTTCCAGTCCTGAGCTCCTGTCTGACCATAGATGTGTTTGTGGAGGGGTTGAAGGAAAGGGCAACTATTTTTGGCTGTAGTGGAGGATTTTATGATACAAATGTCATTTGCAGGCACCAGACTCATTTCCTATAAGCTGCCAAGCAGCTTTCTTGAGGCTTTCAGGCCTGCCACATCCAATATTCATATTGCTGAGAAAAGCCAGGGCTGTTGCCAAGACGTACTAATGCAAAGAAATGACCAAAGGAAGACTGGGGAACAGCTGTGTTTAACTACCCCTGGATCTGCCGCACACCCTGTGATCTGCCAGAGAGGAAGGAACCAGTGTTAATGTTATCTCCCAAGCTGTCAAACCACCATTTGATGAAAACAAATTCAATTTGTCTGCTGTAATAACATGAGCTGCTTCTAATCTGAAATTCAATTTTCTGTATATATCTAATGCATAGCAAATGGTAACCCAGGCACATCGGAAACAAGACATTTGGAGCGGATGGCTTACAGTATGTTTAAATGAAGTCTAAAATACTGAGTGAATGATTAGATTGTCAAAGCCACCCTCCTCTGTAACAGATGATTCATACTTAATTTGCTGTAAAAGCCTTGAGCGCCTGCAACATTATCTACAAGAATATGCTTCCTGATTGGATTCAAATTTCTGGTGGCCAGCAAATAACTTTGCTATGATTGCAACACTACTCACCTTGCAATAACTTGAGACAAGTGCTGTCCTGAAAGAAAGAGTTATTGTAGCTTTGTTCTTGTAGTGCTTGTGGCTTCAGCCCCAAAGATGCGTGCACACCCCCTTGCCTCAGGTCAATGGTGTTAAAATAAACAGGCCCTCACACTGGGCCTGCCTGCTACAGCATTTTTCTAATGAGCCTCCAAATGGTAGTTTCGCTGCTTTGGCCTGTTACTGCAAAATACCATAGGAATGCAATGACATTTTATCAGCTGCTCATCTCATAGGAGCAATGATAGCAGACACCTTGTTGTGCAAACAGGGTGCAAGCAGAGATGCTGGCTAGTGATAGCTGAGGTTTATTATTTGCACTACAGCAGCACCCGGAGATTTCAGGCAGGGCTGGGAGGGGCCTTTCGTGCTAGAAACTAACTAGGGTAGCTAATGCTACCATATGGGTCCAGATCTGGTTTTGAATGAACATATTTATTTACCTTTGAAGCTCTCCAAGATATATGGCAACATCTTCACTGTGCATTTTGGACCCAGGAAAGTTGTGGTACTGGCTGGATACAAAACCATCAAGGATGCCCTTTTAAATCATTCTGAAGAATTTGGAGAAAGAGCAGAAATACCCATATTTAGGAAAATAACACAAGGAAATGGTAAGCTTTTGGTTGGTTACTTTCTTTTTTCAGTTTGTCTATACTGATTTTATTCTTATGGCAGAGAATATCGTCCTCTTATGGTTTACTTTTTGTCTGTGTAACAGTGCACTGAGTAGCTTTTGTACAAATGCGTAAGTAGACCTTACAAAAATTTATTAATTACAAGTAACATAAGGATCTCATACCTTTATTTTAGGGATAGGATTCAGCCATGGAGAACTATGGAAAACTATGAGAAGATTCACCTTGTCCACACTGCGAGATTTTGGAATGGGAAAAAGAACAATTGAGATCCGAATTCTTGAGGAAGTAAATTCCCTCATTAAATATTTTGCATCTTATCAGGGTGAGTGTCAAGAATTTCATCCAGAGACAGATCACATATCTAGCTGAACAACAAAGATGAATGAAAGTGTAACTTAGAGCAAATGGTATCTCATGCTTAGTGTATGTTTAAGTAGGTTATTAAACTGAGGCCTTAAAACATTGAAACTGAGTTTCCTGCTGTGCATTCTGTGTGGTGAATGAGGTTTTTCTTTGAGAGCTAAGGACTACATTTCCAAAGGAAACTTAATGGACCCTATGCATCTTTTCTCATTTATTGAATGTGGCATTTCGCACAGCATTACCCCACCATGTACAAAGACAGTCAGGGACCCCAGAGGGAACCAAATCTAACCATACACACCCCAGCAGGACACTTCCACGTTGCAGGGCAAAATGGGCATTATCACATCACCATTTGTTTTCTTTGCCTGAAATACAGGGAAACCTTTTGATACCAAGATGATACTCAACAATGCTGTATCCAATGTCATCTGCTCTATATTGTTTGGAGAGAGGTTTGAATATGATGATCCTGTATTTCTAACTTTGCTGAAGCTGTTAAATGAAAATACCAAGCTGTTGGGCTCCCCTATGATACTGGTAAGGCCTTGGTTTTAGGTTTTAGCTTTTAGCTTTTTCTGGGATATCTGGTTGCCCATTTTTGTTTTCCTGGCCTCCCACATTTGCTTCTAAAGGTGAGGTTGAGGAGAACATTAACAGACAGCTGGTCTGTACTGATTATGTCTGGGGTTCTGTATCTGCAGGGCACAGATTCCCAGGGCCCTGGGCTTAGTCTGTGAAGCTTTTTAGCTAAAGAAAGCAGAATAGTCTTTACAAAAGGCTGATATAAGCCCATTCCTTCCTGACACAAAGCTTCTGCTTTCAATACCAGTGGATTCGTCCTCAGTGCCACACTGAAGTCTGATGCTCGCTGTAATTCCAGAGTAGCTCAGTATATAAAGCACCATCTGAGCACAGGTCAGAATTACACACTGTGCTTCAGCAGGGAAACTCCCAGAACGAGGCACCGGCTAACAGCAAACTGTAGGGGCTTCTTTAATGGGCTCGCAGGGCAACTAGTGGTCTCCCAGAGGACATGCACACCTCGGGGGGAATGGGGATGAGACCCCCTCCCACCAGACAGCAAGTTCATCCATATGACATACTGCAATGCTGTGCTTAGTCCAGCTCCTAAGAACAGTGTAGCTGTGTTAGCATGGTGCTGTGCATAAGCTAATTGGCTTGGAAACCACTTCCTTGACATAGAAAAATTGTGTTTGTCTGTGGAGGTGGCTGGCTCAAGTCCCTTGTTCTGTCCTAGAGTGTGACACACCTGAAGGCTTTCCCTTAGTTTGGTACAATGCTCACATTCCCATCCTTCACATTTGAGACCTTCAGTCCCACTATCTACACAGCTGAAAGCCCTGAAGGAAGACTAAGTTGATGAGTCTCCCAAAAGTCATAGTGAGGACTCATGCAGAGGCAGAACAGAGAGAACATGATATTTCTGCACAATTTGTAGCTGCTTGGACTGTACAAGCTAATGTGGGGGAATTGTGACCTGAAATGTCAGGGCATGGGATGTCTACCTATGAGTCTCAGCAAGGAATATCTTCAGCATTTCAGAAATATTTCACCAGCTAGCTGAGTGGTTCTCCCTGGAAAGGTTTCCTGTCCTCTCTGAGCTGCCAGCTGAAGGCCTTGATAGACCCTGTTAGACAAGTGGCCAGCAGTATGGTTTGAGATACCAATGTATGTTCAAAATGCCAATTAACAGTAAGACTTTTATTGCTCCACAGTTATATAATTTCTACCCATCTCTTGGATTTCTCTTTGGCGCTCTCAAGACTGTGCAAAAAAATGTCAGTGAGCTGACTGCTTTTCTCCAGAAGCTCTTTCAGGAGCACAAAGAAGAGTTTAATGAAAATAACTTAACAGGCTTTGTTGATGCCTTTCTTATGAAGCAACAACAGGTACTTTAAAGCTAAGTCTCAGAGTCTTTCTGTTCCCTTAGCTCTGACTTATTATTAAGATTGACCATCTGCCAGGGACTGGAAGTGAATGAAAACACAGGAACTGCAGTTTTTAGAATATATTAAAGCTAATACTCACAGTGAGCAGTGCTGTACTCGCTCCATAGTTCCACTGAAACTGCTGATTAATGGGATCTAGTTGTCAAGATGTCCCATGTGGGTGAAATCTGCTCAGCACGTGTAGGGGGGATATCATCCCAAACCTTCCTGCAAGAATGGTACAGAAACAAACTTCATTGCAGTAACTGAATTCCTGCTTACATAATATCTGGATTTGGGACTGCATACACACTCAGGATTGGACAAACTCCATATATTCCACGCACTATAGGCCCTAATGCTAAAATACTAACTGTTTAGTTCCCTGTAGCATATAAAGCCACAAAAAGCTAAAATGTAGATAAAAATGATGGCAACACATTCGTGTATTTGTACCATTTGCTATAGAACTAATGGCCATTATCTGTATGTTTTGAAGGAGTCAAAGAAACCCGACACTTATTTCCACAATGGCAACCTGCTGTTTTCAACCTTGGACCTCTTTGCTGCTGGGACTGAGACTACTTCTACAACTGTGCGCTGGGGTCTTCTTCTGATGATGAAATACCCAGAAATTCAGAGTAAGGCTAAGAAGTCTTCTTGTACAATATCCTGTTGCACGCTTAAGGCTTTGGTTATAGAAGGGAGGGAGTGGGACTCATTCAGTGTTGTCTAGAGTAATTATAAGAACCGTGAGAGCGATAACAACCACTGACTTACAAAGAGATTTTATTCAGCTGGTTGCAAGGAAACAGCACAGCCAAGTGGGAGAGGCTACGGGCCAGCGTTGCACAGTTACAGTAAAGCTCCCCCATCACTATTCTCCTGCAGGCTATCAGCTTACGTCACTGCAACTAACCTTCATCGGTCTCCCGTCTCCTGACTGATTTTGATCTTTCTTTTGAAGGCTGTGGTGTAACAAAGGCATAAGATCAGAATCAGGCATGGCATGTCCTGTAGCAACTCCATTCACGCTCCCTTGGCTCAACAACAAACCTGAAAGAACAACATCACACATTGACTTACCCACGCCTATTTCTGCTCTTCCCAAATACCCCTCAAAGTTCTCCCTTTTATTGATCTTGGCTAAACCAAAAGCCATTTAGGTTGCAAGATAAGAGGGGGGTACAGCTTCTTTATCCTTTCCTCCTCCCAAGGAAAGATTCAGGAAGAAATGAACCACGTCATTGAACCAGGAGAGCTGCCTAAGTTGGAGGACCGGAAAAAAATGCCCTATACAGATGCAGTGATACATGAAATACAAAGATTTGCCGATATAGTCCCAATGAGTCTATCACGATCAACTCCTACTGATGTGAATTTCCAAGGTTATGTGATTCCTAAGGTGAGTTTTGAGGTTGTCAGTTTACACTGCACAGATTCCTTACAGTTTCTTTTAAAGCAGGCAAGAAAATTCAAAAAACCTAAAGATGCCCTGATGTTTGGTTTAATCTATGATGTGATCTTTTGTCTCAGATCCAGGATGGCTGTTACAACTATGGGCTGGATTGAGCTCCTAGTTACAGCTTTTTGAATCCAGAATAACCACAGACTTTAATTAAATCACACCAGTTTGAATCTCTTTTGCCAAATGTGGAACCTCTAGTTCAGCTTCTTGCTTGAAAGGTGTCTCTGAATATGTAAGAAGGAAATGTGTTCTGTTTTGTGGCCCAAAAAGAGAGCAGCAACTACTGATAAGAGGTGAAGCAGGGCAGCAAAGCATCCGCTAGCTCTGTTTGCCATGGCTTAGTCTTATTCACCTATGCACATTGGAAAAAAGAAAACCAGCCTAGCTGGACTGTGAAAGTGATCTGCTCCTACCAACTACCATGAGTTTCTCTGATTCCTTTCAGGGGACAGAGGTTATTCCGTTGCTGACCTCCGTTCTGAATGATGAGTTGCACTGGAAAACCCCTGATCAGTTCAACCCTTCTCACTTCCTGGATGCTGATGGGAACTTTATTAGGAGAGAGGCATTTATTCCATTTTCCATAGGTAAGAGGGGTATTTTGTGCACCACCTGCGGTTAGGCTAATTGCTTAGGCTAATTGCACAGCTCCCACTGAATCCAGAAGTAGTTTTGGATGTTGGAAATTATGAAAGTCAGAAACACAGAACACAGGATAAGGGAATTCTGGTCATTCATCCAGTTCACCATGCTGTAAGTTACCATCTCTTGCTTGGGAGATCTGGGCTGAAATGTGGGAGACACTGATTTACTCACAGGCACTGAATGATCTCACATACCCACAGGCTTCTGCATTGCCTGATACCCTTTCAGCACCTCTGATAGAGAGAGGGAAGGAAAGTTTTCCTGTCTCAACAGCCTGCTGTTACAGGCTGTAGTTTAGAAGGTCTCCGACTCCAGCACTATCCATTATGGTGCTGATCATTTACTTCTCTTCTGGTTATTTTCAGGACGAAGGGCTTGCGTTGGAGAAGGACTAGCCAAAATGGAGCTGTTCCTCTTCTTTGCAGGCTTGCTCCGCAAATTTGTTTTCCAGACCCCTCCAGGAGTGGACAAGTCAGATCTAGATCTCACTGCTGATGTTGGCTTTACCTTGAACCCCATGCCTCACCTGGTTTGTGCTGTGCCCTATGAATGTTCAAACCACAGGCAGTAAGCGTAGTGAACACTTTAGGCTTGAAATCAAGTCCGGTTACAGGGAGAAAAAAAGCTGTCTATTCCTGAGTTTTAGGAGAAGGAAGACAATGGGCACTGCTATTTTTCTCTCTTTCATATTCTTTCCAAGAGCTCTCCTGATGCTGGTATGATGCAAATCCTTCAGACACCCTTAAGTACAGCATTGAGAAACAGTGCAACCCATTCCTGGAACAGCACATCAGAAAAGCAGGTTTCAGGGCTGTCTGAAGGAATGAAATGGTTTCAGGCCTCCTCTATGGATGTAACCCATCAGATGCTCTAGTCTCTCCTCTGAGAGCCTCCACGGGGAATTTCCCAGCCCAGAGTCCAAGCACTATAGCAGAGCTGACTGATGGCCCGGCTGGAGCCAGCAGACACAGAGTATATTTAATGGATCTAGAGATCTCCCAGGGATAGTTGTTTGGCTGAGCCTCAGACTGAGTTTCCATTGCGCAATACAACCTGCCTTATCTTCCTCACAGAGCCCCAGACACTGGGGTGTAACATGGGTCTATGCCAAGAGCCAGACATAGGACAGTTATCAGAAAACATCTAAGTGGTTTGGGAAGCAGGTTCATTCCAACTCACACCAGAAACTTTGTACTAAAGAGCCTATTTATGACAGGTCCAATCTAGCAGCTTTCTGCTTCTGCTCAGAACAGCGTTTCTGCTATTCCCTCACCTCTCCTGGCTGTGTGCTGGCTCCAATACTTGTCCGATCCTTGCCTGGGCCAATTCAGATACCTAAGCTAGCAGAAAATAACCAGCCCTGGAAAGTGAATAGTTTCTGAATCAGCTCAGCTAAAGACTGGGCACATCCCAGAGGTAGTGCAAGGACCGTGCAGCCTGGAGCCAGGGAGAACAACTCCCACTCTCCCAGCTCTTCTTGACTTCTTCAGCTGCAACTCAGGAGCCTAGTTAATCTCTGGATCTCCTCTACCATCCACAGAAAGAATGAGGCTCCTTCAGTGGGTGATTCAACTGCCATAAGCTCTGAATTGCTCACTCTTTCCATTGACCGTGGAGTGAGCCACCACTCCCAGGCTCCTAATTCAAACCTCTCAATCTGATGCATCAGGTTTGGTGGGATGAATTGGGGCAATACTTTATTTTCAATTTGACTGAAAATAGGACTTAAACTCTTTAGGAAATGTTACCCTCTGTCCTCAGCTCTACAGGAGATACACAGCCCCTGGCATTTCAAGCTGTCTCCCTCTCCAGACATTCCTGGTGTCAGGGATAAGCAGCAAGATCTCCAGGCAGAGTAACAGACTCAGCCTGCAGCCCCAAGCAGTGCTGAGCAAATGACACTGTCATGGGTTCCCGCAGAAGTTATATGCGCTCAGTGTACAGCAGGACCAGGGTCATCACAATATGAATTGCAAGCCAAATTTTGATCCATGCAAAAAGTGCTTTGGTTGCTTATGTAAGAACCTATACAAAGTTACAAATTCAGAGCCACTAATACATTGCCTAGCAGAGATCTTGCATCACTGTCAAAGTTTAATAGGGTTGTGTATGTTGTCACTGTGAAAATAGATGTTGTAAAACTGGTAATAGAGACTGGAAGGAGAAGTAGGTTGGACACTGTACCTTGTCACCAAGCCTCTCACCTATACCATTAATGTGTAATATGGGGTCTCTGCAGAAAGCTGGTGACATCTCAGAGACTGTGGCTTTCCTAGAACAGCTGTTTGATTACAATTAATGATTTATTTCATGTAGCAGCCACCAAAATGACGAACAACTAGCTGTACTTGCAAAGCTACACCCATTGAGGGACCCATGATGTGTGTATGTGTGTGTGTGTGTATGCGTGTGCACATGCACGTGCGTGAAATCTGAATGATGGTGCAGGTGAGAGGGGAGGCTTCATCTGCAGTGAAACAAAGGCAGGAAAACTTAAGCGGATTAGGGAGAAGGGAGTCAGTGAAGATGCTTTTGTATTGGTTTGGAAGCAGGAAAGGCAGGTTTGGATGAAAAGAAAGGGAGAACCAGAAAATTACAGAGACTAAGGGAGTGGCTATGATAAGTTTATAACACAAAACCAAAGCCATTGGCATCTAAAGATGATCTGTGCTGCAAAAAGAAGGAAAAAAAGGAGGAAGAGAATATGAAGGGATGTCCAAAGTAGGGTGGTCTTTGTCAGGCCAGGACACTGACTCTTCACAATAGCTTCGGTTCAGGACTAAAGGCAACACTCTAATAGTTGTACTGTACCTTGCACTTGTGCTTATACTGGACTTGTATTTGTATCACACTTGCACTTGCATTGTACTTGTATTGCTGTTGCACTTTTACTTGCACTGTACCTTGGAGCCTGCTCCAGCTGCTGGATACGCCTCAAGGAATCTGCACAACAAATTCAGTGACAAGAAAGTCTTTGCTGCTAAGCTTGCTTACAAGTGTTTGCTGTTGCTCTGTTTGCGGTCTAACTACCACAAGCCCGACCTTAGCTCCTGCTTAACATATAAATATTTTTCTCTGTTGCTGTTGATCTTAATGGTGTTGCTGGAAAAGGTGGGTTTAGGGTCAAACTGATAAATTTGGGCTGCACCACCTTTAATACACCCATGCTGGAGTGGTATGCCCAGGGATCCCTGGGAAACATGCAGCTGGGACATGTTTAACAGTGCAAAAGGTGAGGAATACTCATAGCCATGAACAGCTCAGAGAAAATCATTGAATCTCTAACTCCAGAAAATGACAACAGAAAAGGCAATATCACAAGTACTTTGAATACTTTAATAAATGTCCCCTCCAAAAGTATCTCCTATCAAAAGCAGGTGCACGGCCCACAGGTTGATGCACAGTTTAACTGTATAACAATCCTGGGATCTTGGAGCTGTGTTAGCAAGTCTACACTTGGGGTCACATCCTTGCTGACTTATGTGAATTAGAAAAAGAGTTTTTAGAACTCACTGTCTGATGAATTAAAGTGTGAAAATGCACATGGAGGCAGTTTACACCTTCCAGGACAGACACCAGCCTATGTGAGGAGGCCTGTGAATGGACTGAGATCAGAGCAACTGAGAACAACAGAAAATTGCTCTCCCTGGAGCCTGCACACTGTTGAGTTTGAACCTGTAGGTTCGGTTTGAGGTGCATCGCTGTTACTCTACCTTCACCATCTTTTTTGCACACAAGGCACAAGCCATGGAGTATTAGTCTTGCATAGTCTTGAATTATTTCCCAAACCTGTTACATTTGACTATAATGATGTGACACAGCCAATATTAAGGTATGGAGTATGTTTCTGGGCTGATCTCCGTCATTTGACCTAAGGCCTATAAAGAATTGCTTGACCAGGTACCTAATTAGCAGGTATTCCTAAACTGTGTCATGCAATTGCTTTCCTGTAGGTAACTGTGCTACTTCTATGCCCTTTTCATTACTTATCTCACCAGACAATGAACCAGCAGTGAGAGATGCTCTTGAAGGACGCGGTGTTTTCTCAAGGCTATGCTCTACAGAAGAGGATGTGTAAAATATTGTTCCTAAAGCTCTTAATTTTGGTCTGCTTGCTAAACACTTTGTTTTCGCATAACGTCCCTGATTTATCTATCTTGATTTTACACTGAACGCACAGTCACCATGCTGCAAACAACGCTACCCAGACATATGAACTGAACAGCAGTTTCCAAGCTTCTGTCTTCCAAGCAGGTGTGCTTAGCCAAAAGCTAATTAACTGTCATTACTCTTGCTTTTGAATTATTATCAATAAAAGCCTACTTGCCTTCCTGAATTTGCAAAACCTGCCTCTCTGCCCATCTTCAACTGATTTCTATGTTACAGCTGTCATGAGCCTGATTCTCCAACCTAGCCTGCCAGCCATGCAGCATCCATTTCCATCCTGACAGTCCTTCACGGTATCCAGGCAACAGCAATGCACTGAGGTAGGACCATCTTGCTAACACCCATGCTAATGCTGAACAGGTCCATTAATTCTCAGACATGCAAGCCCCTATCTACCCAGATTCCTTCTCCTTCCCCCATATCTTTTGGTGTCCTCCAGGAAGTTGATGCCCTGGAGAAGCTAGCTGTCTTCATGGTCCTCAGGTGGTTTTAGGTAAGCAGTCCTGCAAACCCAGTAAAATCCTACAGTACTCAAATGCTCTCATGTCAACTATCATGAGACTTTTCAGTTGCAGTGCACCTTTGCCAAGGGCTGCCAGTCACAGGGTGAGGAAGGTGGAAGTCCTCCCAGATTTCCCAAGTGGTTAAGACACTGCTCAAGGCTTTTTCTTGCACTGGTCCCAGGGAGACAGACAACCAGTTGAGATAGTATTGTGCTCTGGGTACCACATTTCCAAAAGGATATATTGGCTTTAGAAGAAGCTGGGATAGGAGGAAAGAAAAATGATGGTGGAGAATGAAAACCCCTCATGTACGTTGTGGCTTGGAAGATGTGGTTGTTTGCCTTAAAGACCAGATGGAGAAGGGATGTGGGAAGGGCAGGCCACACAGTGTCCCAGTGCAGAGAGGATGAGTCACCTGCTTCCATCAACCCTTTCTCATTAAAGAGGCAAAATGGAAAATTAAAGTGAATGGCAGCATATTTAAACTAATAGAAGAAAATAAGACATTTTATGCACAGTCAGGTTGCAGCTTACTGCTACAGGCTTTTAACATTGGACAAAGGATGCCACTCCATCTACTTAAAAGCAAAAGTTAGGCTGCAAATAAGGCCAGGAAAAAAATATTTTCTTATCTTACAGTACCTCTAGGGAGTTCCTGTAGTACCTGGGTCTGGCTTCTGTGTGAGACAGGATATTGCTCTAGCTGGATCTCCGATGTGGCCTCTTATGGTGATTTCCACGTTCCTGAGGCTCCTGCACTTGCTTAAAAGGAACTTATTATGATAAAGCCAGCAAGAGTATCTGAGACTGCGGTCCTGGTCTGGCTGCACTGCTGGTTGAGAACCGGATTGGCGGAGAAGGCGCAGAGATCTTGGGGGATTTAGGTTAATTTAATGGATGCAGGGCTGGTGCATTCATGGGCTTTGCTGGATGGATCTCTCTGGGGGGGCCCAAATGGCAGTGCAGTGGCTGCACCCCGGGGTGGTGGTGGGTGATGCTGACCGGTGCCCACGCTGCTCGGTCTCATCTGCACTGCCCGTTTCTCTCCCTGTGGCAGGGGATCGCCACGGGGGCATAAGGGACTGAAGACAACCTGGCTGCGAGCACCCTGGAGGGGCCCGGCTGCCCCAGGAATGCACCCGGAGCGGCGTCAGCGCCTGGCAGGTGTTTCGTGCTCGGCTCTGTGTGCTCAGGCAGGGGAGCACGTAGCAGCGCAGCTCTGGAGTGAAACATGTAGCAGACGCATTATTGAGACAGGAATTTCTTGTCATCGCAAGAGCTTGACTTACCTTTGTCATTTTAATGCACTGCACTCTGAGTCTGGCTTAAAACCCCCCAGCAAACTCCCCCCCGCCCCCGGCTTTTCGGAGATAATTTAAGTCTGTTTCTGAAAGGCTTTTTTAGGATTTCAGCAGCTCCCAGGGCAAGGATGAAATACCAAGATAGAGGCAGCAGCACATAACTCTTGTAGTGCAGGGTGCTGCCGGTCAAATAAAACCCCTCAGGAGCAAACATTTTGCATGTGCCACTGCAACCCCGGTTTTGCACCCTGTGCCAGCCCAGATCCTCCTTGCTTGTCTTCACACCCCCTCTGCCTCTTTGCTCACTTCAGCAAGCAGGAGAAAGTGATTTCTTGGGAAAACCGTTGTCTCCAGCCCATTTCTTGGAAACTAATTAAAAAAAAAAACAGAAATGTTGCAATACACTTGTTTGTTCTGCTTCTGGGCAACGGTTGCCCTGTAACATCTCCACACCACTCAGACAGTTCCAACCTGCAGCAAAGCAGCCAATTGCTTTGGGACCATGCTGGATTAGCTTTAATCACAGCCGTGTCCTCCCTTCACATTAGGCCCACTCCTTCCCTACCCCCTTTGCATTTGCAAGGCTGAGGACACTTAACTGTTAAATAACAGCCTTTATATGATCTAACTTGCTGACTTTGGATAAATCTACCTTTAGCCTTGTGCTTCCTGATCATGTAAGACAGATCTTTCTTTCCTAAACAATCTTTTTTCCCATACTTTGTCAACAGTTTATTCCCTTTATCCCCCTGAAAGCCACTATTCAACCATGCAGATCTCAATTCCTTCTCTACGAGGGATGCAAGCACCAGGTGTTGTATATATTTGACTTTTAAAGTAATTCCATGCTCCAGTTTTGCTCAAGGTCTGAAGCCTTCCAGTCCAGCTAACTTCATTAACTTCTTCCCTCTATCTCTTAGAAGCTACTCTTTCAAAATGAGGAATCTTCACCGAAATTTCAGATCTAATTTTGTCTTCCATTTAATTTCAACTGAATCCATTCATGATCACTTGATCCAAGCTATTTTTCCATGGCTAGCTATTACATGTCCTCTACTTCAGACACAAAGTCTGAAATCACATCCCTTCTGGGCAGTTCAGAGTCTATTTTATGAAGCGGTTTATGACCTATAACACCCAGAGATACATGGGCTTTACCATTATTAACAGCCTTTGATCTCTACTTGATATCAAGCAAGCTAAAGTCTCCCATAATGATACTATTTTTCTCTCTGGTAACATGAAGGAGATCTCAAACTCTAACCAAATCTGATTCTGGAGGTTTCTAATAGGATCCAAGGAAACCTTTATACTTCCCTGTGTCAGTAGAGTGTTTGGAGGGTCATGGTACTGCTGATAAAGGACTTCGAGGTCTTGGGGAGGAGGAGGTTATAGAGGAATGCCAAGCACCTTTTTCCCATGTATATGTTCTTGCACACACATGCATGGGTTTGTAATTTGAAACTCTCTTTACTTCTGGACAGGCTTTGCAAACTGCTTAGACCACATTCTCTGAGGTGTTTAAAGAGGGTGGAGTATGCAGTATTTATTTAGGTACTCTACAAACCTTAATAAGAATCGAGTGCTTGTAGCAATCGCAGAGAACAAACAGAAAGCCAGCTGGCAGAAACGGGACAGTGCCACTGCATTTCTATTGCTTCTAACACCCCCAAAACAGATTATTACTAAAAATGGCTTTTTTAATTTCATTTATCTCTGATCCTGCATTAATTTGTCTGCTGTGTGCGGCAGTATTATTAGCTGTACTCTATTTTTCAACTGGCTCTAAAAAATCAGCTTTTAAATTGCCTCCTGGTCCAACTCCTCTTCCGATCATTGGTAACCTGCATTTGGTGGATATTAGAAGGCAAGATAAATCACTAATGAAGGTAGGACAAAAAACCTCCCCCAAACCCAGATTCTAATGCTTTTTAAAGCTGCCTCAGTTATATTGGTGAGAACTTTTTGTCTTTTTTGCTTTGAAATAACTATAAAGGTGTGAAAATTGCATTATAATATTTTTCTGAGCTTCTTCTAGCCAATGTCTGTGTTGATGCAGTGTCATTTATGAGTGATCAGCTGTTAAAAGAAGACCACTGGGTAATATGGGATTTCTTCATTTAAGTGTGACGAGGAACATGAAGTATATAATGCTTGTGGAATTTTAAGTATTAATTTGACAGCTCTGATAGCCAGAAATCATTAAAGCATTGGAAATAACTAACATGGAATGAAATTGCTTCCCTCCCTTCCACCCTCAAGAACTGGCAAGAGGAAGTCCTCTCCACAGTGTCCCCAAAACTGCTTTGGAGATGGTCAAATCCAGGTGCCCCTTTGCAAACTTTACTTCCCTCTTAATGAATTGGATTCGCATTAAGATCTAGATGGCAGTACAAGAGAGGGATGGAAAATTTGTGCTAAGGAAACAGAACAAATGGCCTGCAAGCTCTTCTGTTAACTTGTAATTAAAACAGCTTGTCCCATTTATGGAGTTAAACGGCTCCTGCAGCTAAGGCAAGGCTGGCACAGAGCCTGCGGTGTCCGCGTCAGCCCTCCGAGCGCTCCCGCCTCGCCTCGGCAGACGGCACCCTACAGGCTCGACCTAGGCCGGGGACGGAGAGACTGAGCAAACAGAGAGGGGCAGTTCATGACTAGGCGTTGACGAGGCTCCTGTAATACCAGCGCTAAATAAACACCGGCAGTTCTCTGGGAGCAGCCGCGCGCTGGATAAGGCACGGTCCGGGGTGAGGCTCCCAGCCCCTGGCATCGCGCCACGGGCAATGCCAGGGTTTGGGTCAGTTTACCCACCGTGGCTGGGTGCACATTGCTACTGTGTCACTGAACCGCATTTCTTGCTCACTTCCTCTGCACGCTCGCATCACCTGATGGATATTTGGCTTTGCCTGTTTGCCTTTAATTTGGGATTCATCCAGAGGGGTCCTCTCTCCATCTCCCCCCACGGATAACAAAAAGAAATGATTGCATTGAGCAACATGCACCAGCATTTGCCGGCGGGGTACCCTGACGGGGAATTTGCAGGGCAAGCGGGGATGGACCCTCCCCATCGCATCAGGGCAATGTGGCTGCCGGAGCAGCAGGCAAGGGCCGAGGCTGCGCGCACCCCGCGTCCTCGCTTCAGCAGCAGAGTTGTGCAGCGGCTCCCAACCACCTCGCCCCAGCCTGCCCCAGGCTCTTCCCTGCTGTCTCCAAGCGCTGCTTCCCAGCTGCACGGTGCAGCCACCGCTGCAGGGCTGACATTCAGCCTCCCTCGTTAGACTGCAGCAGGACGCTGCGGAGGCAGACGGGGAAAGGGCAGGGGCAGGGGTGGACGGCAGTCTCGCCCCTATAAAAGGCAGGCAGGTAGCAGCAGGCAGGCGCCAGCCTGGCCTCACAGAGCGTGGGTTTCCCCTTCCGCGTGCGAGGCTCTGCACGGAGACTCGTAGCGAACCCGCTCCCTTGGCAGAGAGGAGCAGACGTGGGCACGGTTAGGACGCGCCAGCAGGACCGTGTGTCCTCAGGTGGGATTTTCAGCCCTCCGAGGAACTGCGCTGCCTTTGTAAGCGCTCGGCAATGTGCAGCCCGTGCAGCGCGGCTGTGAGCGGGGACAGAGCTGCAGGGAGCCGGCTCTTGTGCGTGCTGCAATGAAAGATCCTCTCTGTGTCGTGGCAAGGATACGGCCAGGGCTTTCTCTAGTGCAAAAAGAGCTTCGCTTTGTTTGCAAGCGTGGGCACAGCCAGCCGTTCCGGTTGCCCCCTGCCCGCTCCGAATGCCACAGAGGGCTGCCGTGGGCTGCCCCGCTGCACCCGGCCCTCATTCGTGGGGGCCCGACCTGGGGTACCAACGCCTGGTCTGAGCACGGGGCCATGGAGTCGCTCTTTCCTACGCTGCGGTCCTTCAGGGCAAGCTGAATGCCTGATGTGGGTCAAAGCTGCCTCCTCTGATCTCGTGGCATGGATGCAGGAGTGCTTTGCTACAACAGGGGTGTTGGGAGCAAGTGCTTTCCTCAGGGACCGCGTCGTTATCGGTACCAAAACTTCTGCTCCATTTGCAGCTTTCTTCTGTTCGTCAACTTGCGCTGCCATTTGAGGTCTAGACCTCAGCTCTAGGTGACTGTTTTTCATTGACTTTCTCCTCAACAGAGAAATCAGACTAGTAACGTACTGCCTGGTGGGGGGGGAAGGGGGTTGTCTTGTAGCAATAAGCCTAAAAACCCAACTGGGCATCCATACGACATGCCCTGGTTTTGCTGGTGATCAGCTCCCAGGAGCTGTTCTGCGGCCGTTTCTCGTGGGGCAGAGCGGGACTCGCTCCTGCTGCCAGGACGTAACGGGGCCGGCGGCTTTCCCACGTCGGTCCGCATCGGATGCGTGCGCGCTCCCTGCCTTGCTAACCATCACAGCTTGTCTCTCTTTCAGCTCGCGGAAGAATACGGCCCAGTCTTCACCCTCCATTTTGGGTTCCAGAAAGTTGTGGTCCTGGCTGGGTACGAAGTTGTGCGGGAGGCGCTTGTGAACTACCCGGAGGAGTTTGTAGACAGACCATCCATCCCAATATTTGACCAAATTCAGAACGGAAACGGTACTACAGAAAGGAGGGGAGGCGGGCGGGTGGGATGATGCCGTCGCTTAGCGTCAGCCTAACTGTGCTTCCCGCAACCCCCCCGAATGTGGCTCTTAAAATTCCCCCTCAGACCCTACCGCAGCCAAGCTGACAGCAAACATGCGGCTTTTCTCCTTTTTCTGCAAAGCCTTGCAGTAATTACTTCTGCTAGAGCATTTGTGACCAATCCATCTCCTCAGAGCTCCAGGGTGAGGAGGGGGATTTCTAACGGCCCAGCAGTAATTCCGGGGTTAATTTCTGCAAGACGGTAACGGGAGCTGAGTGGCTCGCGGCCATCGACGCATTTCCAAATCGCCCCCACGGTGTCACGGCAGTTTGGGCTAACTCGTTTGGCTGTTTGGAGCTGTAGGGTTTTCCCCTTTCTCCCGCTACCTGGTGCCACGCTTCTGGATATAATCTTTCCACAGAATCTCGGCTCCGCACATGCTCTTGGGTGGAACGATGTGAAACAGGTTCGGACAAAGGCAAGGGGCTGAGGCTGTAAATTCTTCCCACAAACAGCCCCACGGTTTTTCCAAGGCAACTCTCCATCCCCATTCCCTATTTCAGGGAACATTTTATCTTGTTTTTCGATCCTCTGCTTGAGCTGAGGCTTTAGCTTTGAGTGTCCAAAAAAAGAGCTTTATATGATAGTCACAGGTGACACCGGGACTGCAAATAATAATTAAATTACCCAGCCATAATATCAATAGATCAATTTATCATTGCATAAAGAAAGGGAATTGATGGGGAGAAACGCATGTTGAGAGCCAATTTACATGTAACATATCCCTGCGGGAGACTGTCAGTACTGCAGTATAAGTCCTTTCACGCTTACCCTATCAGTCCAAGCGTGAGCCATTTAGAGGTGACCCAAAGCTGTAAATTCACAATGGCTGTAAAGTAACAATGGTCACAAAATTTCTGACAAAACATATTTTTCTTCAGAAAATGCCAATTTGTTGACTCCAAAGCTGTTTGCAGAAAAGGACTGTTCAAAATGAAATTTCCTGAATTAAAGCAAATCAAAAATGAAGCTTAGAAATTTGCTTTGACATTTTTAAAACAAAAAGTTTTGCTTTCCAAATTAAAACTATGCCACTTAAAAATTGTGTTCATTCTAGGAAAGGCAAACATATTCAAAAATCTTGCAGCTGAATGTGATGGAACATGAAATAATGTAATCCAGCTTTTCAGTTGACACAATCTGAATATTCTTTGGATTACTGACACAAATTTTCCTTTCACTGCATCCAGCACTATGATGGGATGAAATATTCATCTCTGCTTGGTGTCATTAGCGATCATCAAGACATGAGCCCAATGACTCCTTAAAAGGATAGGCTTTTCACCACTGCTGAAAAAAACAGTGCTGTTAGGAATTTCAGCAAAACATCCCAGCACTGAAAAGGGTTTCAGGGAGACTGAATTATCCCCTCCCACTTAGATAAAATACCTTTATGACTGAAACATGATAAAGGCGGAAGCTTCCAAGGTGGTCATTTGGGGCCCTAGACTGGCAAACAGAGACAGAAAGGTTGCACGACTGACTTAGACCAACCTCTCTGCCCTGCTCTAAAGCCAAACAGGGCTGCTCTGAAAAGCCCGACCTGCTTACCTTGCACACAAGAGAGCGCTGGGTCAGACTGGACTGGGTGAGAGCTGGTCTTTCACAACCTAGAGGCTCAGTGAGACTGGGGAGAACTGAGCTGAGAGGACACAGGGACAGGGCACACAGAAATGGGAGACTCTTATTCCCCAAATCCATGGGAAACTGGGCAGCAGAAACACTTTTGGAGATCCCAGTCAGTCCAGTCCCATATCTTGGTTTGTGCGGTGGAGCTCCTCCATGTATGACCCCAGTGGAGATGTCTCATGGCCTCCCCAGGTGTCTTCTTCTCTATTGGGGAGCTCTGGAGAACAACTCGGAGATTCACTGTATCCAGCATGCGCAACCTTGGCATGGGGAAAAAAATGATAGAAACGAGAATTTTCGAGGAGCTTCACTTCCTTATAGAGATGATCAAATCCTTCAAAGGTGAGCTGGGGACCATTGTGGTGCCATACAGCTCATTGCTGCTGCAACATCACATTAACATTTCCATTCTCCTCTCATTGCAGGGGAACCTTTTAGCCTGAGGTCCTTCAACGCTGCTCCAACCAACATCACCTTCCTCATGCTGTTTGGGGACAGGTTTGACTATAAGGACCCAACCTTTCTCACTCTCTTAAGACTCATAGATGAAGTTATGACCCTTCTGGGATCTCCGTCTTTGAACGTATGTAACTTGTCCCATAGATTAACTTTTTTTTTATATTGGCAAGTTACGGTGAGCCACACCAACCACAGGATTTAGTTCAGCAGTTCTCAAATATTCAGAACCAGCCATCAAACTTAAAATGTGACGGTTGTCCACATACCACCCTGGTCACCCCAAGTGTCCAGTAGAATGGGAATTCTGCTGGATACTTGGGGTTACCAGGTTGATACTTTGATTTTAAACCAGCCTGCAAAAATGCATAGAGCTAAAATAAGAAGTGACCTATGATGATTTTATCTGCATAGATTTGTTTTCAACTTCTTCAGTATAATTGCACAGTGCAGGCTTTCTTTGCCTTACCTGCATTTTCCAGTAAGAGCTCACATTCAGTGTTGACGTCCAGGTGAGAGAGATTTCACAGCCTGCATTAAACATGCTTCCCTGGAGAGAACCAGGAAAACTGCTTTTCTTTGAACTGCCATGTCCAATCCTTTGTAAGTGAGATAGGCAGAACTAGCCAGTCCCATATTGATCTAAAATGGCTGGTGATCTGGCAGTGTGGGAACCAGGCAGTACCAGGAGCTCTCTTAGGAGGCTGACCAGTCTGCTACTGGTAGGGGAGCTGTTCCCATAGAATGGCTCAAATGCTTAAAATTAGGCAGTACTAAATCAAAGCTGAAAGATTGCAAAGCCCTCCTTTTCATGCAAATCTACCTGTGACCCCTCTGAGAAGTCCCTGGGATGCTCAGATATTACTGCTACAGGACTGGACTCAACTGATATGTTATCCCTTAGGAAGAAGTTATTTCAGCATGTTGATACTACAGCAGACTTAATGCTCTATTTCTTTTAATTCCTCATTAGTATTTCAATTTCTACCCATTCCTTGGATTTCTTTTCAAAACCCACAAGATTTTGCTTGAGAAAATAGAAGATGTGCGAGTCATTTTAAGGCAATACATGAAGGCAAGCAGGGAAGACATCAATGAGAACAGTGTGAGGAGCTACATTGATGCACTGATAATCAAGCAACAAGAGGTATTTGGCTGCTTAGGCTTGTTGACTGTTTGCAGTGTTTTCTTTGGGTTTTCTAGCTAAAATACTCAGCTAGGTCTCGATTTCAGTCACATCATGTAAACCTATTCAAGTCAATGCTGTTAACCCAGTGGAACTGAAATCAGACTCTAGTCTCTTATACTTGGTGTAATTTATTGCAGGAATTTTTCCATCAAATTTAAGATTTGAAAGCCACTCTCTCAGCCACTCTTTCAGTCCACTCCTGAAATAGCAGTACACATAATAATGTAGGATTAGCTCTTGGTTTCTAGTAAAAAAATGCATGAATTCACATGAAAGCTTTTCTTCTTACGACAATAAAATCAATCAATCATTGATACTGTTGCTCCAAGACCAAAAGTACACTCAAAGTACTTGAATAATAGATCATAACTACCAGTCCTGTCTTTGCCTTTTATCTCACCTTAGTAGAGATCCAGTGCAGTCTCTCATGTCTGTTGATTTCAATGAACACAAAATATTTGGGCTCTGAATTTCTTCTTTCTAACTGGATCTGGGCCAGCCATAGGCATTAAGTTTTCTACCCACCTATATGGAGGAAGGTCCAGTACAGTCCTAAAGCCCAGTAGAAAAGGTCTGAAAAGTAATTTTGAACATCCTTGGGCATTCCAGCCCTCCCCTCCCTTCCTGGGCAGGAGGAGTCTCTTGAAGCTGGAATTAGCTGAATGTCCTTCTGTGCAGAGAAGAGACCAGGTTCCTTCCAGACCTGTGAGGCTGAGTCAGTAAACAGCATCTGGCACTGGGCCTCAGCCTGCTTCTGGGTGGAGATGGATATCAAAGCTAAATCTCACTCCAAATTTCCCATCTTTGATGCTGTGCCTACAAGATCCGGCCTATTTTATCACTCAGTGCACAAACACTGATCACACCCAACAGTGTGATGGGTTACGCAGTATTTCCCAAGCTCACTGAATATTAACACTGACTGTTTTAAGAGCTTTCTTACTAGTCAGTACACTTGTGTGTTTCCAGGAGAAAAACAAGAAAGACAGCCTCTTCCATGATGACAACTTAATAGCATCCATCCTTGACCTGGTGATGGCGGGAACAGAGACCACAGCCACAACCCTACAGTGGACCATTCTGCTGATGATGAAATACCCAGAGATTCAAAGTGAGCTACTTTTACTTACCCTCCATCCGTGACATGGTTGATAAGGAGGGGAGAGGCCTGGCCTTACATACGCAGAAGCTCTTTTTCCTCAAGAGCTGAATTCCGTCTCTTTATTATTATGAACTCCTGATGCAATTAGGTGCTGAATGTAGTCACAACAAATAGTCTCTGTGCCTTGCAGGGGGACAGTATGAGCAGAAACCAAAGTATGAGGCTGGGCGAACTATTCATGCACATGCCTGAACTAGAGATAGAGCTGGGGAAACCAGGACTGGTGTTTTAGGAATCCTTTCCCTCCAGAGCCTGGAAAAATATGTTTTTATCAAAACAAAATCCAAAGAAGCTGGCGTCCTTGCTGGGACACATTCACTTTGTTTGTTCCTTCCAGAAAAGGTGCAAGAGGAGATTGGGAGGACTGTCAAAGCTGGAAGTTGGGCCACATATGAGGACCGGAAGAACATGCCGTTTACAAACGCGGTGATACATGAGGTGCAGAGGTTTGTCACTCTCCTGCCCCATGTTCCCCGCTGCACTGCTGTTGACACCCACTTCAGGGGCTACTTCCTTCCCAAGGTACATAATTGCTCCAACCTGGGAACACATCACACTTCTTGTTTTTGTCAGTGGCACTAACTAGTTCTTAGAACCAGGCTTCTTTAGAGAGAGTTACAGGACAGAAGCCCAAAGTGAGGTGTAGAAGAGTTTCCTCCTCTCCAGAGACCACACTCAGAGCCCAGAGAGACTGGTACCAAAGGACTCGATCCTGTTGCTGTCATGCTCAGTACTTCCTCACTCCAAGAGTGATCCTGTTTTACTGCCTTGATGCCACCTGCAGAGTCAAGTATTTTCCAGGGAACTTACAGGATCTGACCCTCTGCCTGAGGTTCCCACAGCACCATGTGGGGTTTGGCTTTGATCCTTGGCACTGCTGGGAAATTTTCAACTGACTTACCTCTCAGTTGGCTAATGGAATAAAACCCTCAGCATCTCCACCTATCCCAGGTGGAGCAAAATGCTGGAGATAGAGAGAGACATTTGGTACCTTCACTTTGGGCATCACTCCTCTCTGGAGCTCCTCCTAGTACCTGGTCCCTTCCCCATATCACAGCACCTTCAGTGCTGCCTGAGATCTTCAGTCCTGCTTTGTGTGTGACATCTCCAAGCAAGACTTTGTTCTTGCTAAGTTCTGTACCTTAATCTACTTTTCCTCCAGGGTATAATCGTAATTCCATCGCTCACCTCAGTGCTGCTGGATAAGACACAATGGGAGACACCATATCAGTTCAACCCCAACCACTTCCTTGACGCTGAAGGGAACTTTGTAAAGAAAGAGGCTTTCCTGCCCTTCTCCATAGGTAACTAAAGGCTTGACCGGCACGGAATTGAAGGGATGGCAGGACCATTTTATTACAATATACACAAAGGGAGTCTGGATGGCTAAGTACCCCCTCTCAGTCAATAAGCAACCAGCCAACTGAGCAGAGCCAATTATTCTGTGCCCAGGCAGACTGCTCTCACAGTGCAGCTCTCCCACCACTGAAGGAGTTGGTTTCCAAAGTTTCAACAGAAGATGAAGAGAGATACTGAATTTGAAAGAACATGGAAAAATGCCTCAAAGCTGTCAAGAGTAGGCAGATTATCAGACAGGACTGGTGGGGTTGCCAGCACAGCTCCACATGAGATATCATGAGTTCTTCTGGAAATGAGAGTACAGTCCAGGAACCCTCAAGTCTGCCTTGAGGCAAGTCCCAAATCCCACATACGAGTGGATCTGATGGGACAAGGCCTCATACACTGCCTGTTAGAGTCAAGGAAGAGAGTCCCAGTAAGCCTTGGACCTTAACTGGGTATTACAGCCAGCAGAAACCCAACATGGGACAGAGTACATCAAACCATATTACTCTCACTACGAAATCTTACCCCTAAAGCTCTGGATTATTTCCAGAAGTCACCTCTGGCTGTGATTCTTCCAGCGGCACTTTTGAAAGCTGCCAAGGATTTCTAGCAAGATCTTTTAGAGGAGGGAACCCAGTCCAGTGGTTAGAGGAGGAGATATAGCGCTTAGCATCCTGGGTTCTGTTTCTCATTTGGCCTCCATCTGTTGTCTTGGTCAAGTTGCATACTTTTTTTATTTCAATTTCACCTGCAAAATATCTGTCCTTGAAGGGTCATAAACCAAAACTTTAGGGATTCAAACTGAGCTAATGGCAAGAACAGTTGTTAGGTAACAGAAAGTCTTCCAAAAGAAGAAAGATCACTTATACGGTGTCTTCGTGACAGCCACAAATGCTTCCAAAGGTTGCTAATTTCCAGAAACACCTGCTGCCCAGCCTGTGCACTCTATTACTCCAACAGTGTGCATTATGAGAGGGCACAGCAGAATGGAGTCCTCTTGCTGGGAGTTTAACAAATCCCAACACTGCAGGAGCCTGTAAGTACTGTAAAGGGAGATTTCCTGCAGACTCCTACAAATCCTCCAGTAACCTTACACTTTCCAGCTGTTCCTCTTAAACGATGACTTTCAGGGATTCCAGAATGTGCTACAACAACAGACCTTCACCAGTGACTTCTGATATTGGGAAGTCAGTTCTCACTGTCCACCAAGTGCTTTGCCCCTATAGACACTCATACAAGGGCAGGGAATCTAACACAAAAAGGAGGTAGGAAAGAATAAACAATCTTTTCTAAAAATGCAGCAATTAGGATAAAATTCCACAGGAAAAGTGAGTTGTCAAACTATCCCACTTTGGGAGTAGACAGCATTTTTCTATCAGTCTGATTTTTAAGAGGAAGGGATTGGCTAAAGATGCTGAGAAGTTCAGAAGATTCACAAGTCCACATGAATCTGGGTGAAGGAAAGGACCTATTCTCAATAACGTAACGCATACAAAAATTGTAACCCCAATCCACAACCCTGTTGTGCTAAACACCGTTATACACAGCACAAGAGCCCATCTCTGCGCCAGAGCGCTGATGAGCTAAACAGGCAGTCTTGGAGGGAAAGGAATCAGAGGGCCAGAGAGGAGAAGTTATTTGCTTGATCACTTTCCTGCATAAGTCAGGAACCTAACCCAGCTCCTAACTGGCAGTGCGAATTTCCATTCACTAGACCAGACAGCCTCCCAAGTAAGGAGAGGGAAGGTACATCACAAATTAGTAATAGCCCTGCAACTTACCACATGGTAGTCACTTGCTGCTGAATGTTGCTGTGTGATAAAGAGACCAGGCAGACACACTGTGCTGGTCTGAACAGGACAACCACCCTTAGCAAGATGGGCTCCTCTGCTCCAAAACACTGTCTGGTGCCATCAGAGAGATTTCACTTCCATTACAATATCTCAGATGCTAACGTGTCTATGACAAAAATTTTAGCTTGATATTTTCATCAAGTAAACACACTGCTTCCATCTGCAGGGCGAAGGAATTGCATCGGAGAAAGCCTCGCCAAGATGGAGCTGTTCGTCTTCTTCGTAGGGTTGCTGCAGACATTTACATTTCAACCCCAGCCAGGAGTTTCAGAGTCCGACTTGGACCTTACCGTCCCCCAAACGACCTTCACATTAAGGCCTCAGCCTCAGGCAACCTGTGCTGTCCTGCGTGAATAACCACAACCTTGTTAAAGAGCAACTCAGGTGAGCGGGGAAGCCACTTAGACCCAACGTAGCTAAGCTAGGACTCACCATCCCCCATCCTGCTACATCATTCTCTTTCATATCCCCTTCCCACTGTCTCTATCCACTCCCACTCCACTGCTCTCCACCTCCACATCTGCCACATAGGTTGCTGACCCCTCTTTGCTCCTGAGCTGTGAGAGGGTGTATATGACCAATTAGAAAGCATGATCCTTCTGGCTGTTTGATAAATATCCTCTGAATGGTGGGCTGGCCAGTGGGCCAGGAGGCAGTGATGCACACATACCTCTTCTCAAGAGAAGGATGCTGTGCATGGAGCAACTGGAAGGCCCAAGAAAGTTGTCTGGTGAAGGGCAAGCTGCGCATGAGTCATAGGTCTGACATCCAGGCTCCCATGGCAAAGCAGTGAGGTTCTGAATGTTGCAGAAATCTCTCCAAAAGCACTGTGAAGAGAGATACACTGCCATTTGCTGGGAGCCACAGAAATGCACTGCTGCTCACAGCACTTAAACCATCTGTAGGTACCTCCTGAACTTCTCCAGACTCTCTAATTATCCATAGCTTCTAGCAAAATCCTACCAGGCTAGGCAGCCAAAGTCAAATGCTTGGAGTGAAAAAACAGATTGATTCCTGTGATTCAAGGATGGAATTATTTCTGCCTTGGAACAGTGTCCTGAAAGACATGGCAAAGTGTGCAAACCCATTTAGATAGGCAAGTATCCACCAGGTTCAACACCGCCTCACAGTCTGAATGAAAGAGTCTACATTTCTAAATTTGCAGTCTAAATCATAAGGCTACATGAGAATTGTATCAGAAACTGATAATAAATCGCTAATGACATGGAAAATAAAGCAGACTCATTTTTATAGATCTCTGCCTTTCCTGACTTTGTTAAATAGGAACACTCTCCGTCTCTTAGGACCTCATGGGTAATCATTCTGGTATTTGGGATAATCCGGCCATTGGAAGCAAGCATGTGATTTCCTTGCAAATGGAATATAATTTCATGGTGCTAGTATTACACACACACACACACACACACACACACACAGAATCAGGGATCAGAAAAGACCTGGTTTTGTTTGTTTCCTCTACTCTGTAGCTTTGTCTGGCTGCCACCCCATCTGTAGTGCTCTTATCTGCCACCATATTCCTCAGCCTTACTCCAGTTCATGTAAAGCTCAGGCATTTTTCCATCCTCATATGTGAATTGCTACTTCTCCATATTCATTACCTTATCATGTACATTATCACAACGTTTATGTTTCCTCCTTCATGGGATCCCAATAAAGTTTTAATCCTCCAATGTCTTCATTATACCTCATGTGCCTGCCACCCAACTCTGCATTACACAGAAATGCAAATACCCTAAAATGCTGATTCTGAGCCCAGAGTGACAATGAATATTATCAGTCTGACTGGTATTCCATGGACAAGAGGTCTCTACTAAAAACCAGCTCAGCTGGAGACCCTTCACATCTGGACAGTGGTTTCTCCAGGCCAAAGAGCTTCCCCTTTGCTCTCAGCTGTGGGTTACTAGTCAGTTCTGAGGATAGCCTTGTTTTTTCACTATTTTTGCTCACCTAGCCTTCACCTCTTGCTTGCAAAGGCAAAATGAAAGGTTCCCACCACAGCTTCACTGATACTGATGCTGTCCCTCTGCTTAGTGCTCTGGATCCTGAGCCTCTCAGCTCAGCTTTTGCCCTCTCGAAGTAGCATCTTTGTCTTCCCAAAGCATCACCTGGTGCCAATGTCATCCTTGAGGGGTGGTGGCAGTAGGACGGGGTCTTCCTAGGGGGAAGACAGGTAAACCAACTCAGGAGCAGGTTACATATCCACTGATCTTGCTCTGACCTTGGCTTTCCCGACAGCCCTGTCTACCCTGCCACAGCAGCTGTGAAGCGGCTGAAATGCTGAAGGAAATCCTGGCTTTGCTGAAATCAAAAAGATTTTTGCCTTTGGCTTATGACAGAGCAGGACTGTTCCTGCTCTAACTCCTTCCTGATAGTCATGTGAACTCAAAAGACAGATGTGACAATAATCCACTGGGGGTGGGAGGAATGGAACCAGAAAGCAAGGGGCTGGGTTCAAATCTGAACTAATTCACTGGGGGAACCTCAGACCTGACTCATTGTCACTGGCTTTGGGAGTCTTGGCTTCGAAGGAGAGAGATGGCTTTCCTACACTGCATAGCAACCTTCAGTGCCTGCACTTTCCAGACATCACTTTCCATGCCGGTACTCTCTGGCAGGCAGACCATAGTCTGCAGTATTGCTGGCCACATACAGAAATCTAGGAAGACCGAGCAATACCAGTGCATCAGGGAATACCAACAAGAGATATGAACTACCATGTGCAAATTTGCACAGGAATACCAGTTCCTCAATTCCTTTAAAAAATGTATCTTATTTGGGCTTGCATTAGCAGATGGATAGAAGTGATCACACCCAAGCACACAGAATTAGACAGCTGAATATATCTCCGCAAGAGAAAGTGCCTCCTCCCATTCATTTGTTCAGCCAAATGATGGCAGAACATTGATTATGACTCAGCTACAGATTTATCTAGCAGAAAACATTGGCTCTTGGGGCTTAAAAATGGGTGGAAATATCATCTCCACATTCCTCAGTGGCCCTGAGGGTCTTCCTTCTAGCTGCAAAACATGTTTGTGCCCTGCAAAACACTGGTCTGAAGAGAAGACAAAGGTCTGGGGGCAGGACAGGTGGTTTGATTTTAAAGGTCTGAACTACTCCATTTCACACCATGTCCGTGGCCTGCAGCAGGCTGGGCAGTGTGCCCTGTGGCAGGCGCCCGTGATCAGCCTGGAGCCAGCCTGCAGCCCAGCCTGGCACCCTCAGTGCTGCACAACCAGGAGCTGGTGCTCTCAAAGGGGCAACGCTCAACTGCAAGGATTGCAGCAGCTGTACAGATTCATAAAATGTGGGCTGTCTTATATTTGAAATCCCTCTGCACGCTGGCCAGAGCAGTAACCATTGTGCAGAATATTGTTTCTATTTTCCTTTTGCCACGAGATGGCACCACAATCCCTTTGAGTGACAGACAGCCCAGCCCTGCGGTCCTTCCTGGGGTAAAATGCCCTGCCATGCACGATTAGGGCTTTATAAGGAGAGCAGAGTTAAGCTTTGAGGCTTTACACACCCCTGATTCAAATGGGTTCACCTGCAAGCAAGGCTGGGTGCACAGAGACATATGCAGTATTTATCACTAACCTGGAAGAATCATGTGGTACGCTGGGAACAGGAGGAGTCTTCTCCTTCCCATTCTGGAGCATATGGGGATTTTCTTCCATCTCGTTCTCTCCCAGGTGTTTACGTGATGAAACACCTTGTGGGACAATGGTTCAGCTCACCTCTCACTGCAGTCTTATTAGATCCTTCTGGCTGCCACTCAGCATTTCAGATCAAGGAAGAAGCCAGCTGCTATGAATAAGTGTCCTATTGCCTGCATTGATGAGGGGATGAGATGAAGTTCCATCTCTAGTCCTTCCAGAGGAGAAGAGATAACAATGTAAGGAAAAGGGAGGATCCCAACAAATTTCACAGAACACTGGGAGAAGGAAGGAAAGGGGAGATGGATGAGTTTTCTCTCACTCTGCCTGGGTTTGCCCAGCTTCTGTGCCACTTAAGGAAAGAGCATTTTAGAAGCATCTTTGCAATGTTTGCATGCCTGTTTGTCCAAACCTGGTAGTCTGAAAAGAGGTTGTGCTTACGCATCTGAGCTACCTTTGGAAAAATGTAGAAGAGGGGGGTTTTGACTTCTCGGTGGAGATCTGTTAAGTCCTACATCAGTGCAGGGGTGGCAGAGCCAGTGCCCAGAAAGGGCCAGAGAGTCACAAGAAACTATGCTGAGGTTCCTCAGAGCAAGGGGAACCTAAAAAGTCCAAGGTTCAATACCTGGAAGTCTGGAAGGTATTGGAGGAGCATCCATAGGACATAGAAAGAGCAGGTATCTGGGAACAGTATATTAGCTGTACAGTAGGGAATGGGAAAAGAGCTGGGATTTGGGAATGACACATCTGTATCTTACATTGCTCTCCAAATGAAGAAATAACCCACTGCTGAGAAACATTCTCTCCCAGACACTCAGAACTAGGATAAGTTCTTACATCATGTATTTAATGTGTAAAGGAAAGTAGCTACTGTTCTGCCATTTTCAGTCATGTATCTGGCTGGAATTTTCCAGGTAACCTTACCCACTGGCTCTCCTCAACTTCTTAGAAAAATATTTGCTCAACAAATATTTTAAGCATATAGTCAGTGCTTGCAAGGCTTTGAGTAAGAAGACACTAGCTGTTTCTACTGCAAAGGGATCTGGTTTCTCCTTTGTGCATATGTTGGACTCTGTGCAAAACAATTACATGGATTTTTCTCTGTTTAGAGCCTTGGGTTTATTCTCGTAGCACAGCGCAGGCACACTGTGGATGAGGTCTCATGGTGAATCCAGCTTCTGCAGTCGTGTCCAGCTCAGATTCTTTGACCCCAGGTGGGGGCTTAAAAGTAAATTTCTGGATCAAGCCTGTGAAGAAGATGAAGAGCTCCACCGTGGCAAGACTTTCTCCAATGCAGTTTCTCCGCCCTGCAATGCCAAAAGCATGGCCATTTGTAGTGTGATTAGGTAAGCGGTGGCTCAGCTCAACAGCTCTTCTCTACTACTTGGTAAGAGTAGTGTGAGGGACAGTATAGGCAGAAATGCAAAATAGCACAGACTGATATTCAGCAGCCATTGCCACTGGTCTCCGATGCAACAGCCCTCCGATGTAACAGTCTCTGACTGTACCAGCCTTGAAAAGGGCTGTTAAAGTCAGAGCCTGCAAGGAATTGATCTGGGAACTGAACCTGGAAATTGGCCTTCCCAAGGCAAAGCAGGCTCTTGCTTGAAGGTGTTGAGTCTTTTGTAGTTCCCAGTGGTGTCTTTAAACAATATACCAGGGCCCAGTGTGCCTCCAAGTGTGGGCTGAGAGGCTGTTTGCAACACATCGGAACCCAGGACAGATATTTCTAAAATATCCCCATCACTAGTCTGTGTGCTGTTCCTAACAGACTCTTATCTTGTCCCTTGACTACTGTCTTCTGAGTGGCACTGAGCACTCTGAGCTCTGTGCAGGATCAAACACTTTTGTTCCCTGTGGAGAAGGGCAGGAAAGCTTTCTTCTTTACGAAGTTCCCATCTGCATCAAGGAAATGGTTGGGGTTGAATTCATCTGGTGTCTCCCATTGCGTTTTATCCAGCAGCACAGAGGTGAGCAGAGGAATCACTGTTGTTCCCTGCAGCATAACCACTTTCAGCTTTAGCCAGTGTAGAAGTAGCAAACTTCTGGCTTTGCCCATTCAACCTCTTGAATCATACCTCCCTTTGGGCTGTGTCTGCAAGCCAACTTCTACCTCTGAAAAACTAACTTCTGGACTTCTATATGACCAGAAGACCCTTAGTTAGTGGGGATAGCCAGTTTGCTAGAATTACTATCTAATATATGATTATTAATAATGATTATTAATAATGGTTATCGGCTGTGCCCAAATTATGAAGCAAAAGAGAGATGTGAGCCAGGCTTCTCTCCTAGCCAGCTGCTCTCTGCTTGCCTCAAACAGGCAACGAGACAATGCTGTGATACTCCAAAGTCAGCACAGTTTTATAGGGCGATGAATACCAAGGGAGGGAGTTAAAAGAATAAGGAAGATTCCAGGTTATGAGGATTGAATGAGAAAAGGGAAGTTACAGGCAATGGGAAGTTGGTTGTATAACCATGAAGTCACACTGCCATAGATCTGGACACTGAGGAGATGGGGAATTAGGGAACTGGCTCCTTCCCATCAACAGCCCTGCCTCTCAGGCTCCCTCTCTTCCTGTGACATTTCCCACTGTGGGTCACTGGTGTGCTGCAAGGGAACCACCCCACTCTTCGTCTTGAGAGCAGCATGTACCTTGGGGATGAAGTAGCCTTTAAAGTAAGTGTCAGTAGAGGTGCACCGTGGAACATGTGGCAGGAGGGTGACAAATCTCTGCACTTCATGGATCACTGCATTGGTAAACGGCATGTTTTTCCGGTCCTCAAAGGTAGGCAAGCAGCCAGGGCCAAGAACTCGCTCAATCTCTGCATGCACCTTTCCTGCAAGGAAAAGGAAAAGGCATAAACTGAGTTTCCCTCAGTGGTAAAGCACCTTCCAAATCCCAGCCCCAGCTGACTGTTGGCAGAACGACCCCAGCGCAGTGAAGAGTGGCATGGCAGGAGGTTGCACAGCGCCTGAGAGCAGATATGAGAACAACCCAACAGATCCTTTAGCCCTGAATGGCAGCATAAATGCTTAGACAGAGATGGGCAAGTTTCAGATGTGCAGATTTTGAATGCTCTGGCATACATGAGAAGCTATGAAGCTTTCACAGGGAATCAGCATTCATGAAGTCACTGCAGAGATCTAACAGTACTCTCTCTATGAAAAGCAAAACCATAAAGGTGTCTTACTCTGAATATCAGGGTACTTCATCATCAGCAGGATGGCCCATTGCAATGTTGTGGACGTTGTCTCAGTGCCAGCCATGAGCAGGTCCAGTGCAGAGGCCAGTACATTTGCATCATAAAAGGAGGTATTGCTTTTATCTTTCTCCTTTAGAGAAACAAAAAGAAAAAGGCAGAACTAGAATGGTGCTTCTATGTGGCCTCTCAAATCCAGAGTCATATGATCATGGGATGCGGAAGAGAGCTGAAAACCCCCATTTTCTCTGGGAACCACCTCCAACATCCACTCTTTGTTATATGCAAATACTTCTGCAGTCTGAGACACATCTATTTATTAATTTTTTGACACTTTTTTTTAGTGATGACTGTCATGATAGAATGCCTCTCATTATCTATAAGGGATGCACCCTGCAGGATGTCATAGGACATACCATCCAAGGGGGTAACTTAGTCTTCAGAGGCACTGGAGAGGGAAGCAAGTGAATTACAAGTCCTGTGATGCCTTGCATTAATATTTCAGCATAGAAATGCATCAGTTTTCAGCAGAAATATTTTGGAACTCAAGATTTTGCCAATAATTTGAAATATTTTGACAAATTCTTTGATTTTCCAACACCTCATGGCATTTATATGCTCTGGGCAGTAGTGACCTAATACACTCAGCACTTCCAGCCGTGTCTGTGGATCCTGAGAAGCCTGAGAAGAGATGAGAGGTGCCCGCCTGGTGCCGCAGGGACAAAGCGTCACATGTGCAGAGGAGCTGAGTGCAGAGAGTGATTCGCAAAACGCTTGCGTGGTGCTTGTGAGTTTGATGCCTTCTCCAGTAAGGAAGAGACCATAGCTGACACCTGAGGACAAGCTTTATGCTTTTGTGCTATATGGTCTAGTGAATTCTTTCTTGCTTTTCCTGCAGTATCCAGTACTTAACAAGGATGAAAAATCTGTGTTATGATAAGAGAATGTTTACCCCAAATATAAATATTTCCATATAGACCTTAATAGAGCGTGTTCATTAGGCAAGCAACTTTGAGCGTCTCTGCACAAGATATCACACTAGGAGTCAACATATTGTTAAAATACCTCTTGCTGTTTGAATACTAATGCATCAATGTAGCTCGTCAAGTTGTTTCCATTAATGGTTTTTTTGCTTTCCTTGATGTGTTTGTTTAAGATCACACACACCTCTTCCACCTTTTTCAGTATCATCTTGTGAGGTTTGAAGAGAAATCCAAGGAATGGGTAGAAATTAAATAACTAAAAAGGAAAAAAGGAAAAAAACTCAGCAAAACAAGATTAAAACAAAAAAAATAAATTCACCCATTATGTTGTAAAACTTAAGTATCATAATGAAGAAACCATTTATGTGCATAACCAAATGACATGTTATTGGAGTCTCTCATTTTTTGGTAACTAAAAAATTTAAGTGTATAAAATGTCTCCTCTTATTAAAAATTCTCTACAGAAATAAATGAGCCTATCAGACTTGTCTAGACATAGCCTATAAACATGAATTAAAAAATACAATTAAGGGAAAGTGATAGTAAACTGGTGAAACAATGAAATTACATTTTTAAAGTGGTAATAAAGCAAAAAGATAAAGCATTACGTTTTAGCAAAGGAAACCCCAAATGTCTAGCAAGCCAAAATACTTACGTTTTAAAGTTGTTAGATCATCATTTTTAACTTTCACATGAATTATAAATCAATTACACTCAGTTCTCAGCACCATTAAATTTCACAGCACAATAAACAGTTTCACTTTATGTGCAGGGGGATTACTTACACCGTTTCTCAATGTTATAAATAAACAGGCTGCAGAATAAAAATTACAAATCTCATGCTTTACCTTGCACTAATTGGTTATAGTTTTTGCTGTTTTCTGCAAAATCTAAGCCTGCTTTAAAGTTAAAAAAAAAGGATGTTGCCCATTTTTTTTGTTGTAAATAATTCTCAGACAGGTGACAAATTCATCAGCATCAGTGCTTTTTTAAAACAGCTTTTTGGACGACTGTTTTGATATTAACTTAAGTAACTAATACTCTTGTCCTTGTGATGGAGGATTAAACTTAACAAAAGCTGTTTGCTCAGGTAAGAACCTCTTAGTTGGAATACACTTTTTGTGCTGCTCTATCTAGCAAGCATGCCCTCACTTTCCAGTTGATTTAATGCCATGATGACAGCCATGATACCAAATGCCAGTAACTCCTAAATACCCGCAGACTTGTCCCTACAACAAGCGGTTACTTTTGGGACAGTCACATAGCATTCAGCAGACATTAACTGACATAGGCCAGGCTATTTCCAATGGTACATGCACACAGAAAGTCAGCCTTTCAATAGTTTTATCACTGGTGTGTTCTAAAAGAAAGAAACCCTGCTCATTCCCTCCAAGAGGCACCTGATTCCCCTGTCTCTTCCATCTGAGACCTGTTTGGACTGCAAATATTAGGGAGTAGGAGTTGCTGGGTTTTTGTGTTTTGTTCTGGGTACTACTGGTACTTTGTCAACAGCTGGAAAAACATTGACCAAAAAAAAAATTAAAAGAAAAAAAAGAAGTAAGCAGAATCCCTCTGAACTCTCTGGCAAAATGTGACAAACAGTTTTGAGGCACACACCAGGAAATTTTTCCTGCAGTTACTGTGAAATGTTGAAGAAAGAAGGTTGCCCAAATTCCAGATCCGTCCTATATTAGAGTATGTTTCCTCATGGGAGACTACAAGTTACCTTAAACTGCAAAGTTTGCTAGATAATGTGACTAAAACCCAATATATAAAGGCCAGAGTCTATAGTGTGGATTTCCACTGATGCTCCTGGGCTTTCTCCCGCTCTGCATAGCTCCTGCTTTCTGCTGGCGAGGTCACATTCACACTTTTGTTCTAGTGGTACTCTGTGATACTGGACTTTCTCTGCAGGGCACTGTAGTATATGCAATGGGATTTCATAAAGCAGGAAAAACACAGAGCAAAGAATCTTAAGTTTCAATACCCTCAAGATTCTCAAAAACTGTCCAGCGATAGAAATCTGCTTGACCAACCAACTCAGACAAGATACTGGAGCATTTCAGCACAGAGGGCAACTTACATGCAAGAATGGAGAGCCAAGAAGAAGCATGACTTCATCTATGAGTCTTAAGAGAGTGACAAATGTTGGGTCTTTATAATCAAACCTTTTCCCAAAGAGTATAGCAAAAGTGATGTTGGTGGGGGCCGTATTCAAAAATCGTAATCTGAAAGGTCCACCTAAAAATGAACAAAATTGTAACTGTATTTGTCATTTCTGAAGCAACCCAGAGGTCTTTACAGTGGCTCTGTAAAGCAACATAAAACAACTGATGCTTCATCTCTAAATCTCCAGCCCACCTTTGAAGGACTTGATCAGGTCGACAAGAAAGTGAAGCTCTTCCAGAATCCTTTCCTCCAGCAGTCGTTTCCCCACGCCAAGATCCCGCATGGTTGCCATGGTGAACCTGCGTGTTGTTTTCCAGAGCTCTCGAGAAGAAAAGAACACACCTGCAGAGGGATTGCATGTCGTGTTTGCCAAGGCGGTACGGGATTTTCAAAGAAACACTGAAAACACAGTCAGGCAGCACAGATATTTTCCAGGCAATCCTCCCTGGAAAAGCCTGCTGGGGAGAGGACTGGAGTGCTTGCTGCAGGGCTGGCCTAGACAGGCACATACCCAGGTAGGTTCATTAGGGCAGGAGCCAATCGTTTAAACAGTCAATTGCTGTTCACACCAAAGCTCTGAGTTTTGCTTGTTTCTAGCTTTGTCTCTTTGCAGCCACACACAGCAAAATGCACTTTGTATGGTATTTGTCTCAGACTGAGTTGTTTTTCCCTAAAAAAACAACCCAGCTGTTTCAGAGAGCAAGGCTAGGAGCAGATGACACTGTTTTGTCCACATCACAAACATAAACCACTTCACTTAACAGCTGGTGTTTTAGAGGATGAACTTTTCACTGTGCAGGAAGACAAGGAATGGGCGTTAGGGAGGCACCTTTCCTCCTGCAAAGGAGCTGCAAGAAGCTGGAACATGGCGATAACTTTCAAGCGTTTCTTTTCAGTGCTGTGCTATGCTGGTCTGTCCCAGACAGCACAGTTGGAAACGTTCAGCCAAGAGGACACAGAGTTGCTTGGGTTTAATTCAGAAGTCCTCCTTTCCCAGGGAGGCTTCAAGGACTGAACATAGTCTATGTCTTCATATGCTGGTTAGGAAAGTAGCACAGTGTGCCCTTCCTCACACTGGGCCTCGCTATTATAAAACAAGAAGAAAAAGACCCACATGCTGTACGCATTCTATACATATTAGGTCATCAAATCTTTTCCTTTCAGCCCTGGATTAGTCCCTTCATTGTTTTTCAATGTCTAGTCTTGGGCAATATATTACTTTTTAACATGCAGTTCAGAAACATGCCAAAAATCTGTTTACAGAAGTAATTGTTTGAGGTATGAACAGCCCATGCTATTGCACTCTTGCCAGTTCTTGCAGTCTTTATCGTGAGTCATGCATGATCCTGTCTTTGTCTGAACTTCCAGTTACTGCAGCAAAGAGATTGCATAAGAACCTCAGCTTTCATGTGAAAAATAATTTCCATCCTCTGCACTGCAAAAAATCCTCAAAATGTGACCCAAGTGCCTCTAAAAGCAAAAAAATGATGGGGCATTTCTCTTAAAAACAAACAACCCCCTCCCAAGTCCTCCAAAATGTAGGTCTTGACTGTAAGGGCCTGGCTCAAGACTCTTAAATACTGTTGCAATTCCAACAACACATTTGAGAACAGTATAGTAAACACGTCCTCATCTTTCCAAACTGCTCGTACCATTTCCATGCTGGATGTGATAGAATATGGGTATAGCTGGTCTGTCTGCAAATATGTCAGCAGTGTTCAGAAGGGCTTCTTTTACTGCTTCATAGCCAGTCAGCACCACGGTCCGCTGGAACCCCAAATGGACAGTGAACACTGGGCCGTATTTCTCTGAAATCTAGGGAGAAAGAAAAAGCACAGCAAGGAAGTCATCAGTGGAAGCAGCACATCCTGCTGCGGTGGTTAAAGAATTGCCTTCACTCCTTGTTCTGTGGTCAGGAGGGCTGGAGGGATGCCAAAGTTTAAGCCTTGGGACACTCAAATGAAACAGAAATCAGACCAAACGAACACTGGCCTACTTAACCCAACAGTTTCCATAAACTCACTCCTATTCTGAGTTGGTTGTACTCATATAGTTTGGTTCAGTGGGTTAAAACAGGCAGAACATAACATGACACTTACGATACTAACAATAGCACAAAAGCATCAAGAAGAGTGGCCAGATAGCAATGGATCAACTGACCTGGCAGGTTGCAATGCTACAGTCCACCACAAAAGGATGAAAGAGCAGAGGCATCCTTATTTATTACAGCAAATTAAATAGAAGCTTTGTCACAATTAACACAAAGATATATAATATGACTCACCTAGAATGGATATATCAAGGCATAAGAAACCATTGTATATTTGGCCTATCTCAGTGAATTACCACAATAATATACTCTTGCTTCTGCTAGAACATAGCTTTCAAGCCACTGCATAGCAGGACAGGTTTTATACCAACCACTAAAACTTGATAGTAAGATTTGAGCTACTTGGTAGAAAGAGCTCTCTGGAGGCTCACAAACATGATCTTGCCTGGCCTTACAATGATTTAAGACTTGATGGAGAGCAATGGAGTTATAATCATATAAAACTATCATGAGATCTAGTCTGGTATCCTGTAAGAGGAGACCAATTCTGACAATGTAAACCAGAGAAGGCTTCAAAGTTTAGTAACCCCTGCAGCTGTGCCCAAGCAAACAGGTAGCCCAGGCAGAGTTTAATCTGCACTTCAGCATCATATCCAGACAGTTTTTATTTATGCTGTAGCCAAAATAGTTAACAGGACATTGATTTTTTCAGAGGGACCTCTACAGACTGGAGACATGGGCAGAGAGGAACCTCATGAAGTTTAGTAAAGGCAAGTGCAGAGTCCTGCACCTGGGGAGGAATAACCCCACGCACCAGTACAGGCTGGGGGCCAACCTGCTGGAAAGCAGCTCTGTGGAGAAGGACCTGGGAGTGCTGGTGGACAACAAGTCAACCATGAGCCAGCAACATGCCCTTGTGGCAAAGGCAGCCAATGGCATTCTGGGCTGTATCAGGAAGAGCATTGCCAGCAGGTCCAGTGAGGTGATCCTCCCCCTCTACTCAGCCCTGGTGAGGCCACATCTGGAGAGCTGGGTCCAGTTGTGGGCTCTCCAGTACAAAAGAGACATAGAGCTACCGGAGCAAATCCAGCGAAGGGCTACTAAGATGATGAAGGGACTGAAGCATCTCTCTTATGAGGAGAGGTTTAGAGAGCTGGGATTGTTCAGCCTGGAGAAGAGAAGGCACAGGGGGGATCTTATAAATATGTGTATAAATATCTGAAAGGAGGGTGTAAAAAAGACGGAGCCAGACTCTTTCCAGTGATAGGACGAGAGGCAACAGGCACAAACTGAAGCACAGGAAGTTCTGTCTGAACATAAGGAAAAACATTTTTACTGCAAGGGTGACTGAGCACTGACACAGATTGCCTAGACAGATTGTGGAGTCTCCTTCTTTGGAGGTATTCAAAAGCTACCTGGACACAGTCCTAGGCAGCCTGCTCTAGGTGACCCTGCTTGAGCAAGGAGGTTGGACTAGATGAACTCTAAAGGTCCCTTCCAACCTCAATCATTCTGTGATTCTGTGACTCTGTGACTTTGGCCATTAGTTCAAAGTAATATTTCAGTTGCTGCATCATGTACTGTGCAACTTTCATGATGAAATCCTTCAGGGATTCTCCTTTTAGGGAGGATTTTCTATTTCATGTCATTTATTTGCTAATACCTCAAAAGCCTTCTGGCAGGTCAGCCGTCAAATCATTATTACAATTCCACAAGCCCAATATGAAATGTATTACATGGACCTGCCTGCAAGGGGAATGTCTTATGTGCCAAGTGTCTGCCTGTGAACGCGGGAAGGCCAGCTAAAGCACAGAGCGTTACTGGGGCAGCAATGGAAAGAACAGCCCATGGCCCAGGAGATGTGCACATTTCCAGGGTGCTGCTCGTACAGGGTCAGCAACCGCTAAAGACTCTGCTTTACCAACACAGAAATTGCTTTCCTCTGCAGACAGCCCCAATGTTACCTGTTTGTTTGTCATGTTTGTAGCCTCTGTCATCACCTCAATAGCTCCTCTCCCCCAGGTGCAAGATCCTATGGCACAACTCTGCTTCCCCATCCCAGCACCTTCACATCAAACCCACCCTCATCCTGCCCACCGCTGTAGCCCAGACTCTTTGCAGTTCTTTATATCAGTGCCAGTCAGGGCAGAGCAGGCATGACCATGACTGATCAGCAGTAGACTCCTTTCCCAGTTGGCTCTCTGATGCTATGATTCAATGGGGGAAAGTCATCGCTGCAGCCAGCCTGCCTGATACCTCCACCTTTCTCTATGTCTGTATTCCACTAAGCTGCTGCTGTTATGCTCCTAGGTTCTCATGTCCCCTCCTTTCCAACCTCATTTTGCTCACTATTCCCAGCACTCCCATGCACCAACCCAATCCCTCTTCTCTCCTATCCACCTCTGCAGAAGATTTCCTGGTCTTGGCTGAAACAGGAGCCACAGTCCAAACTGCTTCCCAGCTCCCAAGCGCTGGATGGTGAGCCCAGTGTGGACTGGCAGGTGGAATAAGAACAGAGATGAAGACATCCACATAAGCATTCTGGAGGCCCCTCACATGCCATGGCGATGGCGGCAAGACAGGATGCCAACTCCTTTTACCTAAATAGTGTCAAGCAGGTTGGAGGGCTGCTGGCAACCTGGAACGTAACGGTATCAAGGCTTGGTGTTAGGTGATCAATCCTGATGAATGCATGATCAACCACACCCTGTTGTCTTGGAATCACACCCTGTTGTCTGACACATGGAAAGTCCACTGTCCTGCATTTTAGCTCTGAGAGAATAAATAGGTTGAAATTTCCCCCTTTTTCTGGAACATAGACATAAGGCACTTGTAATTCCTATGGAGAAACTTGTCTTAAATAACTCCAAGCCATTTGCCATTTCAAATGATTTGTCTTACATCTCTCATCTAAGTTGTGCTGTATTAATGCCTGTTCTCATGAAAAACTGGCACCATGAGTAACAAATACAAGATTTTTTGGCAACCACAATTAAGTATCTATCTTTCAATTTGGTTACATGGACACGTAAATATATTCAAGTATTTCACAACACAAGAAATGCCAGAATTCAGGTCCACAGGGCCTGACTGATGCAGACACACATAGCTTTCAATGTGTGCACAGTTCTTCTCATACAAGGACTACTCATGTTTAATATCAATCTTTGCAGAGTTGGGATTTAACAGTTTCCTTAGACATTTTGAAACCTTTAAAACTTATTACAGTTTTTAAAAACTGTATTTGGCACTGAACAATTATCTCAGAACAGTTCCTGGAGACAGAGTTTCAAACTGCAAGCGCTAACATTCAACACACTGAACACACTGATAACAAAGGATGCTTGTTCTTACCGTCATTAATGACCTATCTTGCCTTCTGATATCCAGCAAATGCAGGTTACCAATGACTGGAAGAGGAAATGGACCAGGAGGCATATTTAAAGTTGATTGTTTCAAACTTTTTGAAACATAGAGTGCAGCTAATAAAAGCAATGTGCACAACCCACAAATAAAGAGAGGCATGAAGGCGGCCATATTTTGGTAGAGCCTGCCTTTCTGGCAAACTACTGTGAGACGTGTTTTAGGAAACTCATGTTTTATTTATTTAGAGTAACTGATATCAGGGGTTTTGCTGAGCTTTGCACTACCCTCCCCTCCTCCCCCAGCTCTCCACAAACTTTGGACATTATGTCTGCAGAAGGCAAAGTCCAAACACTGCTAGCGGTGGTGCAGGCTTGCCGGCTCCCCACACAGTGGGACAGGGCAGGTTTGCCTTATTTCCAAAGCCTATCTCAGATTCTTCTTTCTGCAATAATTTGCCAAGCACCAACAAGTCTGCTTTATTATTAGACACTGATCATGAAATATCTCTTAACATTTCCTCTTCATCCCTTATGTCCATTCCTTTTTATCTAACTATTCCTTTTTCTCTGAACACAGACAGCTCTTTACTTTCTACCCAGAATTTACAAATACCAACCCCAAAATAATCCTTCATGGTAGATAAGCATTACTCATACCATGGTACAGCACAGGAGCAGCAGGTCTGGCTGGTGCAGAGACTTGCTCCAGGTCCTGTGTGAAGCCGAGTGGACAGCCTCTTCCAGCCTCTTCCACGTTCTTGTGTCCTTGCAGTGAAGCATGCTCTCCCAGTGAAGGGCCACAGAGCTGTTCAATCTTCACGAACAAAAAATTCAGGATACATTTGTTGCCACTGCAGATTTGGAGCCCTGTTGTTACCTCTACGCTCTTCCTATGTATTGACTATTTGCTTGAATCTGTGCTGTCCTAAAGACCTATACGCCGCGCAGGCAGGGAGCTACCCCTCCTTACATCAGCGTAGCTCTATAGGCTGCTTTCGTGCTGCCATCACATCAGCGGGTAAGGCTGTGTTCACAGCTGGCCGTTTCACGTTCAGGTCCTTTGCTGTGTTACTGATTTGCCGTCATTCTTCCTGCCTCATTTCAAGGATACTACGCTTGTACTGTCAGCGCTGCGAGGCCGCCCGGCAGCCCTCAGATCAATCCCTATGCAATGGGTTTCCAGTGCCTCCGACCAGCACACAGGATCCTCTCAAGTATTAGTGACTTCAGAAACTTAAAGTCCTTGAGCTACCAGGCTTAAATGATTTGCCAGTCTGGTGTAAAACACCTAAGAAGACACTTTTACACTTCTTACTCTTCCTTACTGCTGCCTACATTACGGAAAGCTCATTTAAATGCAGAGTTGCTGACCTCCCCATGTTTTTTCCCCATCAGAGGCTGGTGAAAAACTAATCTACTGCTGCAAACTCCTAAGTCACAATTCAGTTTTGTGCCTCCCTTTTTTATCATTGAGTCTTACAGTGAGGAGTATTTCTTCCTGCTCCCTGCATTGTGTTAACTGGTTCCACTTTTGCTCTTCACACAACAAAAGTAATACAAAAATTGTGCCTTAGAGAGCTATATTATTAAATCAATATATATGTGGAAGGCCTTGTAAAAGATCTGCTGTCCAACTGATTTCTGGCAGCTGCTAACAGAGTGAAACCTGTCAGAGCCATTACAAGAAACACACATCGCTTTTGTAAAACTACTCCAATCTCACAAACTATGCAACAGTCCTGTAGGTGGGAAAAGAGCATATGACATGTTCTTTGAGCCCTTCCAGATCACAAGGATTTTGCACTCCTTACTGTGATATGAGATGGTGTTGGCCTTCAGGACACTTTGGGATTGTCCCAAGGTGCAGCAAGCTCCATATTTAAAAGGGATGTAACTTGCATTCAAATCAGGAGCCTTCCACACAAATCAGGCAGGCCGGTGACTGAGCAGAACAGCATCTTGGTTCGTACTCAGTCCTGTCGCAAACCTTGCACTGCCTTGGAGTAGTCTGTCCGACACAAACCCACTTGTGTTACAAACAGCATTTTCTTGTGGTAAGGGCAGGAGACTGGGAGTCTGGCTATCTGTGTTTGTGTCCTTGCTTGGACAATGACTTTCTATGTGGCTTTGAGCAATCCTCTCAAGGACTCTGTGGAGTACTACTCTGCCCCTAGGATGGGCAGCGTTGCAGAGTGAGTCAGGACTGTGCTGTGAATGTGGCCGTTGTTGCTGGAGCTCCTTCAGAGGGCTAGCCCCACTCCTATGGAGCCGACCCGGCTCCTACCCTTTTGCTACAGTCATTTCTGTTAGGTGTTTTGGGCTCCAGGCAGAAAGGAGGCTTAGCAGGAAACGGTAGTAGAAACTGCATCTTTTCACACTAGAAGAATTGCCAAAAGCAAGAGGCGGAAAAATGGCACTCTGAAACTGAAAATGGCTTTATGATTCTCAAAGAGAAGGAAGCAAGGAAGCAATCAGATTACCTATCCGGGAACCACCCAGCTGTGAGCCTGTTAGCTCTCTCCCCTCACTCTGTGTAGAAGGAAAAGTTATTCATTACCTGCTGGGTGAAGCAACTTGTGAAAGAGGCCAAGCTGGGCAAAGAGCAGAGCATCTCCTTAGACGGTGTGCAAAAACATTTTCACATAAAGATTTAAGTTAAAAATTAAAATGAAAATTAATCTTTATCCAGGAATCAATGATCCTTTTGAAAAATTAAACCTCTACAGTTGCTTGAGGGCAGGGTCATTTCCCAAGTCTCAGGAGAAGTTACAGAAAGGGAAGCACAGAAAGAGATGCTCTTAAACAGTGTGCTAGCTCCAGAACAGTCATGGATTTTGCAGTTGGGAAAGAAAGTTATTCCTTGGCCTATGTATGATGAATTTGGAGGTCCAGCCTCTTCGACAGAGAGGACTAGCCAACAGAAGCGAAGTTCTCCTGCATCCGCCCTTGGGAGTCAGCAATGCATGGCAGGCAGAGGAAAAATGTGCTGATCACCCTATCTGGACGCATTGTACTTTGCATAGCAGGGAGTCTCGGGAGCAGCATGCTGCTTGTCCCCTGCTCCTGGATGGATCAGAACCGGGGAGAGCCTTCAACGTTTTGCACTGGGGTATTCAGGTCTGCATTTATCTGATGGATAAATCTGTCCCTCGAAGCATCACCTGGCACTTTGAGGAAGCATCACATTATTGGCCAGCACATACAATAATCGCACACATCAGGACGTGCTCTCTAAGCATGCAGCTAAGTCCCCGTCACATGCAACCGCTTCCTGGTCTCTCCTGTAGGTATGAAGCTCTGATTCATTAAAGTCCTTTCTGGGCATTTGGTGGTTTTGAGTAACAATTAGGATAGGATTTAATTTCTGCTCTCAGTTTTTTTATTCCTTCTTGAGGCTTCAGGATTCCCTCAGTGACAACACTGAGCTCCTCCTTTCCCCTGGCCAAACCCAGCTGCAGGGCGTTTTGAAGCAGGATTTGACATGCTTTTTAAGTTCTCTTTCCCTGGTGTTCTCATCCCATCTACCAGGCCTCTAATACTCAACATCTCAATCCCAGGTTTTAGCTGGTACTTAAATATACACAAACACTACATATTCAAAATAAATATTTTTTTGCTCCTCTCTTTCTGAACGAAGATTTCAGCTTCTCCTCCTCCTTTTTCTCTCAGTAAAAAAACTTCACTTTCTCTTATGGCATCCACGGCCAACCCTGTCCTGACGGCACTGCATTTACCTGCAGGGGAAGCTCTGCAAAGCGGAGCCTGTGACTCCACAGCAAGGCCACGCTGTCACCCCCAGACCTGCAGGAATGGCCATGTTCACTGCCCACATCATCCCCCGGCACCTTGGGAGGCCTCTCTCACACCATCGTGATCTTCCTCGCGTCAAGGGAGAGGCTGAGACTGACTGCTCTTCCAAAGCAAACATGAATCGCAGGCAGGCAAAGTCCTACCTCCAAAGTCCCATGTTGCTACGCAGCAAACAAAAGCCAACCTTGTTAAGATAAAAAGGTCAGGCTTCCAGGCTGGGTTCTTCAAGACGCAACCTTGAAAACACTATTTTTCTCTTTTCTTCCCTGGCTGCGACTAGGCCCTTCCTCCTCCCCACCCCATTTCTGTGCAGCCACCGTCAAGCAAGCACGAGACTGGTGGAGAGCCGTGCTCCAGAAAGGCGATAAAAGCAGCAGGAAGCTGGTTGAGCACACAGTTAGGTTGCAGGACTCGTGTCAAGGGTAGATCAGCAAGAAAGGAGCCAATGGGCCCGCTCTGTGTGGGTGGTCTCGGCAGCACATTCACGGGAGCTATCTGCTCCATGGTGGTTAGGCTGGGCGCCCCTGGGAAGCTGCCACAGCTTACAGGCTTCCAAAAAGAAAAAAAAGAAGTCCTTTTCCATTTATTTTTCTTTCAAACTGTGTTTTAAATGTTACTCTGAACAGCCCTTTGAAGCAGCACGAGCTCCCTTAGACCTTTCTCTTCAGTTAATTAACATGTGTCGACAGCCGTGACATGAGCTATAGCGGAGAAAAGCTGCTGCAGCCCCTCTGTGTGGAGCTGCAAAGGGGCCCCGGCTGTGTTCCTCAAGCAACTTCTGGTGCAAAACTCGCAGCCCAAACCCCGCTGTGGACTGCAACGAAGCATCTATTGCAGCCAAGCTATTGTTGACCGTGAAACCTGCCTTTAAGTCATTAATCTTTATGAAAGTCTGTCTTCTAGGTTAGAACTGCCTATCACGGACTTGTATATGCTAGCAGAGCTCAGGAGCACCAGTTTTTACTGGGTTTGGAGAGGATTGTGGTTTTCTATTTAGATCCATAGACCAGACATTTGTTAGAAGAAAGTTAAAGTGCTTAAATGTTTTAAGCCGAATACAGGCTTCTTTAGTTCTTTGTAGATTGCCTTTAAAAAAGCTCCATAATGTTTCTGCTGCACTCTCTCGGTTCCTGGAGTCCATCACTCATTTCAGCATTGCTAGCCGTTCTTCAGTGACAGCACATTACCCGTCGCTTAAACATGAAGTGCACTCCAGCAAAAGAAATGTCATCGTCCCCACTTTATAGAAGGGGAATCCAGATGGAAAAGTGAAAAGATTAGTTCAAAGGCCACATAAGACAGTGATAGAAATGAGATTAGAATTGCAGTCATTGCTAACAGGCATACAAAAAATGGTGACAAAATAAACTTGTCACTAGCGGATAATAACATAACTCAATCTATCATAATTAGGATATTTTATCACCCATGCAGCACTTGAAACATCACTTGCAGTTGTAAATCCAGCCTATGGTTTTCAACCTGTAGTCTCACAGTGGTAATACTGAGAAGCAAGCCTATCTTTTTGTTTTACAGTTGTTTTAGACAAATCTATACCTTCCCTGGAAGAATTTTAGGGATTTGCAAATTGTGGAGTTTGGAAACTGCTAATGAATCACTTCACTGCATCATTGTCTTGAATGGCCAAATCACATGCCAAAGGGTCACGCCAAAATCACCAAAGGGGTACAATGTTCCTTTTCAGGTCACAGACTAATTTTTAATCAGATGAGTAACTTGAAGTTAAAATGTAGCAGTTTTATCTGATTGTGTTAACAGCATGGACAGTTATCAGTTTGGAGCAAGTGAATGAGCTGCTTGCCTGTTTCAAAATAAGGATTATAGTGCTGGCCAACTTTGTTGCCCTCCTGTAGTGATTCTTCAGGAACCAGGCAATAAATCCTTAGAGATTTGTTCCCTAAGTCATTAGTCAGTAAAAATCTAATCAGGTCACAGACATAGGGTCTTGAACCAGCAAAGAAAATCAACATCAGTAGCTACAGTGTTATTAACCTCACAAAATCTGGACATGTTTCAGAAGCTGCCAGCTGAACACTGAAAATCACATCACTTCCTGCCTTCATCAGTGAATCTCTCGCCCTGCTAAGCCAGCAAAAAAGGGAAAAGGCGATAATTTTGCTAGTGAAAAACTAGCATGATATAAAGTATGAACATTTTACAATGAAGATGACACAAAAGATTTTTCTGAACTGGCTTTTCCCAGTCATTGAAAGAGTCTTAGAGCTCCAAAGCCTTAGTAAAACAGGAGATGATGGGAAGCAGAGACAGAAGTAGTCAGTACACATTATGTGTTGCAATTTTATGGCTATGATAACATAAATCTAGTTGTTGGAATAAAATCTTCTAAACCACTGTGTAAGTATTTGTAAGTATTCTCCTTTCTATGAAGGAGAGCCCATTATAATCTCAACAAATATTCTAAGAAGGAATTCCTAGGTCACTTCTCACCCCTTGACTAACTTTGTTCATGACCAAAGCTGTGCAAATCTCTGCAGATTGGCCTGGATATTACGCTAGATCTGTGAACCACCAGGTGTCACTCCCACATCACCGTCATATCATCACTCTCCAGACAGGTAAGTGACCTGTGGGAAGCACCAACTAGGCCCAGAACTCATCAGCTCAATGAGCTTCCTAATGCTTGAGAACAGGGGATGTCCTTAGCTTCCCACCATGGTTCAAAAGTTCATTTCATCTCATTTCATTTACCTAAGCTTCGGCTGAACGGAGTGATGAGAGGGATTCTGAAGGAGCTGAACTCTGGGATGAGACGATTTAGGGAAGATGCATCAACTTCTCTGAGGTCAATTCTCCTCCCTTTGACATCAGCTGAGTTTTCCCATTAGTTTATATAAGAGCTTGCCATTAACTTCAGCAGGAATTCGGGACATGCTGCAGGGGGCTCAATCCCCTATACAGGCTGCAGTAACATCGACTTTCTTTTTCAGATGTCCAGATGACAATGCGTTGATCCCTCTGTGCAATGGACACAGAGGTGAATTGTGCACTGATGTCACCAGCTCTGCGGGGGATTTCTGAGCAAGTGCAGCGACATCTCACACCCTATTCACATGAAGACATGCAACAGTGATACTGGCAGGATTTAGCCCTAATTTGCAGCATTACGGTCCTGTAATGACCACACTGAAGATGATTAGCTGTCTTGTCTTTAAAAGGAGATTGCTTTCTAATTGCTTCTTAAAAAAGTGTTAAACGTGGACTCTGTTTGGTGTGACTCAGTGCTGCATTTCTAAATTCAGTTTCACTTGTGAAGCTTATTCTGGCTGTTTGGCTGGGTTGCATCCACATGCTATTTTTATTTTCTGATCATCAAGCCTGTTTACAGCATAGACGAACAATATGGGAACAGAAATAAAGCTGGGACAAACCCAAAGGAATGAGACCATTAATGGTATTGCCAGCATCTCTGCCTTGAAAGAGCAAGAGGCCCTGCAGCTGTGCAGTTCCTTAGTGAGACTCAGTTCTTCATTCTGGTTAGGTATTTCAAACTTCAGTTGTGTTTGATTTACCCACCATCTGCAAATTTAATACCAAACGGTTAAAATGCCAGCATGTTCTAACTGCCAGCTTCATATCTGTGGCACATTATAAGAAAGAATATTTTCTAGAATACCAAGGTTGACTTGCTGACTATCACAACAGTATCACTTTTGGCTTGCTTAAATACAGTAATCAAAATATTTTGAACAGTAGCCTGCAGCTACTGAATACTTTCCTGTCTCAAAATAGACACAAACCTCCTCCCACCTTCTGCCATGGGCTTTCTGGTCACTGTGAGGCTTTGGTGGTTCTGTCCTGCTTCCTTCCCTCTATTCAGTAAGTACAGCCCATCTGGTTACTGAGTCTTTGATCCGATTGCCAGGCTACCAGCTTATTCTATGAGGCAAAGAGTTAAAAGGACAAAATGTTAGTGGGGAAGATTTGAGAAGGAATTATCTTCTACATTTGCATTTACATTTTTAATATAGTAGTGTTGTCCAGAGGCCAGATTTGGGAAATGGAAACCAGGAGCCTGGTTTCTATTTTCAGCACAGCCACTGATTGCTCTGTGTTGCTGGCAAATCTTTTAATCTCTTTCCCTCTGTTTTTCCCTTCTGTAATAAAGGGATGATCAGATCTCCCCAGCTATGCGTTGTGTGGCAGGATCCTCAGATGAAACATGGCAAGGACGAAGTATTAATAATCATTCTATATGGAAAAAGCCAAGGGGTCACAGGTATTTAAGTACAATTTAGCTATTCAGTGCTCCTTTATGCATGCACCATGCCTTGATGTTAATATAAGTTATATATTAATATATAATGGAAAAGTAGGCCCTTCAGGGTACAAAACTAACCATATCCAGAGCATCACTGAATAAATACAATATGAGGATGAAATCACTCCAAATACTGAGCAAATTGAAAGGCAAGGATATATTAAAAAGGAAAGTCATCCAGCCCTCTTCCCGCCAGGCATCCTCCCTTCAGCACAAAGACATGGATGAAGAGGAGTGTCAGTTATCAAGAGGGGACATTCAAGGTGGTCCCTTAAAAGGGTTAAACATAACCTATCCTTTATTACTTTACCTGTCTGACATCTTCCTGAGGAGAGGTTAAGAAACTAGGTAAAGAACTGGCTCTCTCGGTGCAACACGGCAAAGAGTGTGCTGAACCTCATGTGCAATCCACCGCATCAGTCCATGCGTCTCCTGGCACCCTGGAGGTCTGCCTCTGCTCCTCATCCTTTCCTCCCACAAAACTGCACAGGCGCTCCCTTCCTCGGGTCCATCCTGCACTGCCAGGCACCAAACTCCCTTTCGGGGCTGCTTGGCAAAGCTGCTGCCTTTCAGACCCTGCAGGCTGCCATGGCCATGGCTATGTGGTGACTGCCGGGCAGACCTTCTGAGCCCACCCGCCTGCCCAACGCCAGCTGAGGCACCTCCTGCCGGACGTTGCTGTCTCCTGTAGGAAAGCTCTCTAGCCCAGTGCTGCCAGAATCAGGGGATGCGCAAAGTCCTGCTGTTTAAATCACCTAAACCACCTTTGCTCAAGTTAGTTGCACAAGCAGCTCCACGGGCAGATCTCGGGGAGGATTTTGGAGACCTTGGTGATGAGCTGTCTGCAGCAGATCTCACTCCACTGGAACACTGCAGCCAGAGGAAGGTGCATGTTCAAAGCCTTTTGCAAACTGCCTATTCCTTCAATCTAGCTATTTAAAAATTTAAAAAAAAAAGTCTGTGTTGCATCATGTTGTGCAAGAGTCAAGCTGCTGATTCCTTGCATGTCCTATAGGATCATACTGAAATAATGTGCATATGCTTTGGGGCAGATAACAATGTTTTTTTAAGAGGTGCTTTAGGATCAAAACAGGCACCTCTAGCTTCACATTTACTGTTCAGGGTTATTTGACAGTAAGTGACCTTTCAGATTCTTAAGACTTAGATTACAAAGGACTTTATATACTAAGCCTAATGACTTGAATTATAGCCTTAGCATCCTGACAATCAGAACAGGACTATAAGCATTTTATTTTCTTGTATCCATAAAATGGCTTGAGCTGGATTTTGAATACATTTCAAGGGAAGTAGGTGCCCTTAATAATGATCTAATTAGGTTGCAAGAAAGATAAGATGACCTAGGTAAAGATCATGTCTGAGAGAAATGGCACGATTTTCTAGATAAATTGGTTGACACATCTGTCCTCCTTCCTCTGAGACACTTATTTTATCATTTCCAAATATTCAAAAAATCACCTGGAAATGTTACAGCACATTTTAATCTGTAGGGCAGCAGTAGCAGAACTTGGTACCTTGTTTTTGAATCTTTGCAGCAAAAAGTTCCATGGGTCCAACAATTATCTTCCCGCAAGTGAGTGAACTAGAAATAGTTTTCAGCTCTCTGAAAAAAAATACAAGTATCAGCAATTTATTTGACTTCTGATATCAAGAAATGCATATTGTAGTTGTCATTTTCAATCATCATTCACGCAGTTCAACATTATAGTGAAATTTGCTTTGTGTTTAAAGTATCTGAAATACAAGCTTGTGTTCTCTATTACCTGCATTCAGTTGCCTAAATCAGAAGTAACTCTGGATTTCTCAGGATATCCTCCAAAGTGTTCCTGCTGAGAATTCAAAACACCAGTGGCTTGCAGTTGTATAGCAGGTCAAAAGTTTAATTTGACTATTAAGCAATTTTATGAGGTATACAAGACCCACTGCCACAGCAATGATGCAAATAAAGGCTGATAGACACGTTCTATTGTATGAAATACAGTTCTACTAAAAAGAAAGGGGACTATCAGCACAAGTAGAGCAGAAAACTATGTAAGACATACTGTTTGTAAAAGGACTGCATTTGTCACATTCCCTTCATTCCTGTCTTTGAGTAGCAACCATCTGTAACACTCAGGTAAGAAAGAGCATAAACCAATACTCACCTGCCACGTTTCAGAGAGCCACATCTTCTACTGAGACCAAAAGACTGAAAATGTAAAAGAGAACCGAGAGTCTCTGTCTGCTCTGTGTTAACTGGGTAATTCAACAAAAGTCAGTATTTTCTCATTAAACAACGTCAAAGATGTACTCTTGATCTCTCTGTGGTCACTTCTGTTTCCTCCTTTGTCCAAAGACAGCTGAAATAATATCAAAAAGGATTTAGAAAGCAGAGGGGGAATCCCTGGATTTTTTAGCAAGCCAATGAATATTTTCTAAGACTGAGCCAATCTCTGGAAATAATTGTCAACTTGATTGTAGTTTTTCTTACACATACTATGTTCTACAGTTTACACTCTTGGCTGTTGAAAAGAAAAGTAATATGATACAATATAGTGCAGAGAGCTCTTTCATGCCAAATTTCTGCATAGGTGATTGTTTTTGAATGAGTTTTGTGTAAATATTACAGATTCAGAAACCAAAAAGCTATCCCTGGCCTATTTTGAAATAAAAGCCAGCTTCAGCACTAACTTTGAAGAGCTGTTTTCATCATTATCGTCTTTGCTAATTCAGTCCGCTGAGCTTTTCCACATAGTAATTAAAGTGAGTTATAACCTGCTCAGGACCTTGTACAGGAAGCAAAGCAAGGATGCTGGTGCAATATTCATAATGCAAGTGTCTGCTCACTGCAGATTTTCCATCTCTGTGACAAAACAGCACATTAAATATACTGGAAATCAAAATTATGTAAAGGTTTTTCTTTTTGACAATAACATACTTGTTAATAAGCAGCTGTGATTGTTTTGAGGTGTGCATCCTATATGAACTATATATGAAAATCATAATTTTTAAGAGCAGCATTTCACTGTGACTGTACCTTCACCCTGCTTACCCTTCGAACCACTGTAGCCAAATAGTACAAAGAGTGGAGTGGTTTCATTAGCCACTCAGTAATTTGGCCGAGAAGTGTTTATTTATATGAAGAAATACCTGAGAACGCTATCACGAAATAGCTATTAAGCACTAACACTCTGCGCAGGCTCTGTCCTCCCTGTGGCTCAGCCCAATCCATTTCCCAAGGGGATTAAGCTAGCCCCAGAAGGGCACTCGCAGGAGACTGAATGCTGGGAAGCACGTAGGCATATTTCAGATGTAAATACAGTACCCCAACAAGAGGCAGATGCTCACAAGTTTTATCAGAGCACCCTTTTATTCAAAGGTTTCTTTTTAGTCATCTAAGGCAGTTTAAGGATTTAAATAATCTCTGTTTGCCCTCTCCCCTTATTTCTAAAAGCCACAAGCTGTCTGGGATGAGGCCCAGATTGGCATCATTGTTTTTAACTAAAAGATCACTATACATCTAGAATGTAAGGTTTAAATTTGCTTGATGGGACATCTCCCTGGGGAAAAGCTGAGATGACTGAGATGGAAATCCTTCCTTGGGAAGGAAGTTGGAATGAATTGTAAAGATAACTTGCTTCTTATGAAATATGATATATACAGGCCTTGAGGACCCCAAATGCCTTCTACTATCCTAGGTGAAGTGGCAAGCACCAGAAAGCAGTTTTTCCACTAAAGGATGGTTAGTAGATTGTCTCAGGTACATGGGAGATGCTGTGGGTAAACCACAGGATTGAGAATAGACGTGTAAGGACATTTAGTTGAAGAACAGTCCTGCTTACAACAAGCATTGGAAGCTTCAAAAACATGTTTGTAAGGGTTACTAAGTAAAGATTGTACTGACCTAGAAGGCATCACAGCCACATGACCTACAAGGTGATGACAAGCACAAGCAGAGCTGTGCTCCCTAACTGCAGACAGGTATTTACTTACACAGTCCTCACTCAAGCAAAGCTTCCATAGAAACACAAGAATTTTGCTTGAACCTAGACCACAGATTCATCACTAACGGCATCTCATGTTGAGTGTGATTAGAACAAGGAGAAGGCGATCTGTAGGTCTCAAAAGAAAACTTCAGCATTCCAGAATTTATGCCTTTCCTATGAGCCCCACTTTCCAGTTTTAGCCACGGGAAGTGAGACAGCTCTAAACAACGAAGTAACACATCCCTCTTGTGTAACTCCCCCAGCAGCAGATTTTCCTTCTTGGTCTGCACCCAGTGCCTTCCTCTGCCCAAAATAAGGGATGTAAACTCTGCCAGTTCTTCAACTGAAAAGGAGGCAGGTGTTTCCTCCCTGGTACTGCAAGGATCTGCAGGCTCCATAGGCACGCAGGTGAGGTGGGTGAATACAGATTGTACTTCTGGGATGAGTTTCAATTTAACTTGCATCACCATACATCCACAATAGCTTCAGCAGAGCTGCTCCATTATCTATTCTACTGCAATAAGCAGCAGAACTTGACTGATGGATTGCAGCCATCCACAGGGTTTACAGATTGCTTTGAATAGGCAGATGCTTCGCAGGTATTTAAAAGTAACATGACCATCACAAGAAGGACTAGAAGTCCTTCTCCTGGGGCTGAGGTGTCACCAGTGTGATGAACTGGTTTTATGCTGCTGTTAAGCATGCTTAGAGATTAGACTTTCACACAGATTTCATCTGTTTAATACCAGTAGTTTGTATACAAGGCCCTGTTTGGAATCAACTGTGGTATTTTTAGGTGTTTTGGCCCTAAGCAGTAGCCACAAGTAAGACTTCAGAGAAGCTACATATTTATTCTTTTCAGTGTATCATATTGCCCAATTAAACAAGGATAAAAGATTTCCTTATGTAATAGGGATACTATTTGTTATTTTTAAACTTATGGCAGCCAGGATTTGTGCCAGGTGGCATTTTGCCTTAACCAAAAGCACGCAACTTCAGGAGGTTACATTCCCTACTGTCATTCTTGCCCTCTAGTATGTTTGATGCCCATACATGGTTTCTTGGCTGTCTGTAGTCACGTCTATCTGCTAGCACGCATTTATGACAGCTCATGGGAAGACCGGTCTTATTTAACAAGGTAAATCAGGGTGCTGGTCATTTCCAGGATCCTGCAAGAGCTTCTGCTTCTAATAAAGAGCACTATCTTTGAGAAATCCATAAAGTCTATTTACACGTATCTGTGCTACCAGAGAAACACCACGGTTGTAGCTCAAGCTTTGAATATGCTCAAATAGCTTGTAAATCAGTTTGATTAGTCAAATTCAACCCACAAAAAGTAGATAAATAAACCGGTTGCAACTCTCAGCAGCCCAAGCCGGACAATGGGCACCAAGGCCCAGGAAGGCATCGAGCTGTGCGCTGAGTATCCTGAGCAGCTGCGATCCCGCAGCCCCACCTCCCCAAATGCCACTGCTCACTTGGCAGACTCCGCAAGCAGCATCACTGCGCTGGATTCGGGCAATTTCACGGAGCTTAAGAAAGCTGGGCTGATACAAAGGAAGCTGCCAAAGCCTGTACAGGGAAACATGACAACTTAGAAGAGTACGGGGAAGCATTCAAAGCCCTTCTTTGGGCCCGAAGCAGCCCAAGAGCAAACGATTATTTCCACGGTGCCACAGCTAGGCCTAGCTATTTATAAGCAAATGAGAGTGACAGATTGTGTGTCCGGAGGCTTACAATCTGAGCTAGACAACAGAGAATATTGGATAAAATGCACACGGGGCCACAAGGAGAACAGATGAATGTTAGAACAGCAAAAGGCTATGTGATACTTCAATTATCTACCTCCTTTCTTAAAAAAATCGGAACAGTTAAAGGTATATGAAACTTAATTCCACCTTGATGTGCATACAAGGGTGAATGGTAACAATCTTTAATTACATGATCACATATTTTGTGTTTTTTTGTTTCCTTTTTAACACAATCCCCCTTCATTCAGTATCCAGGTTGGAGGCATAAAGAGGTAGAGTTAAAATTCTTCTGGCAACTTATACATATGTGGCATTTCTTGACCTTTAAGTATTTGATTTTGAAACCTATTTAACTTTTTGACGTAGGTGTTTTTGTGGGTTTTGTTGTGGAATGCCAAAAATTTTCTGCATGTAGGGAAAAAAATCAGTAAGTGCAACTGTATGACTATTCTTCTGTTTTTATTCTAAGGTCCCTCCCTCTGTGTTCGTAACACCAGCCAAACTTTCCTAGTAGCACAAGCTTCTTATTCAGCTTTGTTTTGACACAGAAAGATAAACCACTGTGTGCTTTGGCCTTCCCCCACCTTTTGTTCATTAGTTTTATTTAATTTGGTATTCCCCACTCTTTGTAGGAAAAAAGTATTTTAAAAATAATTATTGTTGACCATATTAAGTTGTTACTATGTATATTCTTATGAAGAATTTAAAATAGAATGTAATTATAAAACACTGCTAAAACAAGCTTGCCCTGCAACAGCAAGTATATTTAATTGTGTCCTTGTATGACTGGAATCATTGTAAACAACTAATATCCCTATTTGCAGGGACAGAAATAACCAGCTCATTCAGCTGTACAGAAAGGAAGACATAAAAGGAAACCCAAGGCTAAACCAGAATAAACCACTGGAAAGTTTTATGCAAACAAAACTGGATTTAAATTAAGTAACATCAGTTCAGTATTTTGACTATAAATGAATCAGAACTTTTAAAAATGTTTTAAGGGAACATTTGTGATGAAATGTCTATGACCAGATCCTATGCCAAATGAAGTCAATAGGAAAGTTCCTACTTATTTCATCCTTGCACGATCAAATCCACACAGTAAAATTACTTCTGTAGCTTTAATATTACTTTGCAGACCTAGATTTTGAAAACGGGAATAATATAAGAGTTGCAAGGAGAACACTGAATAAATGACTTATCAGTTATACACTATGAAAAATACAGTATATGATTACACAATTAGAGGTTGCATCATACTACATATGCATGAAGGATCAAAATTAGATTACACACACAATTTCCATTCTTATGTTTTATCATTTTCTGAATGCTTCACTTCACAACTTAAATTTCATTTATCATTGTTTTTTCATTTGCAGAAATGTGATTTTAATGTTTGTTACTTTGTTTTATTCAGTGTCAAGAGTAAAAAAAAAAAACCCAAAACCTCAAAATCAAAGAAGTGAATTTCTAAGCTAACTGGAATGATGGGAGATGTGCCAAGAGTCACCTTGTTTTTAAATTGAAAGAAATGAAGCAGAGCTATTCTCCAGTGGGAGGGGATAAGGAAAAAACTACACATTCAATAACTACAATATATTCTTTCCAAATACGGACAGAGAATTCATTTACTCAGTAATTTTACAATAGTGATAACAAATTAAAACTGTGGGCAGACAGTGGAGAACCAAGAAGATATACAATCCATAGCAAAGATCAGCCAAATTAGGGGGAGCTTTTTACATTGTCAGATTTTGAGTAATTAGTACTGCCATTAGAGGCACAGCTCCAGCTTTAAGCAATTTTGAGTAATTAATGCTTCTTTATTTTGCCTAGAAGTCCTGACTTCAGCATTCTCTTAGGATATGAATTCTTCTAGTCAGAGCTCCACAATACAGATTAACCCAGCTAGAAGACAATTAGAGTAGGCAGATGAAGATGTAATTTGTCAGTCTGTACACACTATTTCTTCTAGCCACGGATCCAATTTTTATTAACACAGCAGACTGATTTAAATGGAGGCACAGTCATGATTTTTTCCTATCTGTATCCATAGGATTGCCTATGCTACAAATGCCATTAGATTTGAAAATTCTATGTGACCCAATGACAAACCAAAGTGAATGAAGTGACAGATTACATCCTCCTGCATAGCTTAGACCAGCTACAGGAATTCAGTAAGGGTGATTATACACTTAAGAATTTAAAATAAATCATGGAGTAAATCTTGCTATCTTTATTCATCATGCAATGTAAATTCCTAGATTATAATGCCAAGCTGAGCAGGAAGCAGAAGCTGCCCAGGTGACTAGCATATGGAAGGGACTGAATTTGATTGCCAGAGATGCTATCACATTTGCACATCATGTCGGGTAAAGCGTCTGGGTCCTCACAATCTCATCTGTACAATGGGCCTAATAATACATAACTCCCTAAAATGGGCTTGTTTTTGTGTTTCATGGGTGTTCTGAAGATGACTTCTTTGCCAACCAGAAAAAGATTTTTTAAGAAAAGTAAAAGAGTGAAACGCCCTTAAATGTCCTTTTCTGTTTACATTATGACATCAAGTATAAGACTACACTTATAATATTTCACATGGAGCTTTGAAACCCAATCTATAACAAGAAATATACAGTAAGTAAAGCAGAAGTTTTACAAGCCCATTACCCAGTTTCCAGACACCAGCGACATTTGAACAGTACCATACGCTGAGAAACACGCGCCCGATGATATACTTTGCTTTCTCTGACAAACTCAACCGTAGCAAAAATTACCTTAGCTTCTGAATTTTCCATGACTGCAAGTGTTGGAAGGCTGATGACTGTTCACTTCACCCAGGAACTGGTAGCACTGAAGTGAAAGCTGGAACTGCAGCTGAGGAAGAGAGAGTAGAGCAAGATCTTGCAGAGGGCTATTACTGCACTTGTGAGAGGCTCTAATTGTTCTCTTCCAAATATTATTGTTCATATTGACTCCAGATTAGCAGTCCCCACATGCTTTTAAGATTAATTGTTGTAAAAAGAAATATTAATGATCTAGAACTCAATTCATGATCTAGAAAGCCTCTCTTCTTACAGTTTTTGTCAACATTTGCATACTAAGGTCCAGAAAATGCAAAGCTTGACAAGTATGTCAAACTCACTACAAAAGGTTCACATTTTTTCTGCCTGGATCTTACCTTTACAATCCTTATTACAAGTCTTTTCCAAAAAATGGTTGCAATGTGTTTCTGTTTTTGAACTACGATGTTTATTAAGTGCACAATGCAGAACCACATTTTTGTGCGATAGAGAAATCAAAAGTAGTGATTACCAAATACCTAACAGATAACACAAAGATATCTAAGAAAAGACACAGTCTTCTATGACTCCTCAAATGCAATCATAAAGTCACAAAAAGACACTCTGAAAACTTCATCCCTTAGAAATTCCTTCTTTCTGATCTGGAGAAAAAAAAGAATCAGCTTCCCCTTGGAGTCACAGTAATTTTTCTCAACTACATATTCTCAGACATAAAATACAAGACCAAAGATCTTTCGCTAGTTCACTTAATGTCAGTATCACATCCTTTTATTACAGATCCTTTTCTCCAACTTTGTACTGAGAGCTAAGTTTTATATAGCTTTGGGTCTCAGAAAGATCCTTCCAACTAGTAACTTTACTACTGGCAGAAAAAGAGAAGGAAAAGGGGATGGGGGAAGAAACATTCTTAGAGCATAATTTAAATTGGTGGCCACAATATTAAGGTGGTCCTCCACCTGAATGCACTCAAACTTTGTGAAAGTCTGCATTTCTATCTAACCCAGGCTTCCTACCTTTCTGCCATTGGTTCTCTTCACTTTCCCCAGTTGACACTCCACTCACAGCACCATCTCACCCGACACTCCTCTTCATGATCTTCTGTCATACCTTTCTGCATGTCTTTGCTCCTGTATCATACCTGTGCCATCATCTCTTCCATCTCTTTGGAAATCACTGCTTCAACACTGTATCCACCCTCTGAGAGAGGGAGTTCTGCAGCCCCAATCAACTGTTGCCCCACGGCATGGGAATAGCACCTGAGCAGCTTATGAACCACTGGCAGCTCCACAGCCACAGACTGGCCACTTCTGCTGTATTTTGCTCACTGTTGTGTTAATCGCCATTACAGTTACTGCTTTAGAGTAGGGCATGCTGGACCTCTCACCCTTTTTGGCTGAAAATATCATCTTAAAGAAGTCAGAACACATAAGTTGTTACTAGTAATATCATTTGTACTTTTAAAGATTTGTAGTACTTCATGGCTGTGAAGACTGTCACATCCACTCAAATGCTTCTTATTTAAAAATTTGGCCTGCATATCATAGACCCTCCCCTCCATCACCCATCCAAATAAAGCCATAATTCCCAAGGACAGTCACTCTTTTAAAATAATAAACATTTCATATACTTATTATTAATAAAGTATGAACAATGTTTGCAGAAACACTAAAGAATAAGGTCAAGAATGCTGTCTGAACACAGGTGTTATTAAATAAGCCAATCATCCAAATTTTGAGTAATTAATGTCCTTGGTCTTTACTTGAAAGCCTCATTCTGAACATATTCATAGGAGACAAATGTCCCACGTCAAAGAAAATGAACATAAATGAACTCTTTTGGACAACATTTACAAGAGAATGATGAAATGTAATATTGGCAGGCTATACACAAAATGTTGCAGCATAGCACTTAACATAGAGTAAGTTTAGATACAGTCAGATGATTTCGATACATACATTCAAAAGATTTCATCTATTCTCATCTGTACATTATCTGAATATCTAAACAGTTGCCATAAAGCATTTGAAAACTTTAAAATATAAAAGGAAAACTTACAAAGCTGACAGTATCTCCAGATCACCGCTTAAAGTACTAATAAGCAACTGTGTTATATAACCCGTGTTCAACAGACTGAAAATGATCTTTCCCAAATCCAAATGACATGCTTCTAAAGCTGAAAGTGATAATTACAGCTGGCTGAGCAAGCAGTGTACTGTATGTTCATTGCAAAAGCTGCCATTTCTAAAAAACCTCCAGGCTTTTTGTTGGTTGCTTTAGTCTTCTTATTAAGAACTGCAAAGCTCCTCTCATTTAACAGTAACTACACAGAGAGGTGGAGAAAAACTAACAAGAAAAAGCAGTTTATTTTTCGAAAGACATGTAATAAGATTACCATAATCAAAATGGCATGTCTATGGCCCAAAGATGATGTTCTGCTTTGACTTCATCACCATAACACATGATAAATAATTGTAACTGGAAAAAAACTGAGTTCAAAGCCTGAAAATTTAGTATTAAGATTCTTTATGAAAATATGTCTTTACAATTAATTTACAGTATCTGTATGTGACATTCTATCCTTCTCTCCACCAGGAACAGAGACAACCATCATGACACACAAGCACTTTCAGGATAGCAGTTGCAGAACTTGTCGTATGCGCTCACACTTCTCCACCAGGCTTGCATCTTCTGCATCAGAATTGTCAAATTCTTTCATAAGAGCTTCAGCTTTCTGCACAGTTACATCTCGTGCACTGCCTTTAAGTCCCTGCAGATAATCCAGTAAAATGGTGAAATACTCATCTGGAACCTTTAAGGGGGAAAAAAAAAAGAACTGTTTTATTTTCTTCTCTCTCAACACTCCTTCACAATCCGGCCAAACGATCACTTGAGACTACTATGGGAACGGCACAGGCTTTTGCATCCGCCAATGCCCACCTCTGAATGGAATTATTTCTTGCCAACGTTGAAGCCGCTGGCAGGGCCGGGCCATCATGAGAGGACCATCATGTGCTCTGATGGGCAACGATTCTGACAGCAAATTCTGAGCAGATGTGGAAACGTTGATCAGCAAATGCAAACACTCCCTGAGTATGATTCCAAGCCTTTAAGAGTTGTTGGAAGAAAAAAAACACTAACCAATCCTACTTTTGGATACATGTAGGCAAACCATACTAAATTCAAGTGACAACTGCATGCACGTGTTTAAGAAAGAATTTGGCTGGAAACTGGAAGTATCTGAGAAAGCCTAATAATACTGATTCTCCTCCTCACCCCTGCCCCAAATTATTTGTTTGCTAAGATGAGATACCACCCACCATCAAACAGTAGCTTGTGAGTTTGACAGAATCCTTATACAAAGGGGTAGAACTGAATTTGAAAAACAAATTAAATTCAGGCATATGGAAATAATTTTTAAATCACATTGACTAAAACTGATAGGCTCTTCTAACCAAACATGTCTATCATTAAAAGCAGTTTAGTCTATAACTGCCTTACCCCCGCCTTTCACTTCCTTTCTAATTAGCTAGTAAGAGGTTAAATTTTAGCTTAACTGGTCCAATGTACAATTTAAATAATCATTACATTAAATTTATCTTGGCACTAATCTAGCAAAGATTTTTGAATGATTTACTCAGTATTTTAAACCATAAACCAATGTATTTTCAACAGTATTAGGCAAACAGATCTACAACGAAGCCTATCTTAACTTTATGTTGTGTATCCATGGAACAAGTTTCAGCCAAAAAGAGGATATTTCTCCTGTCAATCAGGAGATGTTAAAATGACCTCAGCTGGCAAATATTTTCCTCCATGTTTAATTTCACACATATCACTTTAAAAGGTCTACTCAACATGAGTCAAGTTAAACACATACGTAAGTATTTAAAGGACTGGCAGCTAATTGAGGGCTGTTTCAATTCTGCAAAGTATCAACATTTCAGAGAAGACAGAATTTCAACAGATATTTAATTTACAACTTATTTCTCCATCATCATTTGGCAGCATAACTTTGATCACTAAAACTTCTATCATTCCCAAAGCAGAGGAAGAAAGAATATTCCAACACTGCCATAATCAATCAGGGATATTACAAAGTTGTAAATCAAAAGTAAAGTCGACATTCAGCCTGAGAACTTACACGCTATGGAAAATCTCCTAATTCTTCCAAGGAATGCTCTTGTATAATACAGATATAAAAATATTAATTTTATAGTAATACCAAAATTGATTATATGTAAAGTGTTGCTATAATACACTAATCAAACACATTGAAACATAATGAAAAATGTCTATATTTTTGAAACCCTTTAGACTCATATTAAACTGGTACTAATAACATACAAAAAATGTTCAGACGCAAACAATTTCAGCGTGATAGCGCCCCTTTAACACAAAAACTCAGTATTGGATTTTTAAAGCTTAACAACATTTCTACATTCGAAACCTTAGCCAAATTATCTACATAATTTATGCCTCTTTCTCAGACCGCATGATATAGTCATATCTCACTGTGCGGAATTACAGTTATTATTGTATCATTTAAGCAAAGTGCTTAAAGGGGCAATTAAAGGCCTACCTTAAACTTAGAAAGATTACATGTGCAGACAGACATGTGGCTGCCTGAGGCCTACAAAGCATTTAGCGTTCAGCCCCAGGCACAAGTGCTTAAAAATGTCTGAATTTTTTCTTTTATGCAGCGATTTAGTTTATTTCAGCAAGAGCTTACAAAACAGCAACAGCTAGACAAGATAGCATTATATTTTCTCCTCCTAACTTGCACATACAAAAGTGTCATAGCAAGGACTGGACTCTTGTCTCATTCAAAATGGCAGCAAAAAGTTAATGGAATCAAGATTTTAATTCTTAAAATACAGTACTGCAAGAGCTGAAGTTTCAAGGACTCTTGGGGAGGTTCCCAAGAAGGAACACAATCCTTCTCTAAGATCAGCTTTTGGGGAGGCTTGGAATTGCATATCAAGACCTTTAACCATGGCTCTGGCAAGTGGAAGTGATACTTACTGGATTTTTTTCTTTTCTTTTCTTTTCTTTTTTTTTTTAACAATTTTGATCTTTTTCTTGCTTCTCTTTTTTGTTTTTCTCCCTCACACACCAACCTTGCATCTGTTCTAACTAGCTAATACGCCTTGGAGCTGACTGAAATGGAAGTATCGAAGACAGAAATGATTACTGTCAGCTCCTGAATGCTCAGCAGCTCTGTGCCATTGTGAAAAAGGAGGAAATACCAAGAAATAGCAGGCAAAGGACAGCTATCTCTTTTAAATTATCCTGTGTAACTCAAAAGGGTTTTCAGCCTTTTCAGATTTGCAGAGGCTCGCATATTTTGCAAAGCAAATACAGGTATTGGCACAGAGAACTTCAGCCTACTGACAAGCTTGCTTTGCAGGTACCGTCCTATGGAGCTTCAGAAACCCCCCAGGGGGTTGCAGTCCAGAAGCTGAAGACAACTGATATAGTTATTTCCTACAGATGCTGTGCCAAATGACTCTAAGATCAACAAATGATCTAGTGTTTATTTTGTACAGGATCCTGAAGAAGTGTATACACTGTAGGTGGACAGACTTGGCTCTGTAGCTGCCTGCCAACCAGGACATGGATTTTAAAGGGAATTAAAAAAAAATAATGTTGTAAAGGACTGTAAAATTTAAAGAACCTCAACTTATTTCTTACAGAAAGCGGCATATCAGTTTAGGACACTTAATGTACCCCTAAGCATGGCCTTTTAGTAGGCATCCAAGTGACATCAAAAGATCAAAGATGTGGCTTAGGAAGGAAAGAAACTGATCTCTCCTTTGGTATTGTAGTCATGCTCGGATATCCGACAGATTTTACTCTGTAATGGACAGGAAGTTGGATTTGGGTATGAAAACATATTCAAAAGAAGCTGGTCTGCTCTCACTGCAGTCCTGACGAAGGAAAAGACTTTATCACACACTTAATTATAAGCACTTGAGTAGTTCTGCTAACTTTCCTGAATCTGATTGCAGATGTTAATCATTATTTAAGGTTCATATTTGATGTATCTCACCTTACTAAACAGTAAAAGATATGTGAATATAAATAAATCACCACGCTCTCAATAAATTAAAAAAAAATCTAGAGAGGAAGGTTTTTTTTTCATTTCATTTCAGTGTTGAGAAATACAAATTTAAGCCATATCTTGATACATAAATCCACTGAAAAAGAATGCTAGTTAGAGTTAATTATTTCCCAGTATATTTCAATACAACCACCCAAAGTAAACAGGTAAAAAGGCAACACAATCATTTTGGTTGTGAACCAATTTCTAGGTAGCTTTGAAGAGCATATGTAAATTTTTAAAGGTTGATACAGGCTTTTAAAGAAAAAACAAAATAAAAACCACCAAAAACGATCAGATTTGTATTCTGTATTCTTTTCAAAGTATTACACTGTGAATATTTTTGCCTTCATGAAACTCTGTTTTTAATTATATGGTTCTCTAGACATATTTCTAATCGTAAAGCTAACACCATATGTCAGGTAGCTGGCTTAAGAGATGCATAATAAAATTTGGGTCAGAAAGATTGTTATGCTTAAATGTTTAGATGCAAAAAAATAATCAGCAAAAACTGACTGAATGTCAACTAAATGCATCAATAAACGAGCCACTGTGCAAATGGCTAGATGGTTTGTTCTATTACGCAGAAAAGTGAATGATCCAAAATCCTCCCTTCAATACCATGAAGGTCAGACTTTTACTGGAAATTAAATCTATGTTGTTTTCTGAGTTATGAAATCAATGGTTTTCAGTAATGATGCCAGTCTAGCTTCTGATTTTACTTTATGCATTTAACATCAACATATGGTTTCACTTACATTTTAATGAGAAAATTATTTTACCATCTTAACAATACGGCAATACATCTTGCATACAGCCAGAGATATCTGAAGCAATACGAGCTGCCCAAGAACTCAGAATCATGGTTGAAAGCATTGGGTTACAAATTCAGAAATTCAAGTTAAGGATATAACTCAAATATATTCTCAGGAAGTTCCAGATTTGTATTAAACATGAATCATCTCCATTTATATTTGACATACAACAAGTATAAAAATCTAGGTTACGCAGAAGAAAGATCACTCCTCAAAATTAAAAGATTAATTACCAACAATTAAAATGATTCATCCTTTTAGTTAAAAAAATATAGTAACTGATTTATAAATTATTAAAAACAATTAGAAAAGTGGAGGCTAATACTAGCAAATTTCGGTTAATAAAGACTAGCTATAACTAACGTATAAAACTTTATATTGCCACTGTTTTGAGAAAAAGTAGTGTTAACACAAACCTTCTCTTTGTCATACATGTGCAAAAGAAGCCAGGTTTGTCTTGTCTTTTGAAATTTCCATTCTTCTGGTTTTTCAGACCAGCTGTGGTAAATTAAATAAGAAAAAACACAGCTTAAATAAAATAGTCTCATCAAAATATTCATTACTCCTTAAGTATTTCATATAATGACTCCAACAGCTTCATACGCACTACACGGAGTTTCCGAACACTGTGAAAAACAGGTATTAGCACACATACTGTACAAGTGGCAAAAAAGAAGTACGAGAAGGCTACACAGCTTCCGCACAAAAAGGAAGTTAATATTTACCAATTATCTGAAATTCATAAGAAATTAAACACTCTCTACAGGACTGGAGGGAGAGACTCATGCTAGCACATGCATCTCACCAATGGTTAAAACACACCTTCGGACATGGGAAATAAAACATGAGACCTCAGCACGGCCTCCCCCACCACAGATAAACTCATGACTGCTAGGGAGCAGAGAAAATTCATTTTTCAGGAGCATTTGTTTTAAGGCTTGGATTTGTTTCAAGGTGCAACTTGAATGTTGAAGTTTACTGGAGAGAAAATGTTTTGTGCCTCACTCTTCCCTGGAATTCTGATTCCAATATTTAGCTCAAAACTTCAGACTGCTTCAATATTGTTATAAGCGAATGCATAAAACAAATGATTAACATCTGCAAATGTTCTCTGGCTGTTCATGAAACACATTTTAAGTATGCAAAATTTTAGCTGGGTTAAAATGGCAAATTTACATATAGCAGGAAGATAACTTGAAAGCTGGTATATTTTAAGTGAAGAAAGAGACAAACATTTAGTTCTATAAACAAAAGAGCAAACTAACAATTCTCACTATAAAATAAATACAGCTTTTTTTTTCTGAAAGTATATGCATAAAAAAATAGTACCTTAACATGTACAAAATCAGTCAAAACACCGAAATATTATTTAAACACCCAGCAGAAAGTACGAGGAGAAAAAAACTGCAAATTTTATACTTATTTGATTTTCCTCTAAAGAAAAACAAGTCTCCAGAGGGTAGGATGCAAGATGTCTTTAATGTTCCAGCTTGTTTTACACAGCAACAGAGAGCACAGAAATCAATTGAAAAGCCAGCTGGGTATGAGAATTAGTATTGTTTAAACATTGTCAAGTCTAATAAAGCAAAAGAGTCCTCATACTCAGCGAAGGCTGTACCAGCAAATACATTGTTCAGTCAATTCAATGAAATAAGAAGAACATGAGCGCAAATTTGTACAGAAGGCTAACACGGCAGCCTCTGCAGAAAACCTAAAAGAAAAAAAATTGTTTCCTTAATAACTCAGGATAAGAAAAAGCCTGCGCCAACCTAGTAGCGTTATCACTAGGTAAATTCAATTAAAAGCCTCTGTAGCCAAAATAGAAGGCAAAAATCAGACAAATAATGGTAAACCAGGAAAGACAGACATTAATAACCAAAATATATAATATTTTACATGATCAAAGATAAATCCACAAATAAACTGGTTTAGAAGTCTCTTTTGGGACGGTTACGATAATTAGGTAAAAGACTGGAAAACAAATCTTGCACAAAAGCAAGAGCTCCAAAGCTGATTGCCGAAAATCATAGAACCAAATAAAAAAATTAACATCTTTCTCCCACCACCATCACCAACCTGGAAACCAAAATACTTGCAAGTAAACATGATTCAGCCTTTGGTATCGCTTTGTATGCAATTTCTCTGTACAGCAGGCAGAAACGTGGCGCTCTCCTACCTGAGAGACTGGAACTTCTGCAGGAAGTGACTTACCTTCTATTAGTCCTTTAAAAAAAAGGATGGTGCTTGCTGTTAAAAGAAACCTATCAGATTCATCCTTCTAAACAGATACGTGAAAGTTATTACAGGAAACGCTGTACCTTTGCACAGCACGACTAAGAAGGTAAGTCTAAAATTCTTTTTCACATTAAATAAGCGTGGAATCAGAGTTTACATTATAATTTTTGCAATGTGACAAGAACAAGCTGAATGACAGATCTGAGACCTCGCCCTGTGAAAAACCTTCCTCTTCTAATGAAAACCTTTAAAATATGTCTTTATTTCTGTAAGCCACAAAATTTATTTCTACATTTGCAATTTATATTCATTGGTTAGATATACCACATAATACTTTGCATATCTTACTCTGTTAATTTTATATTTCTATCACTTACAGTATCATCTGAGTATTGTTAAGCATTAACTAGAAAAATCCATCCTGATTTCACTAATCTGCTATAAACCTATATGATGTTAAAATATATTTATTACCGAGTTTATAAAAAACTGAGACTAACAAATGAGTGCACTATAAGGTTAATTGCTCTTATTAGTCTATTACCAAAACCATATGCTCTCTCTTACATGTTAAGGCAAACCATTATACTCTTGTATCTAAGATCCTATATTAACTTTCATTTTAGGGAATTCTCTTGCAGGACCAAAAAAAGTTTCAGCTAGTTTTCTTGAAAGGTTTCTCTCTGGGTACACCATAATCATTCATAAGGACATTCATACAGACAACAAACACTTTAAGTTTTTAACCGGTATTCTCTGCACGGCTGCAGCAGTCCCTGTTTCTTGCCTCCCCCTGCCCGCTCCGTGGGTAAGCTCTCGACCTTGTTTCCTATCAAACCGTGGCCAAAATGCCCATGATAAAGGACGCACAATCTTCATGACAGATAATGCAGCAGTTGTTCCCTGTAAATAGACCCCCCAACAATTATTAAAGTAAAAGTTTTCCACTGACTCTTATGACTGTTAGCAGTTTTAAAACCTATGGAAAGTTTCACTACGTGACAAAGTGAGAGAGGTCTCTCTTTTTGTTAGAATGAGATAATTAGTACAATTTTTAGAAATGTCCTACTTTTAAACTACAAAAGTTGGAGCTTTGTAACACAAGAGAGGTCCCCTTTTGCTGTTTATATGCAGATAAGCTTCCTTGACATACTGTAGCAGTAGGAAGGGATTTTCCCTTGAGTGATTAAATATACAGTGTAAGACCAACTGTGTTATAGTAATAAACCTTTTTTATAGACAATCAAAGCCTCTTTCACAGTTTGAATTAATTTAGTAGCTTTCAGAAGTATCTATGTCCAGATCTAATATAAACTATGGAATTGGATGAAAAATATACATGTTTAAAATATGTATTTTCCCACTATGCCTAGGGCTAATTTTCAATATATTGTACAAACACTAATTGCTTTCTTTACACAGTTATTGTTTGAATCTTTCTTATGAGCTCTAGCTCATTGAAAAACACATTGGTTGATGTTAGTTAAAGAGAGCTTTTGAGTTTGTGGAAACGATGTTCCTAAACGACTTTGGAATTGAAGATACAGAGAAAATGAATCAAAAGAATCAAGTGGCCTAGAAAACTTTTTTTTTTTTTTTTTTTTTGCATGACAGTCTCATGTAGGAACATTGCTCAAGGTTCTCAGTGGTCTATCTCATAAATGAGTTTCAGTCTATACATTAAACAAATCCTACACAAATCGCTCTCTTATACAAATTTATTCCCCAAACATGGTTGAGCTGTGCCATCGCAACTGCTCAACACAGGTGTAATATGCCCTTAAAAGGCTTAACCACGTCCCTTATCAATGTATTGACAGAAAAGAGGTCATTTTTTGAGAAGTGTTAGCATAAGTAGGCACACAGAAGAAAACTGCTAGCATGCAGGGCAGAGCATTCTCTGAGACATCCTAGAAGAAAGAGAGGGGGAAGGGAAAGCAGTCAAATTGCTTCCAGAAACACAGTAAGAGAAAAACATTATCGTTACAAATTGGATTCAGAAAGACAATAACGTATCTGTTTAGACTACTGCCCAGGAGAAAATGTTATAAAGCCACCATAATTATTAAATAATATCCTATGTGTAGACAAGAACTATGCTGAGAACCAGTCATTTAACTCATTCAAATCAACTGAAAAGATTACTGAGTAAGAGACAAGTCTCAAGAAACTAAAAAGAAAGACAGACGAGTGACTGCTAATGACCAAGAACGTGCCTGAGAGCACTATTTCCTGTCAAATGCAAATAATTCTAGCCAGAATACTGCACTCTGTCCAGCACAGCTTCTGATACATCTTCCAGAATGGATATCTGTCCAAGGTAAAGCAGACTCTGGCACAGAGTGTAGACTTTTCCAGCGTACAGCTCACGATTAGTACCAACGAAATCATTTGAGAGGTTTCTCCAGCCCTAAGGACCAGGTCACAGTGGAACCTCCTTTTCCGCTCCTGAGATTTATCCAGGAGGATCCTCATGTCTTTCTCTCACAAGCTTCCCTGAATCTGAAAGGGGGAATGGACCAAAGGATCTGTTCATTACACCATATTCAAAGCTACGTTGCAAAGATATATTAGAACTGCTAAAAGCAGTGTACTGCAACACTCTGCAAAAATTATTACATTCTTCCCACCCCATTTACCCAGATACTTTTCCATTTTTATACACTCAATTATTCATTCTAGTGAAACTTGTCTTTAATAATCACCTATGTTCTTCTAAGTGTCCTACATGGAAGGGTGAACAGAAGTGAGGGCACTTGGCTAAGGCTTGCAGGAATCAGGTTAAGCACTTTGCACCCTCAGAGCTCTGCAAACTGTGCAAAACGTATCATTTCTGTGCTCAGTCCCCTATCTGTAAAACGTGGATAACAGGTGTTTCCTCAATAAAGAACAACCATACTTTAAACAGTTCCCTTAAAGGTATTAAAAAGCTTGTTTAAACACTGATGGAAGTTTTATATATGCCCTGTAATGCATATAATGCATTAGGAATAATAATTTTTTGTCCAGTCGTAACACACAATTATTTAAAGGGGAATGTACAAGTATTTATTTTTATTGTGGACATTCAGTCTTTCTTCTCTTATTTTCAGGGCATTTAAAATCCATTTCTTTTAAAAAGATTTTATGAATTACTTTCTTTGCCCACACCAAATACATGTATCCACAATGACCAAAAGCAGCATTTTCAGAAACCAACCTCGGGGATCTGACAGGAGGTGCTTGGGAACGCCCACACGCTGCATGCTGAGAAAGCTAGCTTGCACTATGCTCCAATGTTGTATGTGACATAAGAGGAAATCTCATTTCAAGTGTGTGTGATGCTGATTTTTCCCATTTGGAAAAAATACCCCAAATTTAAATTCTACATAGATTTCTAGAGACTTGACTGGAATGGTTGTAGTTGACATCACAGACTCACTAATCTTTGACAACAGTCAAGATAGAGATTTAAGAGAGTCATATCTGTTACTCTTAGTTGTGATTTTCTCACATTATGGATGATTCTGTTTATCTCCCAATTCCTATTACTGGGAAAGTTAGCATATTTACACTGATACTCTCGAATCCAGTATGAAAGTTAATTAAATTACAACTCAGCTAAAGGTTTTCCTTATTTTCCTGAAAGAGGAGACATTGACGAAGATCTTTTGCCAGAAAAAAACTTTCTAAAATTGTCAACAGATTTTAGAATCACTGCCACATTTTTGCTAGAACAGCTATCCTGGCACCATTTCTCAATCTGTGGCTTAAAAACAATTTTTCAATTTATTCTTCCATCTGGTTTAGACGTAGGATAATGACTAAAGACTTGTGAAAAGTCAGGAGGAAAAAAGCTTGTAATTTTTTTAGTTTAAGGAGCAAGCACAAAGGAGGAAGGAAAGAAATATGCTAATTTTTAGTATCTAATTTTGTCCTGATGTCCAATATAAGGACAGAGTATACGTGTACAGGAAAATAAACGGGCCACAGAATTTTCTTAGGAAAGGAAAGGCCTACATGCCTTAAAGTAACAGTATGATTAAATCTACATAAAATGTTTATCACAGCATATCTTTTATTATGTGTACTTTTATCACTTGCCATTATTTGTAACATTGTAACGTGTTTGCATCCTGAGGCTTCAGCCAAGATAGAAATCCCCCTCCTCCCTCACTATAGGCACTGTTCAAATGCAACACAAGACATTTCCTTAAAGTGCTCAGAGTATAAACAGATGAGACAGATGATAAGTGGAAAGGAAAGTCGACCCAGAAAATTGTAACAATGGCTCAAAATCATACAGCGGATCATCAGTAGGGCTTATATCTCTTACATATGGTACAATGAATGTAGGGCATCTTACTATGATTCAACTTGTCTAGACTTCATAGACTCAAACGTATCTGCAACTGCCACCAGCATTCCACTGGGAAAAAATATATATATTTTTAAAATTCCTTTTCTAGCACAACTATTTAATCACTGGTATCTGTATTAGCGTGTCTGCAACAAAACTACATTTTGCTCTGAAAAAATATATAGCCCTAATAATGCTATTTTTTCCAGCAGTAATAGAGAGGTTATTAGTAGGCTTGAAAGAGCAAAGCTAATACATACTATGGTAAATATGCTTCTCATTTTACATATGTTTTTAAAAGAAAGAGAAAGAGAGAGTTTAATTATCACAGGAAAAGAAGAAAAAAAAATGAAATTTGAGCGCTTCAGAGCCAATCTGTTCTGCTCCTGCAACGAATATACTACTATATCCCAATGTCGTGTTGAAGGCCCATCTCCTCTCCAGATGTCCATCTTTCCTTGCACTTAATTCTTGTCAGACCAATGGCCAGACCAGAAGTAAGGGAAAGGAAAACTGAAAACAACTGTTTTGCCTCCCTCCCATGAAGAACATCCTGGGGGGTATGAGGAGGTAAAGAGGGCCCCATAGTCTGTATGAAAACCATGTAACAAGCCAGCTGCAGTAAAATCGTTTACAAACGTTGGCAGCAGTCCATTTATATAAACACTTTCTGATGATCAGATGAGGGATATGCTACCAGACCCAGGAAAAGCAAATAAGGTCGTTTCTCTTCTCCTCTGTCTTACCATTATACCATATAACGTCCAACTGCGGTACAGAATACTCCTGCCAGGGCATGGATTCAGCTTAGTTGCACTGCTAGCTCGTTTTCACCATCTTCTTAAATTTTAAATCAGCTTTCAAAACTTTTAAAGACTTTTCCTCCTAACTGCTCAAAGAAGCAAAGAATAATAGAAAAGGTCAAAGGATTAAGAACAAATGATGACGATTTCTTTTAAAAACTAATTGTTTTGTCTGATTCCAGGCATTCAAACATTATACTGTTTGTCTTCTTTCATTTGCCTATTTCGAGAATTTAAATCTACATATCCTTCATCAATGGCTCTTTTACATCTTTAGGTATTATGCTGGGTAAGAGAATTACATAGCATTTTTTGAAGGACAAATTAAAATATCTACCAACTTGATCAAAGGAAGGATTTTAGGAGCATGCAAATTGTAATCAGATTGAAAGCACTCCTTGTGAGTCTGTAACTCCATATCGCTGAGAGAAGATAAGGTTCTGTGGCGGTTTCAGCTAGAGCAAATAATCACTGGGTTTTACTGCTCACCAGGATGAGCAACGCAAGTCCTCTCAAGGTAGATCTAGAAGATTCAATTTTATTGCTCAGGGCTGCAAATCTACAACAGCAACACCTAGTCATGTGTATACAGCTAGAGGTGCATTAACCTAAAATTGCTCCAGCTGGCAATGTGAAAATTTCTATAGTTTCAGCAGTGCTGGATCAGACCTATAATAGCTATACTTAGAATATAACAGTGTCAATAAAAGGAAAATTAGACAAGATACTAAAAGCTGCTATGAGAAGTCATATATTTAATAATTTATTAATATAAGTTTGTATAATTAATTAAGGCCTATCTCCTTAACAGAAAGCTAGCAATGATTAAAAAAAGGTTACTTTTGGTTTTTAATAAGAAAATACCAGAAATACAAGAAAGTGTCATGGTTTTCAAAATAGTGATGCTGAAGGAAAATGCTAGAAGAGAAACCAACTTCATATGAAAATCTGTCAGTGAAAGTTTTTGAGATGGGATGAAGAATTGAGCATTGGGAGAAAAATTTGAAGACTGAAGCTCTTGGCTGACAGATTTTGCTTTGAGGTAGTCAGGATGCCAAAGTGCAAATTTATTGCTTAATATATTGAGTTGAAAGTTTGTATTATATCGTTATTATGCATGTGCTATTTTAAGAAGCCCTGAAGCCACAAAGTGAGGCAGGCACCCTGTGAAGGTGTCTAATCCAGCTGGGCCTCTGATCAGCAACACTGCTGAAAATGTGGGGCTTTTTTGTAACCACGTGTTTTTAATATAACTTCAGGTTGGGTGTTTCTGCACTGTTTCTACCTTTGCAAAGACTAAAGAACTTCTCTAGCCAACAGGATCAAAAGTACTCTGCAATTCCAAAGTCCAGCTAAGGGTCGGTATCTGCTCTTTTTACTGATACGTTTGTCAGGCCACACGTTAACATGCACCAGAGTAACATTTGATTAGAATATGACAAAGCAATGCTCTCTCTTACTATGTCAACATGATGCCTGTGTCTGCCAAATGCCTACCTGCATTAGGTCCCAGCACCATGAAAACTCTTCCTTTCTGACACTCAGCATCCAGGACACGTAGTCTCAGTCCTCAGTGTCCTCTTCTCTTCCTCTCCCCTTGCAGGGAGCCTGACTGGCCTCCTTTCCTCTCCTCAGCCCACAGGCAGGAGGAAGAGCGTAGACAGAAACTACTTTCAGTGCACCCTCTGGACAGTGCAGACTTCCCAGCAGGGCTTCCCCGTATCCCTGATGCAAAGGAGCTGCTTGGACCACAGGGTGCGATCCCTGTGAACCTGAGGGGTGTAATGGGAGCAGCCCATCCACTGCGATCTGGAGGGTGGCCAGGTAGACTAGGTCCTAGCAGCATGTGTCAAGAATGAGTTCCTGTGTCCTCTCCTTGCTCAACATGTGGGGCTACTCAGGCTGATAAACAGCTGGCCTTAAATCAGTCCCATACGCTGTGCTGACCAGAGGGTCTAATGGAGGCCTCCATGAAAGGAGGAAACCATCCCTCAAAGGGAGGCTGAACCTTAAGCCTATGTTTTAGGACCGACTCCCCCACTTCTCTACAAGGCTGGCCCTTTCTGGTGACAATATTCTGTAGGTGTATAAAAGAAATCATGGACTGTAGGATTCCCATCTACTTTTGTCAGTTCTCCTAGGACAGTATTGAAGAACAGATATTTATCAATTTTGATACCAGCCCTAGATGCACTCTTGCAGAAATGAAATTTTGAGGCTTTTTTTTTTCTTTAATCAGGGCCAAGTATTTTTGTGGCTATCTAATTAGACATACCTTTCATACAGTTTGTTTATAGTAAAAAGCCCATTTTTTTAAATTTGTACTGGATGGTAAGCATTCTAACATCCTAATATAATAAAATCCATGAGGCATACAAGTAAAAAATTCACAGACACCTACTACTACAAAAAAAGCTTTCCTCCTCTTCTTTGTAACAGGAAGCGTATGTGCAGCCCTCTTCAAATTACCCGTCAAACAGATGGCTTTTACAGTGCACCTGGAAGGATACCAGATTTGGGGTTGTTCTGGACCAACAGCAGGAGCATACATAGAGGCTTTCAAAAAAATGACCCGCCAGCCATCTTTGTCATCTTTACATCCCAGTTTGGAGACCCCACAGCTGCGTTCAGCAGGAAGTATGGCAGAGACAGAGAGAGACAGAGGCAGAGGGAGAGAAAGTGTTGCAGATCCCTGGCCATTTGGAAATCCTAAGTTATAGCCAACACCTTATAGAATCATTTACTCTTCTTTTTGCAGAGAGTTTTAAAAAGGGACAAGCAAACAAAAGTACCAAGATCAACCTAAAACAGTATGGCAGTTGACAGCCCACTCAGATTTTCTCGATTTAGCAGATATTTTCTGGTACCTCTCACTGCACAGTAAAATCCACCCTTGCATGATGGTATTCAGGACACTATCGGATTCTGTGCTTCTAATATCCTGTGATGCATATTGTGTTACCAAGATTTTGAGTAATCTGTGCTTAGAGAAACTGATCTGCCAATTACTGCTTCCTGCAGATGGCTCTCATTCCAATTTATTTTTATTCATATAAAAGTAATTACTGATACCTTTTTGGGCATCGTCATATTAATAAATGTGTGAAGCAGGAGATGAGTTTTATTAAGGATCCAGTTTTATTATTTCAAAAATATTACTTGTTACTCTAACTCTGCTTGGAAAGCCTTGACGGCTCCCTGGAGCTAACTGATTAATAATCATTGCCAACTGCATTTTAAATTTTAATTTTGGCTTTGGCTGACTAGCCTAAATGATTCCCTAGGGCTACAAAACTACTCTCCACTGTATTTTGAATATTTGGGCTTTGGATGAATAGTTTAAATGTGTTTGAGGAAGTGAGCAGGCGTGTTAATTCTTCTAGATTTAAATTTTACGACAAAGAGAAAACATGAAACCGTCCTGCATTTCTGCCATCTCAGGAGTATAGTCTGAATGGAAGAAGATGGGTGAGCAGAGAATGCCTTTTCCTAAATCCAGAAGATGAGTTAAGTATGAAATGCCTGGGCTTTGAGCCAGGCACTAGGCAAGAGGTTTGGAGAGCTGGTGGAGAACACACTTCAGAGAATGGGATGAAGAGCTATGTTTCATACTCCTTGAATAAACGTTCATTGCAAATGATATTTTATTCATATGAAATAAATAATCTCTGCAATCTGCTATTAGTTAAAGAATGCCAACAGGTAGTTTGTTGTAGTAATGCTATCTTACATGTGAAATGGGTCATTTTAATTATTCTTTGCAACTTGAATAAAGGATAGTGCACGAGTTTCCCTCAAAACAAATGGAAAAGATCCAAGTGATTGTGTGAAGTGTTGAGCACTCACAACTTCAGTGGGAAATGAAGGTGCCTAGTTACTGTCAGGATTAGGTCCTGAAGTAGACTGGCCTGTTACTAAAGACTTCTGCTTCTGAATCTCTCTAATATATTTTACAAGGTTATTACAAGCCATTTCAGGTGAAAAAAATACTAGAGCTGCTTAATCATTTAATTAGATGTAACCCTTTTTGTATAATAATATGGACAGATGAAAGCTGGATCTCAACTTGAACTATCTAATGACTACATTTAATAAACTGTTAAGAAAATTCATTTATACTAAATTTTATTTTGCTGGAAATGAGAGTCATTAAGAAAGGATGCATTAAATTTTCTTAATTAGGTTTGCAAGAAGTTATTTTACAGGAAAGAGAATCAGTTGAAGAAACCTGATCTATTTTTACCTCAACGTTTAGGGGCTTAACACTTGTAATCTAGTTTTCCCCATCTGAGGAAGCACTTTACAGCACAATGGTTAATTACCGCTAATACAATTTATAGCTCTGACAACTTACTTGAGTAGATTTAAGAGGAGCCTTAAAATCCTACTGAAAAATTTATAAATAAAAGTAAACTAAGGTCTGAAAAAAACCTCATTTATCCAGGGTGAATGGAAAACCTCCTCAGGCACATGAGAGCAAGAGATCCTAAGAACCACCAATCCCATTTGACATATATATGTGTGTTTGACACATATATAAGTGAGAAGTTTATACAAGAGAAAAATCATATATATGTGACTGAGAATAAAAGTGCTGTCTTTAACCTGCTCTGGAATTTTTGTTCCTAGTTTTATCAAGCAGCAGCAGATTGGAATAAAGCTACTGTGGTCATTTGCAGTAATACTACTAAGGACCACTGCTAATGTGAACAACAATAAATCTTTAAGATCAGGTTAATTTTACAATGTTGCTGCTATGAAAAGTAGTGGGAAACAGTGGATGTAAGATCCAGACCACTGGAGACAGAAAGCTCTCTCTCAAAGTAGCCTAAGGGTGTGGAATATTAACCCCCATATTGCTTGCTGACCCCCAAATTACTGTAGAAGTTCATGGCCTCTAAGAATGTCTCGAGACAGCACCACAGAAAAAATCTACGCAAGCTCCTCTTTCAGAATTAGGAATTGAGAAAAATTCTGCAGGTCTGTTGAGACCAGACTTTGGTACAGGGCCAAAGAAAACAGACCATGTTCAGATGAGAAGAAAGCTATGTCTAGTTTCCTCCATGTCACTTGGTTGAAGGGACCTTTGGATAGTGCAAGGGCATTGGTGAGTCACAAACTCAACCACTGTTTAATTTATCCATCTGAAAAATGGCGCAATACAACAATGTCTCAAAGGCCGTCATAGCAACAGTGAATACATTAGTGTCAAAATATTTTATTTTGTGAAAATACAGTAATGATATGCTATCCTTAAAGGCACTATAAAAAAACAAATTACCATTACTATGATCTGGAGAAGATAGAGAAGATACTTTTTAAAAAACAAAATAAAAATACATTTAAGGATGGGTATGGTTAGCTGATAATTTTTTTTTCAGCTGATCCTGTAAATGATAGATGTCATTTCAAAAGAATTTGAGAATTCATGTTAATGATGCTATTAAATATAGCATTTCCCCCTGAAACTGTTTGAACCAAAGTCCCAAGTAAATATTTTGACAGCTTTGCTTCACACTGAAAAAGAGGAGAAGAAAAGAGACAGAAGGTTTCAAAGTAAATCACTCTTCAGCTTTTACTGAAATATGCTTTGAGATGTGTACTTGTAATCTTCTACAAAATTAATTCAAAGATTTAGAGAGATGAATGATTTGATTTGGAGCTGTAAAGCAGGATTAGAGTTTCTTATTCCATATCTCCCTTTTTGTAAAATTTAGTGATCAATTATGGTTATGGAAATTACAAGAAGAAATCTCTTTCCTCTGGCATAAACTAAATAGTATGATGAGCAGATTTAGCAAGATGCAACAGCCACTGATTCTGACTGACAACAACTTAGCACGGACATCAGCTTCCTTTGCTTTCTCCTCTTAAGCCATGCACTAGTGCTAAGTAAATTGATCAGAGAGCTACTCCAAAACTACTCCATATAAGAAATAGAAAGGTTTTAGAATCTAGAATAATACTTATGGCTAAACCCTAAAAGGTTTCTTTCAGGAAAAGTCTTGTGAGTCTGGTTGCTTTTCCCAGGCTTAGTTGAATTAGTTGAATCATAAGCATTTACTTTTTGACTGGAAAATCATGCAATGTTTGAGGTTTCCTACTTCTGAATGAGTTGAAAACAGTGGCAGAAATATCTGCAATGTCTAAGAACATCTGCTTATAACTAAGCTCAAAGTCTTAAAACCCAACATTTCAGAATCTTCAAAACAATCATGTTTTGTTTCTAGAAATTGGAGTTGCTTACACAGCAAGATAGAAACGGCAGAATACATCCAAAAACATTTGTAAGCAACTAGTTCTTCAAAATGCTAGCGCTTGATATATCAGTATGGAGAGGACTTGTTAGAAATGACTGAAATTATAAAAAATGTAATTCTGTCTATCTGGAAGGACTTCCAGGATAGCATTCTGGATATCCAGAATATATTCATATGGTTCAAGTTTTTCCCAGGAATTTCTGATAAAAATAACTACAATTGGCACCAAGCTACTTAAAATTGTTTTTTCATACTTTTGATCACTGCTTTTAGAATTAAGCAGTAATTACTAATACCACTATTTGTCGCAGTTAGCTTTAAATACACAACAAATTTATCTTCAGTTGCAGCTAAAGAAGCCTCAGCATCTGCTCTGGCATTGGAAGCAGTATCAGCTCTGTGCAATGCCCAAGCTTGTTTGTCTGGAGACAAAACTTATTAACTCAGGTCCATCTCAGTGTTAACCTGGTTATTCTGTTTCTAGACTGGAGTTCGTACGTCTGCACAGCCCTGTGCCATGCAGGCACCTCAGACTGTTCAGACCTAGTTCAGGCATCTCTTTAACAGTCTTCATAACATATTGGACTCGTGTGGCAGAGCTGCAGACCAAAACTGTTGTCCTCCTTTTTTGGTGAGCCCTTCTACAGGTACAGCCTAGGCTACTTAGTCTGGATAGCTATAATATTTATAGGTCGAGAAGAAGACACGATATATATAAGCAACAGTAATCTGCACAAACTCAATAAATTAAAAGTTAGATGTTAATGTGCTTCTTGCAAAGCAGCAAAAGTGTTGTAACAGAATGACAGAAAAGAGCTATCCCATCAAGAAGTTACTAATGCTTTAAAAGTTAACTCCTGCATAATATTCCTGTGTATGTCATTCTGGGGTTAGAAAAACACTGGCATGGATTCAAAACAGTTTCTCCTATCAGTTGCCACCAAGATACAAAAAAGTGTATCCAGAAGTCAATGAGTGTATCGTAGGGACTGAAAATCATCACGTTGGACTGCAGTCACACATCTTGATTAAACAGGCAAAAGCTCTGTGTTGCTATTACTGGAGTGTAACATGACATTCACAGAATCCTAAATGCACAGTTTGAATAATCAGATGATAATGAGAACACTAACATTTGGAAATGTATATTATAAATCCAGCTCTGAAATGGTAGTGTGTGACTTCGCTACAGCCAGGCTGAAGTGAGGTGAAAAGTATTGTCCCTATGACATTCAGCGAAAACTTGATTATGGTTACAGCTGGCATATTCATGCCAACACTGAAATTTCCACAAAACTGAGTAATAGTTTACCAAAAAAAAAAAAAAAGGGCAAAGGGTTTTTAGCAGACAGCAAATTAAACATGAAATCACAACATGATATGGCTCAAAGATCCATCCAATTGCTTTGTAGAGTTTCTGGGTACTACTGGGGCTGTTAGGGAACTATAAACAAACTGATGTGGCTCCATCACCTGCCAAGGGTTACTGAAGTTATGCAAGGACCATGGGATGATGATAACCTAACTCACTCTGTTATTGTCAGGGTAAGACTTTTTCTCTGCCACAGAGACAGAGACTTCCTTTAAAATGCAGAAGACCTGTTCAATTATTAATACCAGTCTGCCAACATTCGGTTTTACAGACACACTGATTGAGGTCAAGGAGAGAAATTCCACTTAAAGGCAAGTTAGGCCCTGGTAGAAATTAAAAATGAAGGCAACAGAGAAAGTTGGAGGAGAGTGCTAAAACAAAATCACAAATCTCTATAGTGTTAGAAAGGGCACAAGAAATCAGATAGTAGAAAGTGCCTGCCAAGTTCATAAAAAACAGCCGCAGAACAATGCCAAATACAAATTTTCCCATATCTGATTCTCTGGATTCATAAGGTTTGTTATATAACTAATGAATGTGACAAAATGACCAAAAGCATGTATGAATAAATTAATTACATCCATAGTTAATGCTTGCCTCTGAACCTTTAAAAAATAGCCCTTCAATTACTAAAGCAAAACTATCCTCCATCACTATTTCCCTAATCTTTAAGGAAAAGCTGCTCTTTCAAGACACCTTAAAGCCACAGTTCTTAAAGGGAATTCAGCAACAATTTCCTTTCTAATTACAATAGCTTTTCTTAAGTTCACATAGTACTTTTGCTATTGGCTAATTGAGATTCATAATTTGATTAGTTCTCCACTAGTCTATGAAATTCAAGAGAAGTGATGAGCTTTTGCAAATGCTGTATCTCCCTATCATAAAGGAAACTCATTCATTGGTCTTGGCTTTTGTTATGTAGGGAGAGTTTGTAATGAGACTTTCCTGCTTTTTGTGCTACAGTCTGCATCAGCTCATGAAAGTCCTTCTTACAAGCGTTACATATGCTAGGAATTGCATTCTGGGGACAATGGCAAAGTCACAATTAAGTGAGAAAAAAATCTGGATACAGAGATACTTTTAACAATTTGCTAAAGCTTTGTGGAAACTCTGATGAAGACCTGTAAAGTTTAGAGCAGCTTAACACCTAGGGAATTTATAGAATGAAACACTGGCATTGATGCTACTAACCATTCAGATGATTTAAACTCTACTAATTACATGAGCGTATGGTTCTTCCTATTTATTCTGACAGTTTAGGAGACGAGATTCTGGAATCTCAATACTTTTCAAATAGTTTTCTTCTCAAGACTAGTAACAGAAAATCTGTCTGGAATATTCAATAATATTTGACTCTGAATGAATATACTGAGACCATAGGTTCTAGCTGAGCTAAAACAACAGCAACAAATGGTTAGAAAGATATTTAAACTTACTTTAAAACATACCCTATATTAATGTCAAATTTTAATTACACAGAATATTAAAACATAGTAGAAATATATTTGCCATTCTTTGAAAGGCCACAGCATTCTAATTTGTACCAAAACCCCATATGAATTATACTGTAAAGAAACAGAATTTGAATCTGCTTAAACGTGATATAATCTCAGCATAACATGAAAAAAAAATCAGAGCAAAACATTTTTCTTCAGATCTGCTTCCAAACGTGAAGTGATCTTACTTACAAATAAGTGGTTTTATGTACGCCCAGAGGGAGGGCCTCAAAAACACATCATTTGTGCCTCCCTCCCAGAATCCACTGACATCTTCCCTATATAAAACTGCTGTCTTTTCAGGAGGGTGGAGGAAGGAGAAAGGACGCTACATGATAACTGCTGTCAAACCCAAGTAGTCAGTCTCTGGAGGGAGGAAAAAAAATATCTATGTATGTTTAGATTTCTAGTGAATCTGTTACTCTTAGTATCTAAAAGCTTAAGCCACTGATGGTGAAACATCAACACCAGTGCCAAGTCTGAAACTAACAGAGATTAAGGCTGGTGCCAGTGAAACTGTGTACACTACTCTCCTAAATAAGTTTGGAATCAGACCTCAGAAATCATCACTGATTCAGACTAAAAGAAACACTTAAACCGTGAGAAGAGAAACAGCTTAAAAATGTTATGGACCAACGAGGCACACACTAAACCTGACACAAGCCCACTCGATTTAGTTTAAATTTAGGAACTGTTTTTCAAAATTAATGAGTTTGGGTTTATTTGCCCAGGAGCTCTCCCAATACAGTTACCAGGTCCCAGATGTGGTATCCTGCATACTTTTGTGATTTCCTGAAGGGCCATTTTCTCCTCTCGGCTGTTTGGTCACAGTTCTCAGATACTGCTTTCCCTTTAGCGTCCAGCATAGGCCTCCACTCCGGTTTACTGGTTGCTTCCAAAATCAGGAACTTCCTAGATGCTATCACTGAGTTAACACTAAGATACTTATTAATGCCCTTCCCTAGCTGGCCTCCGCTCCAGCAGGAACCTTGGCATAAATATCAACTTTATATACTTTATACATATTAGATATAAAAGTTTAGAGCAATGTCCCTGATGTTTGTATGTTCTCTGAAAGGAAGCATTACTTCTCAGATTTAAAATTCCCCATGCTAGGCACTGGGTGTAATACTGTTTGGCCAAGGGCTGGGATCTTTTTTCATTCTGCAAACACAGCAAATAAACAGGGACCCCAGGTTCGATATTGTTTTCAGCAGTATTATGACTTAGTTGCAGCATTCAACAAAAAAGACATTCTGTTAACAGAGCTGCACTATTTCCCCACTCAATAGGAAATTTTGGGAAACATTCTGGTAATACATATTACTAGTATAATATAGATCATTACAGAGCAAAGAGAACATGCTCCAGAAGTTTATTTTTGAAATTTTAACAAGTGATCAATATCCATTATTATGGATATTATTGATATATATTCCAAGGCTTAGGTAATTCACAGTAATATCCAGAGAGGAATATTATCTATTTCTTCTACTTCAGATGATATCAGTCTTGGCCTTCCACATACTCTTGGTAACATTTGTTCAGATCCTTATTACTTTGATGGGTGATAGAGAAAACCATATGTGCGGATCCATATAGCAATGAACTTTCTAAGCCAAACACAAGAATAGAAACATTTCTAGGAGTGAGTAACTTGCCAAGACAAACGCGTTCTGCCAGCATTTTAGCACCATAGAAGGTTAGTTAGGTTATAATTAAGTCTAATTAGCATTCCCATGAATTGCAACATCTTTTCACTTGAAGGCACTCAATGCTCAGAAAAGTGTGAATTTGTATTCTATATTTTGAAAGAAGCAAGGAAATGAGAGAATTTCTCATCTCAGCTTTAAACCTGAATTGTCACTTATCATCATAAAAGAGGCATATCATCATCAAAAGGAAAAGATTTATGTAATTTGTTTAACCACTTCCTCACCCTTGCTTTTCCCTATTCCTCTGCAGAAATTTTATACATTTTTTCCCTTCTGTTCAGTACCAGTTTTTCTTCCTCATCCCACATTTTTTTCCTCCTTCTCATAGTTTTATAACCCTTCTGCTCCCCTTTTTGCTTCAGCTCCCTATTTTTAATCCTCTGTATCTTCAGATCTTTCTCTCTGCTTTCTCCAAAAAGCTAGAGCACATGGTGTTGGTAGACTTTCCTTTTTCTACTTTCATAGGCATGCTGTGATTTCTAAGTTAGACAGAACTGTGCTGGGAAACTGCCAGAGCTTATCTCATTGTGGAGAAAGATGAGAGAAAAACTGGTGAAGCAAAGACCTTTCTTCCTTTCCCTTACTCTTCTCACAGGCCAATGCAAGGTGAGGGAGAAAGAAACATGAGCCATGAGATGAAGAGTGCCAAAACTTCTGTGTGTGCAAACTTCCGTGTGTCCCTCCTGGCCTCATTCTGATGAGAAAGGTCTGGGTTATCAATGTCATCCAGCTCACAGGGCAAACCCTTCAGCACCTCTAAAGTCTAGCTTGGGCCGGCAGTTTGCTAGTCGATATCAGCTTCTTTTACATATGGACTTTGATATACGGCCACTGCAAGCATACCAAAAAAAATCTCAATTGTTAGGATGGTCCTCCAATAAAATGATAACTTGAACTCAGGAGGCTGGTAAAGCATTAGGGGCTATTTGCTTGTTTGTTTTCAGATTTTGTCTTTCACTAGTAACAAATCTGGAGAACTGGAAGAAATGGTGGGTTTACAGCACACTGTGCCTAGCATACAGAAATTTATGAAGGCCCCTAGCAGCCCCTGGCCCAGGGAGCACGCAGGAGTATTTCTGTCATGGACAGCCGCATGACTTGTGCTGCTCTTCCACGCTAAGCATTAGCCTGAACCCAACTCTAATTGCGGCATTGTTTGTATCAAAGGCATCAGGAAGTAAAGTATCCAATTAGCAGTCCGGCCCTCCCCTGCATTCCGCGTGCCTCGCTCCCGCTCATAAATGCTCCCTTCATTAATTCATCGCAGCTAAAAGGATGAGGCACGTCTTTGTGAAAGTCATCTAGTGCCTCAGCAAAGAAAGAACTGCTGCCTGTGGGCTGCCTGCTACTTCCATTTTACTTTTTTAATAGAACACACAAAGCTATTCCAGAAGCAGGGCCTTCTAAGTGCAACATCCCCCCCAAAACAACAGCCATCATCAACTAGCTTTTCTTTATTTTCTCCAAGTAGAATTTTGCTACTTCCTCCTGCCATTCAGCTTAAAAGAGAAATTTACTTCTCTGATGAGGAATTTCTCTTTATTTCATGCCACATATCAGAAAAGATGATTCCACCTCTTAAAATATGTATTACCTACAAAATAATAATTTTCCTGTGCGCCTCAAAAACCTAGATTTGTAACAAAAATCTTCCACTGAATGCTTTCTAACGTTTCTTGAAACTTATCAAAAGACATTTCATTAAAACAAATTTAAGGTTTTTCTCTCCAAAGCTAAAGCCTCATACAGTTGTGCTCTAATGCTGTGAATAGTCTCTTAATAAATAAAAATGACAGTTTTAATTATCATACAGTACTTCAAGTTCCACCTGTCCTACAGGAGATTCACATGCAGTCAGGGAGTTAAGATTCCACTTCACTTAGCAACCCTTATTTAATGTAAGGCTTTTTATTGTAGGTGGGGCAAAACATAAATCCACAGCACTATTTTGTTTACTTCCAATTATTTTAAGCTCTTGCATCTCTAAGATTACCTTATCCTCCCATGTATTATTCATGCCTGTAACACTACAAAAACATGTAGACTGAAATCCTTGATCTACTGAAGTTGCTGGGATTTTTACAATGGACTTTAAGAGCCGGGATTTTAGTTTACTTTCCCCAACTACCATATTACCTCTCTGATGGCTTTAAAACCAAATGTTGTTCCTTTTTCCAATCTTGCTAGGTTGAAAAACTTTAGAAGTATAAAAGGATTATGCTATTTTTCAGTAATTTACAATAGTGCAAGATGGTCACATGACATTTGTGGCTAGAACACCATCTACAGTTATGTTTGCTTAGCAGTTCACATCTTATGACTACCCCTAAGTTAAGTTTATGAAATTCAAATCAGCTGTTGATGAAATAATCCCTGATAACCTAATGCCATACATACAGCCATTGGACTCCATGTATGACATGACTGAGTTATGTGGCAGGTGTACTGTTTCAAGATATTTTGGAAAGGGTAAAGTGAAACTCTGGAGTCAAATCAGTTCAAATACAGTAGGTTTCATATTCTCTCACCTAACAAGGCAAAAATCCATTAAAATAACAGTGGATTTTAACCAAAAACCCACAGCTTACTCCTTTGCTTTCCAAACCTGAAAACCATTGTCTCTATATCCACCACTTACTAACACACATACCAGAGTACAGTTTGCACAGATGGTAGTTCACCACTGTCAATCCATTTGCAGTTCAAAACAGTGAACTACTCCAGCTGTTTTCCAGATCAAAAATATTATTGCCATTTTGCTATCACTGCATGCTGAAGGTTATGTAACAAAAATGCACATGTCCCTCTGCCTGGAATGCAATTAATTTCCTCCTTCCCCACTGAAAGTTGCAAGTAACAATTCAGACAGTCTGAATACTTTAGTTTTAAGCATGGCCAGAGATGCAGCACTGGAGTTATTCCAAGTGGTAACCTACTATTTGTACCATGACAGTGTTCTGGAGTTCTTAGGGACAGGGAATATTTTGCAGTTTGGAAAAAAATAAACACTATCTTCCTGTTTATACATGACCTCTTATTGTTTGTTCTATACTATGAATGTCTTATTTTAATCCTTTTTATTTTGACCATAGACTTTGCCTTATGATGGAATTTTAAGTATTCTAAGAAAGTAGGATAACTAGATTAGGTAATTACTTCCAATCCAAAATCAGTCACTGTACTTGCTATACACTTTGGCATGCAAAGACAAGGCATTGTTGTTAACTTTAAAATAGTTGCATAATTCCATCTTAATTTACAAATATCCAAATATCAGAGATTTGCATTAGATTAAATTAAGACACCATAATTCTTAACCATTTAATGAAATTTGCTTATATAAAGAGAACAAATGAAACTCCTTTGCTTAAAACAGTGTACTAAATAAACAAAACTAATTTCCCCAGTGCAATCCTTTCTGTAATATGCCTTTGATCTTTGTAATTGCAGCTAACCCAGTGATATTTATGTTTCAACTATAACATCTTCAGGACAAGAACTTTTTATAAAATGTTTGTACCATACTTAACATCCTTCAGTTGTAACTGTGATATAAATAAAATGGGGTGAACAACTGCATGGAAGGGTGTCAACTGAGATGAAACATTAACTTAGTACTTAATTGCAGGAATTTGCTTTAATGTCTTATTACTTGGTTCAGCTTGCTCTAGATTTCTGACACAGTTTACAGCTTACTTCTATAGGGACCATCTGTAGTGGTTTTAGTATTCTTACCTAGTTAAATAGGCCAGAGCCAGCTCAGATCCTGACAGCTTTTTGGGTTCCTCTTTTTTAGTAGAGATCCCAGCTTCTCTCATCAGCTTTTTTTCTTTTTTCTTTCTCTCTTTTTTTAATTTTCTTTCCAGTTTTCGTCTTTCCTCTGCGGTAAGATCTTTCTCTTCATTTGTTGCCTGAAATAATATTTATAGAAAAAGTTTATATTCCTGTAGGAATGCAAACTAATATGCAGAAATGCAATTGATGAAAACATTAAATATTTCAAACTAGAAGCTTCAAGTTGTACACTATACTTCCATCAATTTTCTGCTCTGCCCAATTCACAGAATTGTAAATACTGCAATTGCAGAAATCTGCAGAAACACTGTTTTGCCCTCTATAGATGATTATACTGTTTTCAGCAATACAGTAATCTGAACACCTTCTAGCTTACATTAAACACCATACCTAAAATTTGTTGTGCTGTTTGTTCTCTCATATGGGAGGGAGAAATGTGAGCAGCAGAGGCTGTTTAGTAGTGGAGGAAGGGTATGGATTTTTTATTTTAACATATACATGCTGAAGTGTGAGAAGTGGAGTTTTCGTTTGATCCATAGTTTCTGGGGCAGTTTGTTCTGTAATCTCACACTGCCCTGGACTGAGAAAAACTGTCTTCCACATAGGTGCTTCATCTTTATTGTAGAAATTTCCATTATGCCAGAGGAGATGATGTGACAACTACCATCTTAATCCAAGAGCTCTAGATCATCTTTTACCAACCTTGGGTATATTGCGTGTACATACACATCTCACAAAGACTGATGTTTCTTTAGTTTAGAGACTGAACAGTTAGTGATCCATATTGAAAACATGAATGCATAGGCACATCCAAAATGAAAATATTTATTTAAAATACAGATGAAGAGCATTAAATAGTTCTGCTGAGAACCCAGTGTGAGATCACTCAGTATACAAATACAAACCTGTTCCATAACAAGATGAGACTTACTTCAGTGATTTCCAGAGCATCATGAGTTGTTGATCCATGACTTTTCCAGGCAATGGTCCCACTGAATTGTCAAGTATCAATGGCTAGGTATCAACTGGAAGCATACGAAGCTCCAGCTAGCGTAACGCTAGATGGCTGTTTACTCATCTCCCTGCCAGATTTCTACGTTCTAATACAATTTATTTTCCTGTACGAACACTCTGTAGTCTAAAACAAGCTATGACTGTGCTTCCTCTCCCCTCCCCATTCACACTGTAGAGGACAAATACCAGTTTTATCATGTCTTCTTGAGAAATTTACCCTTTACAGAACCCTAACTACTTTGATGATTATCTGACATGAACCTTCATAAAACTGTAGGCAAAATAGCATCTGGGTATCCAAATCCCTATGTACCTCAAGAGAGCAGTAGGAATTTGGACACTGTAAAACTGCCTCTTATGTGCAGCCTCTCAATAACAACTGAGCAATGAAAAGTATGACATTCTGAAAACAAGACTCTTGGACTGTTTTGGCCTTACTTTTGGATTTTTTCAAGTCCAAGATTGAATGGTCCAAGCTAATTCTTAGCTTATCTGAGAGTTACAGACTTCACACAGTCCTGAATAAAACTTGCCACCTTTGTTATGGTTTAAGGAACTGTTGCTTCTTAGCCGCTTCCATGGTTCAGGCACTGCAGTATTAAGGAGGCTAAAGGTATGCACACTGAAGACCATTTACATGTCATCTCCTCTTCCAAGTTAACAACAGAAACCCAGTAACAAAAATACTATAAGTACTAGCTTCTATGATGACAGCTGGGGTTTTTTGCTCCTATTTGCTGTGCTACAGTACATCCCTACTATCATTTGTAGCCAACTTAAAATTGCAAATATTGAGACATTTCTAAGTTATGGGCTTAGATTGGAACAGGTTGTCTGGCTTCCATTTTGTATCTTGCCATATTTAGCATGTTCTCTCAAGACACAGTTTAAATTTCCTGCTCCTGACTTTTAACAAGAGGAGAAGGGGCTATGTTTGATACTGTGGAGACATAATGGCATACGGAAATGTGAAATATGATCCAGATGCTGACCAAACAGTAACAATTTGCCAGTGACCCCATCCACTAACCCACTTCCTCAGAAACAGTTGTACTGGATTTGTTAACACAACTAGAGCAAGAAACAGTTTCCTATGAGGACAAGCTAAATTTAGAAGAAGGTGAGGTCGCTGGGTATTAAAAAACAGCAACCAACAGCAGCAAAAATGGCACTGATATAGGAAGGCTGAGGAAATGTCTACCTTATCTGTACACAAATAGACTGTAAAGCAGAACGGAGGCTCAGAAGATTCCTGTATGACAAGGACAGAAAAAGGGGTGATTGCACGCAAGTGTGTGTTGAGATATCTAGATCTGTAATTCTTCTGCTCAAAATCAGCAAAGTATGCTTTTCTGATATTTCTTTCAAACCCATATGTTCCTCAAACACTTCAACTATAAGCCCAGGAAGGTGGAGTATACGGAGACAAGTAAGGAAGCTTGGAGGATTCTGTGTTAGCTTCAATACCTATGGCACTTGTGTTAGTGTCTCGCATCCCCATCTTGGGGAAGGTAAAGGAGTCTAAACTCTAGGAACATTTTCAAGAACAAGAATTACAGTCATGGAGTGGACTCTGCTCAGATCCAGCTGCTATGGAAGAAAGTGTCATTAAATGATAGGTTAGAACACCTACTTACTGTCCAGTGGGGAAGGGGGCCCTGCCAGGAACTTAACAGGCCCTTAACGTCCCTATTGCTTTGAGAAGCTATTTGACGGTATCAACCTGTTCAAATGAGCCACCCTAAAGTCAAACGAGTATCTAAATCTCAGAGGAACTAAAGCATCATACTTGCAAGGTGGGGTGAAATTATCTCCACCAGAGCATGAGAATCCCCCGGGAGGACAAACTGAAAGCAAAAGCAATGCTCTTCTTACTCCCTCTGATGCCTCTTCACCAGTTATGGGAACCCATAACTGAAACCTGAATTACACAAAAAGATCAATCACTTTATGAAAATGTTGGTTAAAATCACTTTTTATAAAGCGCCAAATCCTTGGTATTACATTGGTTAGTGTTTGTCCAGTGCTCTAAAACGAAAACCCAGACATGGTGCTAAATATCATTATTATTGCTGACATGCAAACAAAGAACAGTTAAACAAGACAATACCTGACTATAATCTTATTTGCCAAAAACACCTGCTGAGGACTAAACATTTGTTCAGCATCAATTCATGTATCATCTAAGTTTACTCCTGACTCATCTTTTCAACCTTCTGTTTTCAAAGACCAAAAAAGGGCAAGAAAACAGACATTAGAATAAATGAGAGTAGGACAACATAGAAGATTTGCTTTTTTGTTTGAAATACTTATTTGTTTTTACAGAAAAGCCAGCCTTCATGCGCAAACACAGACACAAAAAAGCAGCATATACTGCATTTGTATAGAAGACATTTTGTAACTCATGCTGAGAAGAAATAATATTTAGGGTGAAGGTAGGTACGTAATTGTTTTACAGGAAACAACATTTTCTTTTGAAAAGCCACGCTAGTACTTATTAAAATAACAATCCTGCCATGCAAAACCCAGGAAAACACTGAGGGTGGTCATTTATAAAGTGTTTGTAAAAGATTACCACAGCAGCTGTCCAACAGACAACACACTACACTTAATCTTCTTTTAAAAATAATGTAATGAATTTGTTTACTTTTTCTGCGAGCCATGAAGCTTTCAAATAAAGCGACTGTGGCACATCATTAGAGCCGTCCTGATAAAGAGGCCTCTGCTGCTTCAGCCTTACAGTAACCGCGTATCTCCGTACCTTCCCTTCCCCCCCACATTCCTCACATTATCAAAAAGCTTTTTATCCCTCTCTCCGACTGCTCCATTAAAAAGAAAACAAGTTGCTGCCTCCCCATAAGTAGGTCCCAACATAAATACCAAGCCCTAACAACATTTGTTGCCAGCATAACAATTTATGCGCTGTGGCCCTCTGAAACAAGAGCATTGTTCTCCCTTCGGGGCTGGAGCTCTTCCAGGGTTAAGGGAGTCGGGATTTATAGCTTAAGGTACCCTTCGGATAGTGCATACCATCATTCAGGCCAACAAAAATATGATTCATGAGACTTCTGTTTGGAACTCCCCACACATTTGCTGTGAAAATGCCTGGAATTTTATAACTCCAATGACTTTTTCTAGTTACAACCATACGTTTATCCATACCTGTCAGCTTTATTAGTCTAGTGGTATGTACCAGTCTGTCCTTAACTGCTTTTTAATTTGAAGGCCTCAAGGTTTATGTCCCTCACAAAGTATGTGCATTTTGGGGTATACTCCCCACTGAGGCTGATAGTAGTTTTATCAATAACTTTAAAAAAAAGAAGAAAAAAACTCCCAGCTCTGCCCTCCCCTCCACCCCCCAATCTGGGACTCAAAAGAAAACAAACCCAAATCTTTCAATGTAATTTAATGCCTAGCTGTATTTATTTTAACTTGGTCTCCATTATGATACTCTCCTGATGCATCTCTCCTTTCTTAAATCAACAGCATTATTTTTTTAATCTTACTCTTCCTGCACCATTAATATGACTGTTTTTCTGACAGATGTGCCCAAAATTTGTGAGCCATTCAGATTAAGCGTTTTAGTATTATCTCATCTGTATTTAAATTTAAAAACAATAAGGACTTCATTCTTTCGTGATCATAAATATTCCACGTTGTCCCCTTCTATATTTATAAAGTGACATCGCAATTTGTAGTGCTACAATTTACTCTTAACTACAACATTGTAAAGTCCATATTGAGCGTGCGATACACTTGTTTATTGATGTGATAAATTTAAAACACATGCATACAGAAAAACACAACATTTGCTTATTTGCAAAGCCTGCTGAGCGCTACCATGCCACCTTGGGTTGCGAGCTCATTAGATCTCAATCTAAACGAGGTCAGGCCAGGTCAGCACACTTGAATGAATGACATTCAGAGGAGAGAGCTAGGGTTTTTCTTTCCATGATTAAGGAGGTGGGAATCTTCCACTTGGAAACTTTCCAGAAGGCCTGAAAAGGTGCTAAGAGGGATACTGCCACTGGATGCCATATTTTGAGTAAGAGATAGATCCCCAAATCTTTAACACATATGCTGATTAAAAATCCACATCATTTTCGCAAGGGTAAGGAGATGCGAGCTCAGACATCCTATCCTCGAGCAAACTCCCAAAGTTCATGCTATACTATGTCAATCTGCATGCAAAGGACTGTGACGGCCCATAGAGTGCCCTTCATCAGTGCCAGTCTTTAAATTTGTGTAAACATAGTAACAGCGTAAGTAGTGTGAGACATCTGACTCAAAACAGCTGATAGCTTCAGCTGTGGCAGTTTTACATACCAACTGAAGTCTTCCATTATTATTTGTAATCTGGAAATACTTCCCAAATTTAAAACATTTTATAAGTGGTGGTTAGGAATGAGTTTGCCCATCACAAAAAGGCAGCCATCTCAAAGAGGAGCGAGTAAAGCATTTAACAGCGTAAAGCAGACCTGCTAAACAATTCAGAACAAAAAAGAAACAACTGTAACTGCAAGGCAGCCTGGAAAAGGCAGAAAGTTTTACCCCAGACAGGATTTCCTGAAGACATCAGACCCTTTCTTATGCAGCAGGAGTGGCAAAAACAAACAAATACAGTTTTTCGGAGGCTGAATCTGCACATAAGCTCAAACTGCCAGGGTACTATGAACTATGATAGCTATGGAACTAGTACAAACATGGTATTAAAGGCAAACTAATTTTGTTGCATTTCAGCAGACTAGCAAGTAAATGTTTGAATTTGTTTCCAGTTTTATAGTTAACCAAAGGCTCCTGGCTGCCTCATACCTGAGTGGAACTTCATATATTTTCTAAAGGCTTCTGCTCCTTCCTCTTGCTTATCACTGTTTTAAAGAATCCTACACTTGCATCACCAGTTGTTTTTTGCCAGCACACAAAAAGGTTGAATGGAGTCAGAAACGCTGAAAACAGCCACAAAGAACTTAATGTTCGTTTATTATAAATTTGCCGTCGGGGTTCAGCTATGTAGGTCTGAACTTCTATTCAGTGGTTCAGCCCTGCTTCCCGACCTATAGCAGCAAGCGCAAACAGACAAAACCACAACACACCCGTTTGCTCTGCTGGGGCCGAAAGCATCGTTTGTACTGCTGCAACCAACAGTGCGTCGGGGCTCCGCAAGCAACGTGACAAACTCTGCGTGACCCTAACTGTAACCTACCCTGATAAATAGAACTAAATGTAAAGAATCTGCTGGAATAGAGAAGTGATGGAACAGGACACTCCACAAAGGCAACAGGAAAAGAACTGGAAAACATGGGGAAAAAGGGAGGAAACCGAATTTACCATTGGCGCCAGTGAATTGAGCCCCTCCAACAGTCAGTGGACTTTTATCATTTTCTACCAGCACAATAACAGAAGTCTGCAGAACGGCAAAGCAAGCCGCAAGCATGATTAAGAGTGACAAATATATAAAGAAGGCTTCAAATTTTTGAACTCCAAAGAGAAAGATGAGGAAATGGATGACCACATTTTTCATAGTAGGAGCATTGTATTGCCTTGTTTCTTCATTAAGCTCATGTTATTCCATTATTTTTAATATAGGGCAATATCAAAAAGGGGCTTTGTTCACTGTCCAAGAACTGACTAGAAGCTACCGACCAGCCACACAATGAATTTTGCTTACAAGTAGCCTTTTGCCCCATTATTTTAGCATACAAAATGTTCAGTTTCTTTCTTGCACAATACGTATGAAGGCAGATAAATAACTGGCCATCTGCCAGCTTAAAAAAAAAAAAAAAAAAGCAAAATCTATAAATACAGTTCAAAAACTGCAAGGAAGAAAGGCTGGCAAATCCTTAGATGCAAGGTTCCTAAAAGAAAGATTGACAAATGATTTACTGTTTGAGGTTTGAGAACTATGAACAAGAAAGAACTATGTTATGACCACAGCTATAGTATTAACATGAAATAATTCACAACCATACTGAATTTAAATAACTATTTTCTATTAGTTACCACCTTATGAACAGAAGAAGTACGACCAGAGAGGGCATATGAAATTTCATTACCATGAAGAAAGCAAACTTTGAATCAAAAGTAACATTTGTAGCAATGTGCTTCCTTATATCATGTCTGTAGAACTATACAGAGGAAAATTAAATTTTTCATAAAAACTAACCTGTTTTTATAATCTCAACCCCTGGCAACAGAAACATTGGGAATAAATTACATTATGTTGATTTGGAAAGGTTTCTGAAGATACGACCAGGCAGAAAAACCTCAAACAAGTCCTGCAGGAAGCCAGATTTAAATAAGAACAAGCTTTTGTATCTTTCTGATCCAGGAAAGGATTCTTTGAGGAACTGTATAAATGTAAAAAGAAAAAAACCCCACACCCTTACGCACATAGCTAAAGTATCTCCTAAGTACAAGTGATCAGGCAGCATCCTAAATTTGCAACTGTATTTTAGAATGAACACAGCTTTATTAGCTTGAAACTTGGCTTAATTTGAAACTACGTGATCTTTACACATTTATTACAGTTGCGTCCAGTTCTGAAGAGTACAGAAAGTGTTGTCAGGATGAACTGCTGAATAAGAAGAAATTGCACAATTCAATAAATCAAACCGAAGCGTTTACAGGCGCACAGAACAACGTGATTTACAGAAACTAGCTTGTCGAATTCCACTTTGCAGACTATTTGTTCCTATAAAATACATATTTTAACAGATTAAGTCCTAAAGCACAAATTAATACCATATTTCATTTCTTTCTTTTTTTTGCCTACCTGTATCATAGTCTTGAATACTACAGGAATATTTAAGACAACATCAGCAACGCAGTCTTGGGGAATGTAGTTTTGCTTCATTTGCAACTACAACACTGCCAGGAATTTTTACGTATTTGTAGAAGTATTTCACTTACTCTCTTACCCGTAATTAAAGCATGTTAACCAATCAGGGGAAGACAGGAATCACAAACAGAGAAAAAGAGCACCCCTGAGAAGTCATTTGTATCCACATCTCTGCGACTTACACGCAGCCCCCCCCCAACCCCTCCCCAAAAACACACGCGAGACTTTTAATGAACTGAGCATGAGCCTGTCGCAGCACTCAGCCCTTTTCTCGTCACCGGCAAAACCATCCCTTTTACGAGCGTGGATAATTTCTCCCTAAGTTTCAAATGGCTTTAGGCTCAGAAAAGGTGGAAGCGGAGAATAAGCTGTTTTGAAATCCTCGCTGGAGCAAGCAACCCAAGCGCTCGCTCTCCTCCAATGAAAGAGGTACCACAGCGTGTAGGCAGGTTGCCAGGCGCGCTCGGCAGCGTGACCGCACTGCATTGAGTTTCTTTAATGAAAGCCAGGAAAGAACACATTACACAGTGTTTCTTCGGCGAGCTAGCTAGCCTCCAGTGATTGAAATCAATAAAAACAGTCGGCAAGGGGCCCAGTGGGGGAAGAGAGAAATCTCCTCTGCAGCATTCAGTTTGCTTTCCACTTTCTCCCTCCCCCCGAAAGTTAAACTCTGAGGATCACCATGACGAGCTACTTCGCTTTCAGCACTCGGCAGATCCTGACGGGGATTTAAAGGAAGTGAGAGTTTTAAGTCTCCTTGCTCCCTTCACCCTCTCGACAGTGGTAAGAAAATGAACGGCTTGTTTTTAATTTGAATGCTGCCTGGAAAAACTTCATCAGACAAGTGCATCATTCTGCATTTCAGGAGGGGGATGGATTTGACAGCAGAAGAATGTTAAGAGGTGCGAGAGGGAAGAACAGGCGGGAGCGCACTCAGCGAAAGCCCACGTTCAGGATGGACTGTCACCCCCGGCTGGGGAGGCTCCTGCAGCTGCTGGAAACACTGCAAGCAAAAGCCTAAGACCAGTATTATCCACATCTTAAAGCAGCTGAAACATTAGGAAGCACATGACCAAAGCCAAGACCGAGGTGAGTACAATGTTTTGAATGATTCCCCGTATCAAGTCTGCAATCAGAGATACACCGTTCCACTTAAGTTTCCACAGACTGCCTCACGTCCCTCCTTGTTAACTCTCAGGCAAGTTAACGTGAAGCTAATACCATTTTCAAATTCTGTCAGGCCACTAATCTTCAGGGAACTCTAAAATATTTATAAAAGCTTTTTGTTTATCAGTTTTGTGTGTAATTTGCTTATTGACAAGGTAGAATCAGGCCATTACATAACTCCACCCGTTCCAGAAAGACTTTGTGTTCCCTGCTCCAGGAGGTCCCTTTTGCTATGTGGGATTATGAAACACTGCCGACACCGCGAGCCGAAACTGCCTGCGATCTGAAAGACTGCCAGTAATGAATTTCTAGTATGGTGCATATTTATCTGTTTTATTTTTGTGTTTTAATCACCATAGCAGCCACATACACTACATACTTGCACCGAGTTCTGTGGCTAATTTATACCATAAATTATAGCAACTTGTATGCACATGGGCTAATCTCATTCATCCTCAACACTTACAAATCTGATTATCTTGTTTAAAATAACTTTCCAATTACTTATTACTACAGCCAAGGGGCATTTCTGGCACATCGTTTAAGAATGACCAACTTAGTTCTACTCAGTACTTGAATATTCTGTCATTACCCAACTGCATATGTTTTTTAAGCAGATACCCCCATAAAAACAGTAAAGATACAGGTGACAGTTGTAGATAGAAAAATCCTTCACAAGTTTTTGACTAACTTAAAAAAAAAGATTTATCTAGACTTCAGTGAGACATTAAGGGTGAAATCAAATCCTGCCTTTCGCAAGGTAGGTGAAAATGATGACACATACTTCTCTTTCCCAGTAGTGGCAGGAATACGCTGGGACAGACGATAAATAGGTACCTGCTGAGCAAGAGCCACCTTGCTTGCCCCTTCTGTCCTGGCCATTGCCAGATGCTGACAGCACCATGCATGCCCGCTGCCAGAAAGAGAGCTGAGGGAGGCACTGGATGCCTCCACCTCCTCCCAGGGTCCCAAGGGGACGTTTCATGCGAGCTGGCACAGTAGCTGCGCCTCATTATCCCAAACCTCGAAGGTATAAGCAGAGTCTGAATGACCGGTGGTGGGAAGAGTCTTCCCAATACCTCCTCCATGTCTGCACCACCAGACAGAACGTCCTTGTGCCTCATTACTTTTCAAAATAAGAACCATCATTTGTACATAAGGATCCACTTAAATATTCAAAATTGTTGTAAAGAAATTCATGCTAGCTCTTGTAAAATGCATGATAGTGCAGATTTGTGGATTTTTTAAGAAAATCTTTTTGGTTAATTCTCTCAGCTAGAAAAGAATGATAATGGTAACTCTCCTGAAGAGCCATGTAATTGAGAAAGTCAAGACAATCTTCCTTGGAGTTCAGGCTTAGGTCCCTGTCATATGAACAGTCATTCTGTTTATTAGCAGATCAAATAATTATATGTACAAACTAGTAACTGTGTGGGCAATGATCTGTTTTACTTACATAATTATGGGATCTTATTTTGCTACAACAAGTGCATAAATATTTGTGCAGGTGCAAATGTTGCTCCTTCTTTGGAAAATACAGCCTTTTAGGGTTACTTTATTATTTTCTCATCACATGGAAATGCAAAAGACACTCACGCTTAAAAAATGACCTGGATAACAGCTCCATCGCTGAAAGTAAGGGACTGTTATTTTTGCACAGATGTGTGCTTAACCATTTTTAAAGCATGTACAGTTCTGACTAAACTATGAAAATAGCTGAAGCAATTTCTAAATACTAAAAAGTTTTTACTCTGATGTTATCAGTCTAGTTTGAAACTCTTCATAAAAGACAGTAGCAAAATTACAGCTGAAAATTTAATTAAAGAAAAATAAATAACAATAAAAAAGCAAGGTTATGATTCATAATAGAAAATGGCCCAGTATAACTTTTGGGGCATAGCCACATACCCAAGATTCACCTCACTTCCCACAGTTTTCAAAATCTCTTCCATGTTTTGACCACTGCCAACACAGGTCCTTTGCAAAAATGACAACTCTTGCATGGTTAGGGAATCATGGTAATCACTTCCAAACCAAACAACAAATTATTTTTCACTGTTCTTAGAGAAAAATGCATCCTTATGCAGAGGAGAGCTCACTTAAGTCTTTATTTAAAATTTCAGAAGAGGAATGCTTAGGCAGGACTCGGGCAATGCGCATCACTTGTACTGACATTCTCAAGTTCAAATGATATTCCTCCACGTTATTCTTGCAGCAGAAGATATAAATACCTTCAAAGCAGAGTGCAGTGTATTTTTGTTGACAATGATGCACTTTTCAGAAGCTAAGTGGAATGAGTTTCCACAGCATTTACTATTAACAGAACATGTTCCTTACAAACACACAACATAGAAAAAAGGTGTCATGTATTTTCTTGTTAAGAAGTGTTTTGACCAAATACAGATATTCCAGAAGTCATACCAGAAGGCAAGACATGTTCAAGTTGCCAATGATATTGAAGCAGATTCACTGACCAGTGACCCAGTCCTTCAGACTCTTACTTTAGAGCAGGGAGATCTGGAAGATCTCAGATCTCTCAGGTTGCTTTGTTGAGTTAGATACAAAGTATAACCAATGGGAATCTGTTTTCTCACATTTCTACTAGTCTTGATATCCTCATATCATCAGAAGTACTTTGTCCTCAACAAATCACACTTCACCATAGCCAAGACTTCTTAATAATTCATATTGATTGTCCTTACAGCAATTTGTCTTGGTAAAAGAGCTTTTAAAAAACAGTAGGTAAGGTTTCGTAACGATCAGCAAACTAGATGAAGCCTTTTTAAAGGCAGAAGGGCATCAACACTTTGCTTTAATCTCGCCTATCTAAAGTTTCATGAAGGGGGAAATCTGGAACTCTACCAAACAATTTGAACTATTCCAAAAAGGCTGAAATTCAATGACACTGGCAACAACAAAAGTGCTATTAGGGTCTGCTAAGCACCTGGATAGCCAGTCTTAGGTGAAACATAATACTGGTGTCTGCACTAGTAGAGAAAGACTGTTTCCATCCCTTGCAAACAAACATGCTCTGATACTTCTTGAATACTGTAAAGCTTCTAGGTATTGCCCTCCTCATTTATACCACTGGTTCATGCTGGCAGTATTAGATTCATTCAGCTGAGTATATTTAGTTTGTTCATTCTGAAACTGAGTGACTGCTTCCTTACAATGTACCTATTCTGACTAAAAAAACGGAACCTAAATAAACATAGAGCTGGAGAAGGTACAGTTTTTCCCCCATCTGTGGGAAAGGCTAGCGAAGCAGAGGACTAATAATTAAATTAGTTAAAAGTTATTACTCCCTAGGAAAGCCAGTTTTCCTTATGATTCAAATGGGAATCTTCATGTTTGACTTAGGAAGAAACAATTCTTGGTTGTAAAAAGGCATCAAAAACTCCTAAAAAACCAAAACCCTACCTCTTTACCAACCTGTTGTCATTAGCCTCAGCTCCAGTGTTCAATGGGATACGTAACTAGCAGGAATCAGTGTCCTGCTATATATGCTGTACTTTCAAACTCTGTGTTCTCACAGACAATTAAAAGAAGAAACTACTTCATCATATTTACAAATCCATCATTTGACAAAAGGAGAATCACTATAGTTTGATATACTAAGGTCTTTTAAATCACTATGTAAATATTCCAGTGTTTCATACATACATACGCACACATGACTGCACATGCACATGTAGGCAGGCACATATGACTTTCAATTTGTGATGGATAAGACCTAAAATCAAACACGCAGGAAAAGTGAGTGGGCAGGAACCATTTCTTTAGCAGGTTTGGTCATGAAGAGAGAGGTATTTTAACTCAAAATAAGGAATGAATGAGGTGGAAAGTAGAGATATTTGCATTTGACTTTATGTGCAGGGGTAACTAGACACGGGCAACTCAGACTGTGAAAATTACTTCCTGTAAAATGATTATTCTTAGAAATCTATGTAATTTCCATCAGTTGCAAGAGACCTTTGAACACCTGTGTGCAAAATTTGAACCTGTTCAAAGGAACAAGTACCATAAAGCTCCATTTGTATCTAACATGCAGTTCAGTTCATGCTGAATATGTTTTTTCAAGAAGTTTGGTCTTAAGGAGAAATGTAAGGGAATAATATTTCTAAGAGTTTGTACAAATTACATGATCTAGCTTTCCTCTAGGTCTGTTTGTTGCTCATCCAATCAAAATGATCAAGTCCAAGTAATTTTGTCTCATTAAAAATGACTCCTAGGAAGCAAGAATTTGAATATGTTACTTGCCAGTTTGAAAAGGTCTCCTGGAAGTTTCTTAAGAAAATTATATCCATATTTTCAGTATTTTGAAAGGCTCAAAAATTAAACTGCAATCTATTCCCAAATCTTATTTAATTAGCAACGCTTTACATGTTTTCTGTTCTTTTAAGCTCCCTGATAACTATATAGCTATGACACTAATTCATAGGATTTCCAAATTTATCACACAGTCCTGGAACATTAAAATGACATCTGTTTTTTATAGCATCAGGTGTGCCCTCATTATGCTTCTGTGAGGCAGAGCAGAAAATTGAAAAACAATTATGATTTAAGACCCTAAATTAAAACCTGTCGACTGTTTAGTAAAAATACTCCATAAAACCTGTTTGTATTTCAGTAGACCACACTGAAGAATATAATTGTAAATGCAACACAAAAGGTGGTGGTGTTTTTTTTTTTTTTTTTAAATGAAGGCAGCTAGCAAGTTATCCTAAAATAAAATTGTATTAATCTGTGTTTCAATAATAAATAGCTTCCACATATTTATAAAATAAATGCCATAATTTATGTGGATGGAATTTATAACTCACTTTAGTTTCCTACTCAAACTTTACATGGATAGATTAAATTTTACATCTTTGTTGAGGAGGCAAGTCACATTTTTTTCTTTTAATTTGTATGCCATTTTGTTTATTATTCAATTAAGTTCCTGAAAGAAAAGGAAACATTTTACTGTTTGAATAGAATATGTGCATACCAAAGTACCTGTCATTTTGTAATTACCTATTATTTCCACTATGAAAGTATGCAGGAGACATGAATGAATGCTTTATGATGATAAAACAAATATATACACAACAGAAGACAGCTGTAGCCCAAATAATTTTAAAATTAAATATAAAATATAGTGGATAATTACAGACAGAATAACATGTGGAATACAAGAAAGTACAGACCAACCCACTAAGAGAAGGATTAAGTGTATCACATAACTGTTTTGCTATCACATAATTTTGCAGGCATCAAGAGAAAGGAGTTTTAAGCAAGGATTTGGAAAAGGACAGTAAGGTGGCCCAGTGGAGGGTTACAAGGAACTTCTTCAGTGCACACGGGGCTGCATGGTAGAGACCACTGAAGATGGTCATTAGAAAATGCAGACAGTCAAAGGTAAATGTTTGAATTGTTAGTGGAGGAGAAAAGTCAACATCTCCATAGCACATGGGATAATGGCCAGAGTGGGAACAGACTGCAAATAGCTTTGAAAGAGAAGTAGTTTGTACTTGCTGGAAGGACAGCAAAGGAAGACAGAGATTAAGAGCAAATGGAACATCCATCTCAAAGGAAATTCTGATCTTTAAGAATTTTTTTAAATTTCTGATAAGTCTGGAAAAAATCAAGATGTCAGAGCTCTCTTTTGAATGGAAACAGAAAATCTTCGCATTTCATTTTACTTGTGAATAATACAACATAAAGACAGAAATTTCAAACTAAAATCAAAATTAAAATGTAACATTCTACCTTAGCATGAGACATTCTGGTCTTATGAACATGAAATGAGAAAGCAGAAATCATACTTCCCTGTTGAAAATTAAATTAAAAGTCAGGATCTTTGCTAAAACACATTAAACAAAATGGCAATCCCCAAATGAAAAAAAAATCTTCCAGTGAGATAGAGAGGTTCTCTCATTTTGTCTTTTTATTTAACCATCTTTAGAGATGGGTACTTTCACTTGGAATACTGGGAGCTAAAATCATACTGGAAGGTTTCAAGGTGGAACTGAAGAGATGAACTCCGCACAGTGGTACGGACAGCACATTTACTGAAATGTAAGGACAAGGAGAAAAGGGAAGACTGCAGAAGTTAGAGAGGCCAGGAAAGTCAACGCCCAGTTTTCTTTCAAGATAGCAGAGACAAAAGCATTTTACGTCTATGCGTGATTTTTCCAAATTCTCTGAATGAACTCATATTTAATTTAGTAGTTTTGTAAAATCTGTTGCTGACTCTTAAAAACTTCTATTAATTCACTTCAAAAATTCCAAGTCAGTCTGAAGTGCTGATTACTTTTCCATGGTACATGAGCAACCAGGCATACAGTAACAATAAGAGGTGCAAATTCATGATAATTTCCAACTTGTCAAGTTATAAACAACAGCTTGATTCATACCTTCCCTGGCTTTGAAAATGTTTACAACATTTTTTTTTTTTTGGTACCTATCCACCCAGATCTTGCTATGGTTAGGCTTGGGATACAACTGAAAAATAAAAGATAATAATCTGATTCATTGAGTACTCTTAACAAATTTTGTGACAGGAAATAATGGTTCATGCTGGCAGTTTCAGCCAAACTTTATGAGTTGCCCAAAGTAACATGTATCTAAACAGATAGCGGAACTTCTCAGCTTAAGAATTCCCAACTCTCAGGCATCTATTCAGCTCAACAGTAGGTTACAGAAATACATTTTCTCCTTTTGTACAATATATATATATATGTATTTTAATTAAACAAAAAATAGTTATAGTTCCTAAGGCGTCCAACTTGAAAGGTATTCTCTAAATTATTATGCTTTGCATACTTTTTTGCATGTAAACTCTACTGTTTATACATCTGCCCTGCTTAAGCTGCAATTAGCATGGTCCAATGGGGCAAACAAACCCGGCAATCATAGCTTCTTGCAGCCCACCAAGCACCTTTTGCATTCCCCCTCCCTTGCAGGGAGCCCACAGTTCAGGAAATACTGCAACAAAGACTAAAGCCCAGCTGTGCTGGGAAAAACCTATGCGACAGAGACAGAAGTTCTTCAACAGGAAAGGTGGGATTGCTGCTCAGAGAGAGGAACAAAACCCAAAGCACCTTAAAGTGCTTGTCAGGATGCTGTTCCGGCCCCAAAAGTGATGCAGCTCCTGTCTGCTTCTAAGCTTTGACATCAGCATATTTATATAATTTTATGAAGTACTTGATATCATAAATCTGCAGCACCTTATGAAGTTGAACAATTGGAAGAGAGAACCTAAAATAAAAATATACAATCACCCAGACAGTACTCTGAGTTTTCTGCGTGCAGAACCTGTAGGAACCACACCAGCAATGAACTGCATGCAGAATCACAGCAGATTCAGGCCGCAGAAATTTCATACAATGTAAAGATGAGTTTAGTCACCAAAGAAAATCTGCAGAAGGGGAACATAGCAAACAAAATTCCAAGTAATAGGTAATACTGTTTGCATAACATTTTTCAGCTACTAAGCTTTTTGTTATTTTAGGGATCTGAGAGTTCTGATAGGTGCCATATTCTGTTTCAAATCTTGTAATTAATGTAACTACCAGTTCTGGTCCTTTCTTTTTCATGTTTAGATGTATGATTCAATTCTAGTTACAGTCACTCCTGCTAAATTTCAAGTGTTTAAGCAACAGCAGAGCCTTCTACTACTAGACTGATAGACTAGGTTTTGCAAGGGTGAGACACTGTGATTAACAGATCGTCTACTTTCTTTTACCTAATGACTAATCTAAGACACAATTTCATGATTACGTTGAAGATTCTTCCTACTTTAAAGAAGGCCATGTGACTTACAGGAATAGTCATATTCTAATAAGCAGCTCAAAGAAGAATGGTGATATATTGGAGAATTCAAATGGAACGCAAAACAGAGAGAACAACACAAACATTACACATGAGGCCCTCACTTGCACAGCATATAGAATGTTCTTAAGTTGACAGTTTTATAACTCTAAATGGTTTTGCAAATGAAATCCAAACAAAAGAGCAGAAATGTACTCTAAATCACTCAGCAATTGCTGCTTAGAAAACCAGCAACCACCAACTCCAGCAAACAAAGAGTTGCTTTAAGTAAGCTTAATAAAAGCAAAAAAGACAGGGTTTTTTGTTCTTTCAGCTTTATTTTTCTATATTCTTGAATCCATACCCAGAATGATTCAGCTCATTCTGACAAATATTATATAACCAAGCATCAATCACATCAACTTTTTATACATTGAGAGAAGTCAGATATCAAGTGATAAAAATGAGTTCAGGCAGAGGGCATATGTTAAACAGCTGTGAGTCTGTTTAAGCTGTCTATATGCCTAAAAGCTTAATATCATTACACAGAGCTCCGATTTCTCCCCTTCCTGTCTTACACGAAAACATCCACATCATATATAATAGAAATGATTAACTTACTGGGGGAAATAGACTCACACAGTGACTGCAGCAGTACAAATAATATGCTTCTAAATTAGATGTAGTATATTTTGCTTACAGAAAAAAGATAACACAAACAAATCATTCTGTTCAGGCTCTAAATAAAGCTTTATTTGTGAATAAAAGAATCTCCGGTAATAGTCTGACAAACAATTTAAACCAGTATAAATCAGTACAGCTGCCAAAAGACACAGTTTCCATTTTCTCCCACCTCTTCCTTGGGTTGGCCCAAGCATTTAGTCCAGATAAGTTTATAAGACTGTACAAAATTACCCCTCTATCCCCCCAAAAGGCTACTTTAAAAACAAATTCATTCTCTGATTCAATTCATTGCAAATGTTTCTGCCAGCAAATAGAGGTGATATAAAGGTGGAAGCAAGTGGCTGTGCAGCTTGTGGAATCAGATTTTTGGCAGCCTCTCCGGCTTCAGACACTGTTCCTTAAAACAAATGCAAGAGTAATATACGTAATCCTAATATATATGTAAACCTTTTAAGTACAGAGAGATGATGGCTTCCAGCTTGCCAGCTCTCATATTATCACAGATCTTCTAGCATTTGGTGCTTTTCAGGAGTGCCACGCATCGCACAGTTTGGGGCTTTTGATCATCACTCTCTAATTTCAGTATGACAGATTGCCTTAGCAAAGGCAGAAATTGCAACTTTTGCTTCAGAGTGCCTGAAATCAGGCTGTCCACGTTAAGCATGATGGCATGTCAGTCATCAAGAGCCCGATTATGTTGCCAAAACCAGTAACACAATTTCCAGCGACTTCAATCAGAGAACAAGAGAAGTTAGACAAAGGAGGCAGCAGGGAGTAGGAAATGTTTCAGTAAAAAGGAACTAGAAACTCAGGAAAGTCAGGAGAAGCAGTGTTTATATGTAGGAGGGAACAGAATGAGAGCTGCAAGTACAAAGTGCAGGAGTATCTGATAAGAGCACACATGGACACAGTAGGGCAGGAAGGGGGCCCCAGGGGGATATGGAGTAATACAAGGGGGTGGGGGGGGGGAGACTGAAGGATGTGCTGAACCATATGAAATACCACAAAGGGAGAGTGCAATGGAAGAAAGAGAATCAAAGGCAAAAATAAACACAGGAGAGAAGTGGAGGACATACAACCCTTCACCATATGCATAATATGACTGGAATAGCTGCTCTTCCTCTACATTTAGAGAAAGACGATCAAGAGTAGAAGTGGCATCTCCACGAGCCAAAGCATAGGACAGGGCAGGTAAACACCTGGGAATTGAGAACGAGCCATATTCATTGTTCACAAGTGGATACTTAAGACTGAGCAGAGAATCTGAGACCATCAACTGGAAGAAGGCTATGTTTTCTCAAGGTTAGCAAATCAGAAAGCAAGTTAAAAATAAGGTGGTATTTTTAAATGTATGATTTGAAACGACCTGTGATTTAACTCAAGACTGACAATATCATATACTTCACGTTTTTATCATTCAGAACATATCAGGCAACAATCAGTCTATCAGGAACACAAGAGAACCATTTGCTTTTTACATAGAGGGTGAGCATTTGCAGTAAGACCGTAACAACATGGATCAAATACTTTCCCTATGGCAACATTTTGAAAAAAATTATTTTTCTTGCAGATGCAAGCAAGTGAATTCAAAAAACATCAACAGATAGCTAATATAGCAATTTACAGATTTTTTTTTAGTGTGTAAAAGTCCCATTTTCAGAGTACATAAAGCATTCTGTTTATGCAGAAGCAACCTTCTCTGTTCTTAGTCCTCTTAGGTGAACTATTTGTTCCAATTATTTTTCTCTTTAGATTATGTTTTCTGGCTGCTATAGCTACTATTCCCTGAATCACAGTGTTTAACTGCACAGCATATACACTGACTTCCTGACCATGAAAAACTATGAAGCACATCCAGAAACAAATAGCTGGGGAAACGGACTCCAACTGGAGCTGTCGGGTTTTCTAGCCATGATAACTTGTATCTGCAGTGGCAAGATGCTGGTTAGCTTCCTGCACTTTACACTAAAACTGAGCAAGAACCTCCCCTTCACTTTCTAGGATACAAATGCAAACGTATGACGAGATGTGGTCACAGTAGTTAAAGAGAGAGGAGACAATGTATGTTGCCCTCCTCTGTCCTTCCCTTTGGGTTTTCCCTTTTAGTCATGTTATCTCTGCAAGGGATCATTCAGTTCAGCATGTTACGTAAAGCGAGTGGCTGCATCCAGTTAAAAGTTAAAATCTAGAAACCTTTTTAAAAGGTTCAGAACTTCGTAAGCAGAACGTACAGTAATCGCTGGCCGCACAGCGGAGAGGCGTTCCTTGTGATCTGCTGTACAACCAGCAGTGTGCCGTACAGAACATGAGACTCAGACGTATCAACTGAGAATCTGCAATGTGTCACCGCAGTGTCTTAAGTTTGATCTACTTACAACTCCTAGTCATAGGAAGTGTGCAAAAACGTATTTTATATGCATATATGTGCATGAGTCCACTCATGTTATTAGCTACTTAGCAGAAAATTTTAAATGTACACTTTCTGAAGAAAAGAAGTTCATAGCTTCTCTTTCAGGTATCTCACCCCTTTTAAATACATACCAGGATCTTGAGGCATATCCACTGAGATAGCAGGCGACCAAACATCTCAGAAGGCTGTTTTAAATCAAACACTCCTCTAAAGAGAAGGAGCATTCCCACCTTGGACTGTTTTTATTTAGTTTCACAACAGAAGACTGCTCTGGTTTATGAACCCACCCTTTTAGAAATCCGTTTATCATAAAATGAAACTGATGTTCAACTATCAAGTTATCTCTTCGCCAAAAATAAGCTCATATAGAAGTAAACCGGCAAATCAGTGTATCTACAGTGTAAGTAACAACTTAAATTTGACACACTGGTACACCTTATTTGTAAGCAAAAGGGTAGAGGAAGAAAATGAGTAAATGCTTCCAAAGTTTACTTAATTTATGCAGAAAAAGTAAAAAAAACCCACAAAACCCCCCAAAAACCCAAATCGCCCCAAAACAGTAAAGAAGCTGGCTTAGTAGTTTATTAGCTTTGATCTATAATTTATCCATCTTACAACTTTTTTTAGTCATTTAAATATTACATACAGACATATGATTTCATCCAATACTGACAGACTAGCAAAATACTGTAAGTATAACTATTCTGCATACTTTCAGTTCCTTCAGAAAAAATTCCAGCTTTCCATCATTAAAGAGCTGTAATTGGACTAGATTTTCCTTATTGCAACTACCAAAATTCAAACACAGAAATGCACTATTTTAACGTGAGTGCACGCAACAATAAGAATTATTCAAGTTGCAAAAATATGTTTGCCTACCCAATTTTTGTAAGAAGGATCTTTTATTTTGACCAAAGTACTTAGTGTCATTGATACAGAACTAATGACACAGAAAAGTGTTCAGGTACAAAATGTCTAATTTTTCAAACACTAGGTTAATTTGTTTTCTAAACCTAAACCAATATTTGAACAGTTGAGCAAATATTTGAAGTGCATTTAGCTAGTTACCTATTTAGAAACAGAACAGATTTATTTAAACGGGCTTTTTTCCTCTCTCAGACCCCACAGAACAAAATATAGACTAAGCTCACAAGATCTTAAGATTTTTACTAGTCTCAAATTAGAACATTCCCAACAGATTACTGATATAACAACACTAGTGTAAAAAAAAAAAAAAATTTTAAGAGGAAAGAACACATATGCTATAAGAACTGATATGGCAAGAGACTCTTCACCTACCAGGACAACTACAGACCTGGTAGAGACGGTTTAGGTACTAGTTCCACTCTTGAACTGAGTGTTAGTAAGTTTGAGCTGTTTTTCATGAGAATTTTTACAGTAATAGTAACAATGTCTGCAGGAATCATGATGTCTTCCTTTTAATGGTGTCCACAAATAAAACATGTATTTCTGTGTAACACAAATATTCACGCCCCTGCTCTCCTTGTAATTCCCTCCAAGCACATAGGCAAAACTCTTAGACACATTTCATGTTGTCCCCACCTGCGAAGCTCATCTCTTTCCCTTCTTGTCAGGGAAAAAGTTTGTTATAGAAGAATAGATTCAGTTGGGTCTGATACCAAGACTTGAGACCAAGTTTTACTGTGCAACAAGATATAATTAGAGACAGCTTTGGTAAACATCGCTGTATGAAGGTGAGACAGAATTACAGAGAATTTGGAGAAAGAAATGGGCCGGCATAAACTGTAGAATAATCTAGTCCAACCTCTGAACTCCAGCCAACACTGAACTGGGAGCAGGTTACCTGGGCTTGGTCCCGGTGGGTGCTGAAACCTCCAAGCGCAGAGGTTCCACGAGCTGCCGCACAACGTGCTCAAAGGCTTAATTAAACTCACAGTGCAAAATGCTTTCCTTATATTCAGCCAGAACCTCCCCTGTTTCCCTTTATGAGGCTGTGCACCTCAGGAAGGAGCTGGGCTCCATCTTTTTGGTGACCTCCTTGCAGGGACTGGCTGAGGTCCCCCCAAGCCCCCGCTCTCCAGGCTGACCAAGCCCAGTTCCCCCAGTCTCTCTGCACAGGACATGCTCCAGCCCTCCTGGCCATCTCGGCAGCCCTCTGCTGCAGTAGCCCATGTTAATCAGCACCTTTCTTTCACTGGAGGGACCCAAATCTCAGACTTTGTTACCGAAAATATAACAAAATCAAATAATTTGGAGAAAAAAAACTAATAAATCATTGGGCTTTGGCCCAAGTAGAAAGAGAATTATACAAATCAGTTACTACCATTACTATTCTATCAGGAAATACATTATTTTATCCATAATATTTAAATAAATATTTTTATTTAATCAATACAGTACCCAGCAAATAAATACTTTAAGCTCAGATCTACAGTGTTTCCACACAGGTTAAAGTTAATGATGTAATTAATAACAGGCAGCTCAGGTACACCAGAAACTTTGTTAAAATCTAGGTATACACTACTGCTTGCTAAATTTTGAATCAGACAATCCTTAAAGCAGTAGAATATGTCACCATACTTTTTAGGTGAAAGGAATAAACTTCTGAAGGTAAAAACACTCATACTAAAATCAATGCAAAATTTAAGACAAGCGGAAAAAGACAAAGTCTAAAGAAGTGAAAAGCATAATCGTACCAAAGTAAACTGGAAGTGTGATCCAAAAAGTGGAAAACAGTTCTTAATTCCAAATAAATTATTAATTTGGAACGCCTCCTAAACTATTCAGCCTATAAATTTAGTAAAAATAAAAGGGGAAAACAGCTTTCTAATACAGTTCTCAGATTCCTGTTATAAGGAATTATCAATTTTTTAAAGCATTTTTTGTCTACTGAAAGAAAAGTAGATCAACCGCCAACATACTGCTTAATCAAATTTATTTACCTTTCTTATTATATAAAAAAAGGCTACTTTAAATCCCACATGGAAAGGTCTCAGAATCACAAGTTTGCAAGTGCATGCAGGCCTGTAAAAGCTTCTGAAATGTTTTTCTCATAATAAAAGTCTTACTATTTTCTTAATTTTCTTTTTCGTAAGGCTTGTGTTCTGATTTCATTCAAATTAGGCCTAACGTTCCTGGTACTATAACAGTTTCAAATATTAATTATTTCCATAATCCTGCCCCAAAATAGTCCATTTTCCTTACAAACAAAGCTATGTCACTAGAGTTGCATACAAACTGTAGGTTCTCTCCAATTTAAGAAATACTTTAAAAGTTAAACTGAGGGATGCCATTTATGTGCCTTTATGTGTTCAGTATATAAAGCTAGTTAAAAGTGCTGTACAATAAATAATATGGCAACATATGCTCAACACATTTCGAAGCAAAGGCCTAAAACCAGTTTTGTTATGGCCAAATTGCAAAAATTTACATGCAACCAATGTCGCAAATAGGAAGCTGCAAGATCCACCACAATTACTACAAAGATGGAAAGTTACACAGTGCTTTTGCGGCACTTCCTCCTTACTGACCATCAGAATTAAAAAAAACCTTAGATGGTAAAATACCTAACTCTTATTTGTGATACTTTGATGTGTGTTACCGACGTGCACGAACCCCACATGCTCGGTTAACAGGGCCTTTTGTAGCAGTCACCCCATCTTACTTGCTTTTCTGTACACTTCAGCCAGTGGCATGAGGAATATAAGCCACAGCAACACTTCCATACCTTCATTAACACAGATTCCATAATACAAAAGATTCCTCAATTAAATGGAAAGCGGATTTACAGTATCTAAACAGGCAATACATTTTAAAGGGCTGTAGTTACTGCAGAGTAATTAACAACTTCCTGGGATAATTGTTCACAGAGTGTTTGGCTTATGGTGACTCTCCAGCAGTGATTTTGTAGAAATGATTAATTAGAAACTAATACAATAAAACTAAGACAGCTTTGCCAGAACAAGTATTGCATACAGCGTCATCCACCAGGAAGAACTGATGAGTGAAAGTGTAAACTCAACTCCAAGTAGTTGTTCTGTAAACTCAGAGATGGAGACACCTTTGACAAAGCTGCAACTATTCTTTCAAGGCTGGCAAGGCACTCTGGTCTACACACATGTATCCTGGTGGTTCTGAAGTTGGTTGGTCCATGTCCATGTCCAGCATGGCAGGAACCACCAAGGGTCGTAAGTTACGTTCTCCAGGGTTAGTGCCAGGAACCCTACTCCTGGTACATAATGTGGCACAGGGCTTTTTGGTGTCCCTTTTACTAAGAGCAGTACTGCTCTTCTTCAGTAGCACTGAGTAGCTCGATACTGGATGGTTTGATGCTAGTACGTTAGTATTTTGTATGAAGCTTTTGGTGTGAAATGTCAGCAAGATCACTTTCAGCCTTTCAAATTTTGCCTACTGAAAAAGGAGATCTCTTTCCAGCCAGCCAGGACCAGTGCTCCTTTCTTCTCTTCAATAAACTGAATTGAGGAGGGGAAGAAGTAAAAATGTGCATAGGAAAAACTTGTCATGATAATTCAGTTCTGAATGCTTCTACAACTCACACGAGTGACACAAAAATCACTCACGGTTTTAAGTAATTAAAAACTGTATGTCAGCAGATAAAAAAAAAGTCTATAGGCAAAACCACAGTCACATTCAGCCTTGCAGTTTATAAAACCGTCTAAAAAGGTCTGAACTTCTATATTTTCTCATGTGATTTCTGAAGACTTCTCAGTTCACATTTCCCTCCTTAATTTCTGATTAAAGATAACATACAGGGCCAGAAAGAAATGAGTCTCTTTAGAGCTCCAGAATCATCTATATGTTTAACAATGAATCACTAGATAATGCTTTGTTTAAAAGAAATATTGTTGAAATGCTATATCTAATGCAGATACCAAAACTAAACTTGCCCTGCTGTGCCTAAAAACTGTAACAAATGAAACGAAAGAATTCATATATTCTACAAAGAGTATCCATCTCCAAAGGGCACTTTTACCCTGGGAGTCAGCTCATCAAATACTGTCCCAGTCTAGAAGGTAAGAAAGGAAAGGAAACATTAGCAATTTTCTGCTCTAAGAAAGAGGGAATAAAAAGAAATCTTTGAACGCAACACTTTCTCAGCAAAGGATTCATTATAACAAGTTTCTCCATAAACTCGTATATTCCTGGTTACTGAAGCACTGGTGGATTAATACAGTAAAAAAACACACTGAAAGAGTCAGAGTCTACCTTTGCTGTTCTCATAAAACAATATAATAATTTTATTTTTTTTAATTTTAAAATTATCTTGAATATAGTTTGTTCCTTCTGCTCTGATTTACGGTATAAAAATCATGGAAATTTTAAAAATATGTTTTTATTTTGGGGCTTTTTGTTTTTGATACTATATTTTTACAGTACTTTATCAAGCCCCAGATCCTAGGAACTCCCATCCTCTGACTGAAAGATGAAAACTAAAATACCATTATATACACATACAAAAAGGACATTTGGTATTCAATCCTTCTAGTTGCAAAATCAAATGCACCTAATGCAACACCAAAAGGAATCAACATAGCACACATGCATTTCAAATGCACATTACACAAGTGATCAAAGGAAAAAAGAAAAAACATCTAAAGTAAAGCTACTTACATAAAAGACTGTACATAAACCATTCAGTCTTTTGAGTAGGATTAGAATGTTTCAGACTAAAGTGATGTTTTAATGGTGTGAGAACTGTAAACAAAATATCTTAGAGAGAGACAATAAACTATAAGGTCTGGTATAACTTTAACGGCCTAAATAAACAAATATACATCTTTCTTTTCCTGCCACAAATGGACATCACACGAATCACGTTGATGGATGCCGCAGAGCTGAGAATGTTGTCCCTGTTTCTGGACAACTTAATAAACCCATAGAAACCAGCAAGAGGAGCAGCCGAGTTTAGCCACCACTGGGCATTATGATCTTATAAATACACATGCAGCATCTAAACAAGGGTCAGATTTTAATTCCCTCAGTAAGAACATGGGGGGTTTTGTACTACTCTAGTAATATACTCTCTGCAATACTGACAATTTTCATGTAATAATACCAAAACGTGATTCCACGCTTTTGGTGACAACATTCTGCTATAAATGTGCAACAGAAGCTCAGTATCCGGCATCTGCAGAATTACGCAGCATCCTGCCTCATGCACCACCCGGCAGGGCAGGGGAGGAGGACGCGGGCCTGTCCCGCTCTCCTTGGGAAGCACTTGCACCGAGCTGCAAAGGCTTGCGCTGCTAAAGGAGCTGCCTGGAAGTGCTCCCTGCATGAGCTCTTTACATACTGGGAGCATTATGCTATCACAGAAGTGCTTAAAATGAAACCCAACAACACAGATTCCGGTAATTTTGTTTGACTCTCAAAATAAATCATTTACGAAACTGAGAGCTTTGTCCTCGTTTATGTCATGACGAGTGCAATACGCAAGATGCTATCACAAGAAAAGCACCTCACAAGCAAGCCTCTCCGTTTCATTTCATTTCAAGAGGCAGAACTGGGCCAATTTAATATACTATCATGAATCTGCTTTGTGTATCAACAAATACAACGTACAACTACCTACAATTCAATTTTAAGAGTATATTATCTAGCAGTTTTATAACCAAGATCATTTTTTACTACTAAAATTGATATAAACTAGGAGGAGGATTACATTCTGTGTTATCAAAAGGGAAGCATCACAGTTATGACTTCTAGGCGCAAGTGGTAATTGGACTGGAAGGCAAAGTTTAAGAAAACACTAATGCTTCCAGTGTATTAACAGAAGGCCTGTTCTGCTCTGTAGTGCGCTACCCAAGACCATTTCCTTCCTTAATATTAAAATTCTAATCAGCCTTCATTTTATCTACAGAAATTTATGACCTAGTCTAAGTTCTGTACGTTGCTTTAGAAACAAAAAGGCCTGGAACATGAGAACCAGCATATTATAATTCCTTAATTCAACTATAATAATCTGTGCACAGACAAGTGGAGACTATTTAAAACGTGCCAAGTTCAGTACTGTGTAACACAGTGAATTATTGCTATAAATACTCCACGTTTTAGTCTCTAAATGTAGCTATATTAATTACGGATTTGATGCTAAGATCCTAGATATCAAACACTGAAGGAAACTGAGCCCACTGTAGATTAAATGAAAACCAGTAACTTTGGGAGGTATAACCCACAAAAGAAAATTCTTTACAAATTTGTCTAAAGCACTGCTTTCCAAATTACAGGACACTTCCCACAAGCAATATGCCAGTTTTTTCAAAGTGGCTTGTGAGCTTTGCCAGAACACCTAAGCACTGCTGCTGCTGCTGCTGTTAAAATTGGTGCCTTTGGTGGTACCTGCATTTGAGAACTTAGAGAATACTGAAAAATAGGCCAACAGCAAACGAAAGGAAAAGGAAGTCCCTCCGTACTTTAAGGAAAACTGAATGAAAGCATATTTATTCTGCAAGATAATTTCAGGGAAATGGCTAGAAGGGCAGAATTATAAATCTAAACATGTAAATCTCCAAACAAAACATTAAAACATCAAGCTCAAACTTCAAAGAGTAATAACGAATCCTGAAGATCACAAGTCTGGAGGTATGCATCCAGTTGTCATGCCTCTTCATAGCTTAAGAGTAGATGTTTATGTCAAAACAAATGGGTGGGTCACTGAAAACTTTGATGTAGCAATATCAAGCCACACCACTTCCCCCTCATTACAAAATCCCATTTTTTTCTTCTACTGTACAGCACATTCAACCCATCTCCAGCTTCTCTGTTCATGAGCACTACAGTACTCACCATCCCTTCTTCTGCCTCCCCACTCCAACCCTCACCTCCAGTAATACTCATCACTAACAGAGAACACACAGCTTTCTTCTGCTGCTCTCTGTCCCAAAAAAAAGTTAGCTGAGAAAATAAGCACATGCCACCTGGCATATACCAGTAAGGGAGGCGATGCAGATGTCCCAACTGCAGCTTGTCAGGTGGTAGTCACGTTCAGATGGACCAGATGCCTGGCAAGAAAACACATGCATTCAAATCAACTAGCAAGCCAGGAGGCACATGCCTGCCCATTTGGGGAGCTGCTTGGCCAGCAAGGATGTACTGCCATTTAGCCCAACAGCACATGCTGCCTCTCAGCTGCTAGGAGGTTAGAGAAACTGCTCTTCTAGCTCTAAGCTGTGCCAAGTGTCAGTGTAAGTGTAAATAAAATCAGATCAGCCTACGAGGCTGGGACATTACATAAAGAATATAAAAATAGATGGGCTAAATCTTATGGTTCATTAAGGATTTTCAACAACCATGGTCAAAAAAGAATCAACAGTGAAGTGCGAGAAACTGGCCCAGCTGGTCATGTAACCACTGCTGAGGAATTCAGCTCATGTCCCTCATCCATAGCATTGCTTTCAGACACTAAAAACAGCTTTTAAATCTGGAATAGTTCCACTGTCTTATACCAAGCTCAGAACCAGTATACTGCATTACCTTGGGAGAGAGAGGAGAGGAAAGAAGGGCGAGAAAAAACCCACTCAGTCCTTACAGTTTCGCAGCAAGTAGAATTACCTAAATCAATCAAGTAAAATTGAATCTTAATTGTAATGTCATTTTCAGTATCTGAATGCAATTTCCTCAATACTTTCCCACTGGGTAAGGTATGCTTGGCAATTAGAAGCAACTCTGTAGACACCCTACAACCGGCCAGTCCACACACTATCTGAATAAAAATCAGATTTTAGATTTGCCAGCCTTAACATTCTGAACATGCTGTACTAGCAGGTGCTGCTGTAGCTACTTATATTTCAGACTGCAGAAGCAACGCACTGATTGACCAACAGCTCTAAATTATATTTGGGAAAGCATCCCAGATCTCAAAGTTTCTGTTTAGCCTCTCTGAGCATTTATGAGTAAATAAATAATAAAACTCACAAAATAACACTACAAACTGGCAATTACAGAAAGTAAAAATAAAGAATTTAATTAGGTTATGATGTTTAAAGCCTTAATGGTAAAAGATCTTTACAAATTAGAGCTTGTAAATAGATCTTCACTTATATGAACATGGGATACACATATGGATCCTCATGGACAATCAGCTGATTTTCCTTTTTTTTTCTGGTATGTATCAGTTTTGCACAAAAGTTTTTTTTGCAAGATTATTTTTTTAAACAGGCTGCAGTGTGGTAAAGACTTTTTTTGTGTTTTTTATTTTTTGGGGTTTTGGTTTTTTTTAATTTTACATTCTTAAAGCATGCTCTCCTTTCTGAGATATTTGATGTGGCCATGTTTTTTGCATAGCATTTGTTCTGCCTTCCTGTTCTGGATGAAATACACTTAAAAAAATCAGAAAAACACCCACCACCAAAAAATTACCAGCCCCAACTGATAAAAGCATAAATTTTAACTGGAGACAGAATGCCAGAACTGGAGACTGCCAAAAAAGAACATGGAGTTAAGAGGCACTGACACACATTGTATATATTAACCCAGAATCTAAAAGGAAAGTGCCATATTAAAGTTGTCTGTCAGAGATATTAAGATTTCTATAATGCTACAAGTTACACTTAAAGGCACTGAACCCCAACACTAATATTTGGACTGATTTTATCTTTGGAGAGTAGACATACATGGTTGCAATATAGTAGCAACAGCAGCAAGCACGAGCCAGTTGCAAATATTGGCTGAGTAACTACAAACGTATCATTTGTCCGGATCTATATATAAGATCTAATCTAGCATAAAAATATTAATTGAGAAGCATATCAAGTTAGGCTTGTCAGTCCTAATATCTTCTGGTGATTTGAACAGGGCCAGAGAATAAGATAAGCATCTTTACAAAGCCGGTTAGCTTAACTTCAAACCCAAAACCTTGTTTCTAAGCTGCACAAGGAACAGGAGCCCACATAAAATCTGATTTTGAATGTAGATGGTTCCAAAGCCAACCCAGTTACATTCATCATTCTCTGTCCTAAAAGCTGTCTGCAGCAACATTTCTGTAAGCTCACTGTCCTTCACTGAAATACTGTATAGCATGCAATTAATCGTCATGAGGAAAGTTTTTGCATCAGAGCTACACTTACATTAGGGACAATGTATCATTCTTTATTTATAAAAATCTGTTCTTCTGTATTTAATAAGTTTATGCTAACAAAGTATTTTCATTGGGATTGATGAGTTAAGTATTACTTCAGCTTGCTTAGCAGAAGGTATTTTTTTTTCACAAGCCAGTACGTATTCCCTATTTATCAGTGCAGATCAGCTTCATTCGCTTAGCAGCGAAAACCTGAAGTGAACAATGGTATTTTCAGAACAAATACATCAAGTTAAAGTGCAGGCAGTTGTGGTTTATCTGAATCATATGGCTCCAGATTTCAAATCTAAGCTAAGGAAACAGAGGTTATGACATTCTGCAGCTGGAAGAAGTAGTGTTCACAAAGCAGTGTTAAATCAAGGCCACTTGGCCAATTTGGGCAGTTGCTTGTGTGGAAGTGATAGATCCCATGAGAGCATTAAAAAAGGAAGGTTTTGGTGTCCTTGCCAACCCCCTTTCCCTCCACTTAATGCTACCATGGACTAAGTTTCTCCACTCAGTGTTTGTGGAAGGTTGCTGTCAGGTAATGGCTACTGATTTATTTACATCCAATCACACAGAACAGGAATTAAACACATTGCAAAATACACAGGCAAGCTAATTATAAAAAGTCTTATCACACTACACACAAATTCCAAGCGACTGAGGCTGCAGGTTGATGGGTTAGTTTTCAGCAATCTGATTCACCATAAGACTATGCAAGTACCTATATCAACAAAAAGATACAGTGGCAGGAAGAAGCAGCTAGGATCTTCAGAGAGACAGAAATGCTTCTTATGCTGATAGTAGTGGCAATAGCGGCATATACGGATAAAGTTTTCATTCAGTATGGGAAACTCAGGAGAGAAAAAAGGAGCAGCTCTGAAACTGTTTTTTTCCAGTCCATTATTCAATAACATTTTAAGAACTTTTTATTGATACAATAATCATTGATAAAATACCTTATGAACTGATATTTTCATGTATAACAGATGAGAAAAGTTTATTTTCTAAATTTTGTGAGCCAACAGTGATGGCTGGAGCAGAGGGACCATTCACTGCTTCCCAGAATAATCATGACTGTGGCTTTCTTTTGCATTTTTTTAAAGCAGAAGCACAAAACAGTAGTACTGACTGGAGACTTTGACGGCACTATCTGGATGCCAATGTCGTGCTGTGTAAACATGCGAATCCATTAGACAATTGTTGGAAGCAGTGAATTCTAAATTTGATCTAGTGATAAGACTTGTGCTGTTTGAAAAAAACGGGTTTGCGAAACCACACAACATGGAAAATATTTCAGGCTTGTTAAAAAAAAAAAAAAAAAAAGGCACGAAGTGAGCGATGATGTATTGGATGGCCTGCAGCCTTCAGCCTCTGGAAAGTCTTGACAGACAGAACAAGGACCTGAACTCTTGGCTCTCAAACTGTTAGATCAGTTTATAAAATATACTCTAACCTGAAAGGATAAAAATGTTTTCTTAAAGAAATATCAATAGTCACATAGGCAGAATAAGGAAGTTTTGCTTTGGTATAAGACAACTTGTAACAATGATTCATTTACAACTTCCATGTTTCTAGTGCATGTTATTATCTTAATCAATCAATCAATTTAAATGAAGCCTAAGCTCTATGGTATCCCCAGCTATGTTTGTCTGGGGAAGGGAGTGGTGGTTTACTGCTTTCCTTTGGTCTGTGCTGGCAACACAACACTTTGTGCTTTATACAACTTAATGGTCCGAAAGACATGTTGAAATTAACTCCTTCATTAGCTATACAGTTGCTACTCTCTTTCTAAGGTTTCTTAATTACAGCATTGCAAAATTGTATATTCTGATTCAGAATTATATTATATGATATATGATTTATATTTGTTAGACTATAAAACAGAGGTCTCATGAATAAAAATTATACAATACATAACACATGACATTTGAAAATGTATTGTGTTCTTCAGGCTATCTAGACATAATATGCTCATACTGTACATGCTATAAGTTTATTTCAAACTGATTAACCTGCCTTTTGGTCCATGATAGTTGATTACATCAAAAGTCATAAAATCAGTGGGTTCACCTCCCAGCAAAGCTTCTGCAACCCACGTTTTAAGTCTCTCACTACAAAATTTATTATTCATTTCCATTGGTTTAAAGACGTAAAAAGCAGAGCGTAGCTCAGCATTTCAGGTATGATTCATGTTGTAATTTAATCATTTCTGAAACATTGTTTACTACATAAAAGGAACTGTATTTCTCCATCAAAAAGGATCAGAACGCAAGAAAATCAAATCATTCCAGGATGAGCTACTGAGTCACTAAGAAGGCAGGCAATGTGATACGCATCGTTACTGTGAATCCAGACTAGGTCAGCAATACCAAAGCTTCTCTTTGGTGACTACTCAGTGACCAATGTGGACAGAACCTTTCTCCATCCCACGTCTAGGAACTCTGTAAACATACAGCTGTGGTCCTCTGAACGCAGACCTCAGCACGGCACCTTGCCACGTGCATAAGTACGTTCCTATGTGCAACTCGGCCAGCTGAAGTCGATGATAATTCACGTGTAATTCTACTCACATCTGTAACTATATGCCAGGTCACACCAATGACACTGAGGGGCTGCATTAGCCAGGGACAGCCATCCTCTACGGCCTGTCGCTACATGACTGGAGCTCACTGAGGAGCACTAAGGAGCCCCAGAACGTATTACAGCTGTTCCAGGCATGGGACTTCAGCAGTGAGTGGTATCAGCCAGGCCCTTTCGCACCCGCCAGTTTAACAACTTAAATCCTCCTTCCCATTTAACAAATGCAGACAAGAAGAGCTCTCCACATGCACTTTCTGATCTAAAGCATGGAGCAGCTGTCTCATTAAGACCTTCAACACAGCTTAAATTTGTATGAAAGTATAATCAGAAAAATCTGCTGTTTCTCCACGTGAATCAGTGGTACTTTCATTTTGGTGCTGGAGAAGATAAACCACCTGTGATCAAACAGCCAGCTACTACATCATATTTGAAGACCACTACAGCTAGTGTTAGGTGATTTGCACCTATGTGACACATCACAAATACAATTTAGCCCTTGCAAATATATGGAAATATGTGAGAAACCAGGACAAACAGAAGCCAGGCTGAACAGGGAAGCTTGGTAGCTCTTACTATATCCCATGCAGCAGCCTGTAAAGACCATAACCATTAATAGTAGTAGAGAAACAGGGAAGGGAAAATCTGAATCAGTAAGAGATTAGATCTTTCACAGGCTTTATTATTCCTTTTAATAAAATTTTAATATAAAAAGAATGGAGTGCAGGGGCTGCTCTCTTAAACCATTTTTGCACAAATAAAGTATTCCTCTTAAATTAAAATTCAGTCATAATTAAGTACCCTTACTTAATAGGGTTAATCTTTCTCTTTAGGGGACAACCCACCTCTGATACTGGGGGGACAGTCTATTCTTAAAGTTATCTTGCTCTCCAAATACTACAGTTCAATCATATATAAATAAGCTAAAACATTTAAACCTCTTTATTGTCAAAATATTAAACATTCATTTTACAGCAAGAAAAATGGAAATCAGTGCTTTACTTCATTCTTCTTCTCCCTTAGATTCATTACATCTGTATACCAAAATACTGGTTACAAATTTTGGCTGGCCGGATATATAATGCTTTTATTTTTTAATATAAATTTACTAAAAAATACATATTTTTTCCACAGTGCGCAAAGGAGGAGATATATACCCAGTAATCAAAGTGAATTAGTGTAACACAGTATGCCAAACCACTACTTTTTACAATAAAAAAACCCTGACATTTGTCATAGTATCATACTACATGACAAATGTTTCATACTGGGACTGCTACATTTCAGTTTTAACCCACTATGCAGGACATAATGTTCAAAGAGGAGAGGGAAGTTGTATGAGTTTCTATTTTTAGATCCGTATATAGCTTTTATTCAAGAATCTCCGTTCACCTCACAAATATAAATAAAACCATAACACCACTGTGATACAGTGATTTTCCTATTAGCCTTTCAGCTACAGTCATGAGGTCACTAATCACAACGTCATGCAGCAATTCAATTCCAAACATAGCAAAACATAATGTTTTGGATTTTCTAATCACTGAACGAAAACACTGTGTATGATGAATGCTATCCAAATCATGGTACAGTGACACCTAGGACAAAAAAAAACTGAGTGTGATCTGTAATTTTTATTTTTAATCAGAACTGATGGATTTTTTATATTTCTCTCAACCACCTATGAACAATCTTTTCACTTTTTCTTGCTTTTCTTTTTTTTTTTCCCTCCAGTGGCTCAATCTTGGACTGACATCCTTCTGGGCTGCACCTCTAGTAAGTACAGCTATAACAATGTAGTGCAACTGTTACTGTGTACATTTTTTTCATCAATCTACAACAGTGAAAATTATTACCAAAATTGGGCCTCCTAGACCCACTATTTACTTCTCTGAAAATGTACTGGAAAACTGAGCAGGTCCTCACTGCAGAGTTAGTTCAGGCAACCCGTATTTGCTCCCAGATGATCCTCCTTCTCAAAGCTCACAAATTAGCCACCTAAGTAGGCTCATACCAAGACGGATCCAATTTACTGCACCTTTCGGGGATGCTGTACCTACCCTCGGGGGCAGAGGCTGGCAGCCTGCTCACCTTGGTCCAGTCAATGAGCAAAGGGCTGGGAGCCAGGATCCGTTAATGCAAACATCCAGCGCTCTGCCAGTACCGAGCGCTGCTCTGTTGCCCTCGGCAAATCACTTCGTCTTTTCCATTTTCTACTGTGCACAATGAACGCAACATTATTGTGCCTATCTCCCCAGTGTTTAATTCCCAATTTAATATTCTCGTCACAATAATTCATTGCCTCCCATTTACTTTGATAAAGTATGGTCAAGTATCAATTGGTAACACTTTTAAAAACTTCTTTCCAACTATTGTGAAAGAGGAGCTGAATGTTTATGGAGTAGTTATTTTTTATGTCAGTTTACCATAGGGCCTCCTCAGCCACAAGCTTACAGCCGGAGGCCCCAAGGCATTTTTGGGAATGGAAACTTTTTGAGTTCAGCTCTTAACAAATTTCCAGCCTGCAGTATGTTTTTCATTAGTCTACATGGTGTTATAATAAATGATGCACTTCCTCTTTCATTTTATGATTTTTTTTAAACATGCAACAATTATTCTGGGTCTGTTTTCTATTACTTTCAATATATTGAACCACACTAATCTTAGAGTCTACTTTATGTATAGAGACATAAAGGATATATTAAATAAGATGTCAGCTATAACGAGACAAACCTCTAATTTAAAGTCTCCACAGAGGGCCAAACACATTACATGCATGCAGCTCCATGGACAGCCATCTTTTTAGGGGCCATTGTTAAAAAAGCCTGAGATCCCCAAACCTAAGTTGGCCTACAGAAGACTCCTCTAAATTATACACCTGCAAGACACTCTACTAAAAAAAATTTGATCTCATTGCCCAGATGCATATGAAACACAGGAAAACTTCTCTAAGCCTCCACATATCTGAATTTACATGTCTTTTTTGCATGAAGACCAACCTGATACTTCTCTGCATAAGAATTTTAGTGACAATAGCATGTAAAATGGCATGAAAGAGAATATGAGAACTCTTTGGGTTGACAAAAATGTTGTCAGGTATTACACTAAGTTGTCTTTGGGTTTTGGCTGTTTTTCTTATTCCGTGTTTTGAATCTCTGACAGTGTAAGCAATCCAGTGTAAGCAATAACCTTAAATATAAATTAACTCAATAAATGGAACCGATGCTGATGTTCACCTCTTTTGCATCCAGCAAATTCACCAGCTTCTAAAACCTTGGCTGCAAGTTCAAATTTAGGCCATTTATCAAAATTAGATATTTTAGTAGATTTTTAAGAGCCAGATCATTCCTTATAGCACTTCTTGATGCAAGTTTCCCTCATACCGAATAGTGGGCAAAATCGGCAATGGAAAAGGTACACCAAGGAACATGCCCTCTACTCCCCAGGAAATGAGAAAAGTGATAGATATGCTACCAGTGAAAAAGAGAGAGGACAAACTACCTCAGAACAGCTGAGTCCATTTACAGATTACACATTCAAAGGAATAATATGCAGTGTGGAACTCAAGATAAATTTGGTTCAGGTGTTCAAGCAGGGCCAAAACTCTGAAAGATATAATCTTGGGGAAGAACCTGTAAGGAGTATCTGGTAATTGTGTCTTCTCCAAAACAGTGTTCCATAGATTTCCCATCGTTTCCTATCTCCTAATACATACAATTTTGCAAAGAAAAAAAAAACACTCGCATTCCATGACAACACCACAGTGTGATGCAATCTTCGATTCAGATTATTCCACTTTAACAAATAGAAATAGTATAAATATTTCTCCTTTACTCTCAAGAATTTCATATGGACTATGAACTACAACATCTACATTTTGTGTTTGGATTGGAATGACTTAAAACATAGTTATCATTAACTGATCGAAAACGGTCTGCAAGGATTGACTAAGAATAAATCATGCCTGACCAACCTAACTGCCTTCTATGATAAAATGACTGGATTTGTGGAAAAGGGGAGAGCAGTGGATGCCATTTATCTCAACTTTAGCAAGGCTTTCAACAGTGTCTCCCACAATATTCTTGCATCCAAGTTAGGAAAACTAAATGGCTAAAAAACTGTTTGGATAGCGAGACTCAGAGGGCTGTGGTTAAAGGGTCGTACTTTATCTGGAGGTCAGTAAGAAGTACAGCAGGCTAAACTGGGACCTGTCTTATTTAACATCCTTATCAGTGCCTGGAGGAGATGACAGAGTATACTCTCATCAAGTCTGCTGATGACACCAAATTGGAGGGACTAGAAAATACGCTTGAGGGCTGAATGTATACTAAGTCCTCCACCTGGAAAGGAATAACCCCTTGCAACAATACAGGCTGCAGACTGAGTGGCTGAGGAGCAGCTCTGCTGAAAAGGCCCAAGGGTCTTGATGGACAGCAAGCTGAAAGTGAGCCAGCTGTGTGTCCTGGCAGCAAAGAAGGCTAACAGCATCCTGGGTTGTATTAACAGAAACAAAGTCAACAGACTGAAGGAAGTGATTTTTCCCCTTTACTTAGCACTTGTTAGACTACGGGTAGATACTGTCTCCAGTTTTGGGTTCCCCAGTACAAGAAAGACTTCAGTGAACTGGTGTGAGTTCAACAGAGGCCACCAAGATAATCAAGGGGCTGGAACACTTGCCCTGTGAGAAGAGGAAGCTGAGGGAACTGGGCTCATTCAGCCTGGGGAAGAGAAGGCTTCGGGAGGATCTAATAGCAACTGTCCATTACCTATAAGGAGGTTACTGGGAAGACAGATCCAGGCTCTTTACAGTGATGCATCTTGTCACTCCACCAGCTGACAAGAAGTGACAGGCATTAAGTTGAAACCAGACAAGTTCTAACTGGTTATAAGTTTGGGTTTTTTTTAAACATTGGGACAATCAAGCATTGGAACAGGTTGCCCACAAAGGTTAGACAGTCTCCATCCTCAGAAGTTTTCAAGATCTGGTCTAATCTCATAGCTGACCCTACTTTGAGCAGGAGTTTGGAGAGATGACCTTCTCAGGTCACCTTCTAACCTGAATTATTCTATGATTAATTCAGTCTTGTCAAAAATAGTTAAGATTTTAAATAACAGAAGCAAAAAGCATTCAGAATTTATTCGGATTGTTGTTTTGATTTTTCCTACTACCTATTATAATCATAAACATATTTGTTTACTAATATTGTGGTGAAATAAATTTTAAAATAATCATGGAAAAACAGCTGTGGATAGCATTTAACTGCAAACTCTCATTTTTTTAATTCAAATCTTAATTGAAATCTTCCACTGGTGGCTATAGTTTTTTGAAACAAAGTTGAGGCAGCAGAAAAGAGGGTGCATAAAGATTTACCTTAATGAATTTTAGATGTGCAATGTCAACAGTTACCAGTAAATTTCACAGTGAAATACCTGTGTCACAGTTTGAAGACCAGCTTGATCTATGACCTCAGTTCTCTCTGCCTGAATGCAACTCCTAGAGATGCTAGGTTTAATCTTTCCCAGGGAAAAATACCATGATTCTTTGATTGTCATATCAGAATCTTTGTATCACTATATTATTTGGCCACAGCAAGGACAAATGCAATCCTCTCTTACATAGGTTTGTAAACAGCAGATTACAATGATCCAAACAATATCTGAAATATTTTAAAACTATCAATAGAAAGAAATGATAGCATAAGAGGAAAAAGAAAGCTTATAAACAAACAAACAAAATAAACCCCTTAACTTTTCAAAAAAACCCCACACACTTAACCTCTCAGTATTTGGGTCTCCATCCTAAAAACACAACTACCCACATTTAAATCAAGCCAAGGTTCTTTGCGCAGTCTTGTTCCTCTCACCCAAAACTTGTTTGGTGAGCTCTGGAGGAGGTCAAAGGCAAATCAAAAGCAAATGTTTTTAACACTGTATTTTCAAACATTAGCTCTGAAACGTTTTTCAAGAAATATTTATCTCCTTTCTGGGTGTATTTCCACACATTTTCACTATTAGTTTAATTCAGCATATACCTAACACAGACATTACAATAATTCATTTAAGACAGACAAGTTGAATATGTCAAAAGGGTTACACACGTCTGAGCCCGTGTAAGCCAAGCTCACTGCACATCCCCGGGATTCCTTTACGTTCCTCTGTTCACCCCGTTACACGTGCCACCTTCCCATCCACAGCCATTCCAGGGGCTCCTTCCATTACCTGTGTCTCCTTCACCCCTCACTCATTACTGAATGTCTTCGTGTTATTTGGGAGTTAGGTTCAGGTTCTCAAACAACATACTAAACTTCACTGTGAGGAGAGGTAGAAGTGAGATTAGGCATACTATTGTGCTGAAAATCGTTATGGGTGCCACCAATACGTTGTTTGCAGGGATAGCTGAAAATATGGATCTGCAAAAACTGAAGTAAGAGGCTCCACTTCCTTCCTTCCTTTTCCCTTCAATAGCTAAAAACCAGTGCTTATTATCACTTAATGCCCTTTACCATCCCCAGCTGCCAAATAACAGGAAAATATAAGATTGTCTATACATTTGTTTCAAGAAAATAAGGAGGTTTTTTGCAGGAGAAAAGCTGAGATAGTTGAGAAGGAGAACATGAACTAACATTAATGAACATTAAGTAAACTAAGATCAATCCTTAGTTTTAATTCTTGTTACCTCAGCAAAATTCACAGAGCTGGGAAAAATACAGAAAATAGATCTCTTTCTATGGGGTACATTCATCTTGAAACACAACCAGTATTCCTTCTGCAAACCCTTCCAAATGACCAACACATACATACTTAGCAATAAGAAAAAAGCACAGGCCTGTTTTAAGGAAAAGGTATCTCCCAGTAATAGAAGAGAATTTAATTGGAGCTTTACACTGTCTTTTTTTGCAGTGAAAGGAAAGTGAAGGCTAAATGCTGCCATTAGCAATACAGATCGATGACTAAATTAAGCACAGCCTGTGAACCAAACAATCCAGCAAAGAACATAGATTACCAGTAAATACAGTATTCAGTACCAACTAATTGTATGACCGACTCTGCTGAAGCATTTTAAATTAAAGAACTGGTAAAAATACATGACAATTTATATATTTACATTGATTCAAAATAATAATATATTAGGCAGTACAACTGTTTAATGACAGAACACTAATCACAAAAGGGAGGAGCAATTCTCCATTACATGTCCAACTACATTTGCCTATTTTAAGCATGTTATATATATAGTTGATATATACACACTTTTTTAGCTAATCTTTTTATCTTTTCCTTCTTTACATGATTTTTAATAAGAATGCATTCCCAGAGGCTGACAGCATCAAGAAAACTAGGCTATGCCAACAAAAAGGGATTCCAGTCAAGCATCGTAACGTCTAGCATACTGTGTTTCATTTCCAAATCTTTGATTTTTAAATGAATGGCAGTTCAAAGTACACATTAAACACAGATACTTTCTGCTTATGTATGTGGAGATTCTTAGAGATTAAGTCACTTTTAATTAAAGACTTAAGCAGGTGTCGTTTCGTGATACTCTTTTAATTTGGTTTAAACAGATACATGCTCTATGATTACCCACCAGTGCACTTTAAATACAAGCATAATCAAAAAGATCTTTCTAAACAAAGCAAAGGAAAGTTGTCTGATGGTTTGAAGTTTGGTACTACTCATCTGTCATATATGGAATATCATATATTTAGTTGGAAAAAATATTCCAAAACACTTCAAAAATAAACAAAAAAACTGCAAACAATTCTGTGAAGACCGAACCTCAGGCTACACAAGATCTATTAATTTCTGTAGTTTGTTCTGCCTCTACGTATGCATCTACCTATCCAAAGTTTGTTTGCAATATAAAGGCCTAAAACAGATGATTTAAAAAGCATTCTAGATTCAAACAACCAGAGCAATAAACATGGAAATAGAATTATTTATAACTATTTTTTCTCTCAGCACTATGCTTTAGAATTTTAGCTACATGAAGAATACTCTGTTTCTCCATTACTCATTTTTTTAATTTTATTTTTTAAAGGAAATACAGAGATTAGTTTAAAGTCATCTGATGAAAATACCTTAGTATTTTGTTGTAATATATACTGAATTCAAGTGAAATGATTTCAAAAATTATCCTGGATACTTCATATTTCAAAATGTTAAATATTGGCTCTTACGTATTTCCATTACACAACATCTGACAATATTTGCTGCTGCAGACTACATGCACTGACTTTTAATACTTAAAGAAGTAATGATAATAAAGTATTGTAAATACTTTATGGCACAAGTGGCATTTTAGAATTTCGTGCTTACTACAGGTCCCTCTTTTCCAGGTCTAATTTCACATAGTGCAAGTGTAAAAATGGTTTGAACTGCCAAATCCATAAATTCTTTTTTCATCCTTTTTACCTCCTATATCATCAGTAACAGAGATGAAGTATTTGTTTTTAAGCTACCCTCAAACTGGTCTTCTAATCATGTTTTAAATGATGACGCCATTCTTAAATAAGTCAGCAGTGACGTTACTGCTGACACCTGAAGACAATGGAAACACACTTCCAGAATTCAGGACATGCGGAACTAGTGAACTAGTCTGTGAATTACCATGAATTGTGAGTTACTATTCACAAACTGCAAAGTCCCAAAGCGAAGACAAAGCCACTACTACAGAGGAGGGAAGAAAATGATGGGGGATCCAGAGGCAGCAGAGTGGGACAACAGGCAGCACCTCCTGTCGCGGGTAGTGTGGGAAGATGGCTGAAGGGGACAGGGAGGCAAAGCTCACAAGGGCCAAAACAAAGGAGCTTGACCAGCTGGAGCCATCACCTATGGTGACAAAGTTATAGCCTGCATCTTGAATGGCTAATGGCAGCTACAGCATGATTGCAAAGACAAAGCTTAGAAATAATTTAGGATGACTGGCATGAAAGCAAAATTCTTAGAGCTTCAACTGATCCTAAGGAAATAATGCCCAATTTCTTATGCTTTTTTTACTTCTTTAGTATTAGCTACAGTGAGATTGTATACAAAGGTCTGAAAAAATAAAAAGTGGTAGAAACCAAGAGCTGTTCTACTGCTTCAGCAGTAAGGTCTAAATCTGGAGTAACCATGAAGACTTCAATCTCAAAGTTGCACCAGTGCAACTGAGAGCTGCAACTAGCCCCAGAATTTTTAATCAGTTTCTTGTCTGCAGACCATGTGTGAGGAATATCCCTTAGCCACAAAGGGATTAAGATTATTAAAATTAAGACTATTAAGATTAGGCAGGATTCTTTTCGTATCAAGCTGCGTTAGGCATAAGTTTTTAGGTAGAACTTAGTATGACTGCTTCACCTTCAGTTTTATTTGCTGGGAGCTGACTCTGTAACTAATACAAAGGGGAATAACCTATTCTAGTCTTCGTTTGCAAGCTCTGGGCTGCAAAGAGGAACTTAGGGAATTGTAAAGCAGCTTCCTTCTGTTGCTCTTTTGGGCGTTCCCCTTTGAAGTGGTACCCTTGGTGGCTGCTCATTCACCAGTTTTGTAGGTAGTCTTTAAAGCAATACTTCCAACCTTCAAGCTTAAGTACAGAAACATACAACTAATTAAAGCAAGTTAGTGGTATACTATTTCAGCCTTTTATTTCTACTTGGTGTCAGACTCTTAAGCCACAACTACTCTTTGTATTAGGACACTCCAGAGAAAATTCTGAACATAGATGGAGCTGGTCCAGTTCAGATAACACATGAACAATCTGTGTCTGAGAAAACCATTTAGCTATAGCTTATGTTAAGGAAAAACTCTTTAAATCTAGAAACAAGGAGTCAGGCTCCACAGTGGTCCTAATTAGTTTGCAGTGTTATTGTGCTGTAGTTAATTGATGTTTTATCACCTTTGTTCTGACACACATTTTTTTTTACAACCACATTTTTTCTTTGAAGAGTAAGCCTAAAAGTAAATTTTATATGGAATGATTCAAAAATAGACTGGCTAGCAAATCTTCTGTTGTTAAAAGACAGATGGACAACCTACCCGCCAGACCACTGTAATGCAACATTAAGAAATGCACCTAATAGTGCTTATAACAGCAACCACATTATTGGTTCTCAAATGTTTTCCCGGGGTGCAATGTTTGCAAAATGTCTTATTATGCACAGCTTCCAAACTCCCTAGACACCCTCAACAGTTTTAGTTGTTAACGAAAATAATCCCCAAATTGTTAAGAATTATTATGGAGAAAAGATTACAGTGAATCTGTATTAATGTAAAGGCTGTCTCCCACTTCCACACAGAGTGTATGTTGTTTATTTTCATTCCTTGAGCAAAGGTTTTATAGTCATAATAATAGTCATAATTACTGAATTTTCTCATGTTACAAACAGTCCAATATTTATCCAGTTAGGTCAACATCTTTGTTGCATTCTTCCTGTTTTTTCTTCTCTTCCAAGTTTGCTATTCACAACACATATAACAGATTTATGCTACCAAAACACCTGCTGGAAGAGAGATTTATTAATCAATTGTATTTCCAAACCAACAAAGATCACAAGTGGCAATAGCAAAATGGATAACCAGAGGCAATGATGTTTTAACTCCCATTTCTTAGATTTGAAACATATTAAAGTTTCTTTAATATCCTTTAAAAGTCGTAATCCTTCAACCACTATAACCTCATCTTAAAAGACTGTTGTGCAAGTTTTCTTCAGGATCTGGAAGACTTCCAGAAGTAATGTTCAATCTAGCAGATTTTAGAAGCTAAGAGGGAGTGTTTCATGGTCAGATGCCTATGAAATCCTGCTAGCTAACTACAGTCTGGAGTGTGCAATCTTTTTGCTTTAAGTCTAAGATCCTTAAATGAGATAGGGGGTGGGGAAACTCCACTCAAGCATTTATTAGAGATGACAGTAAGGCCCTGGACTTGTTTCTTTCTCCTTCTCAACCACCTCCTCTCCCATCTCTCCTGATCTGTAAAGTGAGCTATAGTATCTGAAGACCATTCTGTAGTCTTTACAGAAGACACACAGGGTTAAGGCCCTCCCCTTGTTCCAACCACTTGAGGTTTGCAAAAGAAAGAACTTCTGAAGGCCTGCTGACAGGAAAAGGTCTGGAGCAGTGTATTATATTCTGTATGTTTAGATTAGCCCACAATAGCTAAATAAACTGATTTAATGTCTAATGACATTTTCAAACAATAGCTAATAAAATTATCCAAAGTACACGGAAACAAAAGATGCACACAGAAGCACCATTATGGTCTCTGAATGCATCCACATAAGCAATGCCCTAAAAGTGCATTTCAGTAGTTTGGCCATTCGGTTAAAGTTCAAATATAAATATGCCCAAGTAAAAATCTCTTGAACAGAAAAGGAAGAAATACTCCTGTCTAGCCCATTACTATGCAACTACCAGTTTTTGTCAACTGCCCCCCAGCATAACCAGAAAATTCAAACCTCCTATGTTTTTAATATAGAACCATGTCTTTTGAAACAGAATATTGGGGTTTGGAGTTGTTTTGAGGGTGGTGGTGGGAATCATGCTACTGTCATGAGTCAGATAAGCTCTGACTCCTTTTGGAAAACTCCTCTGAATGAGCTGGGTTAGCTGGTTTGTGGGGTTTTCACTAAAAGCAGGTCAGGATGCTGATTCCTGTTAGCTGGGAAAGAGCTGCGATGGTTTGTGATGTTCTCATGCCTCTCCCAGCCCAGCTGTTACCGACTCTCTGCAGGAGGGTCCCACTCTTGTGGTAGAGCTGGCACAAGGAAAATAAAATGCCTGCAGCAGCTTGAGTTCGGATTAACGCACCTTAAAGGAGTGCACCTTTGCAGTCCGTTTCTGGCACACGCGTGCCTCTGCTGACGCTGCTGGGGCAGGTAACCTTTGCCAGAAGGGAGACTGGGCTGTCAGGGCAGCAGCACATCCAACTGCCACAGCAAGTTTCACCGGAGCTCGTTTGTTTAGTGGCCCTTCGGGGAAGCCGGCTGAATTTCTGAAACCAGAGAGGCTGGTTCTAGAAGCATGAATGTATGAATAATTGGGTCGCAGCCTAAGTACAATTGTGGTCTCCTTTTTAAAGCTTTCCCTCAAAGGTCTTACAACCTGAAATATTGCAGTAGATCAAAAAAAATGAAACGGACCAAAAGTTGTGCTCATAGAAAAGACGGTTCTAAAGCAACTAATCTAAAATTTGCAAATGAATCTTGCTTACTTGAGCTGATTTACAAATTCAATTTCAATTTTTTAAAATAATTACCAAAACATTTTCAGACACGCTATGAACAAATATTAACTTGCTGAATTCTCACAACCAGATAATACACAAATAAACAGTCCTGAATTAATCCAATTAATATTATATTGCTTTTTACTTCTACACTTAAACAACAGCACTGAAAAATATGAAAAAAGTGTCAGCCAAAGATTGGAAGCAGTCAGTGCAATAAAATCAGAAGCACCTTACAAAAAAGATCTTTGCCCACATCACAGCCTCTTTATCATATACTAACTGATGCATTGCTGTCACTTCTCTGAAAGTACCATCATTTCAGCTTGAAACACAAGTATATTGAGGAATGTTTCTGTTAATCCTTTTATATGAATAACTATTCTTTATAGACAGTGTACACACGGGCTGCAAGGGCACAAATATATACCCTCTAATTCACTAATGTCATACAGTGATGTTTCAACAAAACCACTTTAGCTCGTAAAAATAATATCGTAGCAAACGCAGTCCTAAATAACTAGTTTTACTTCAACCTTCTGATTTGTTTAATCCAACTGGAGTTCTAACTCCACCTAAGTCTATGTTACTGTATTAAGCACTCCTAAAAGATTAACCTTTGAAACTCATTATACTGCTGAACAAAACTAAACAGAAGTTATTAGTCTTTTTATTATTTAGCTTCTATAAGTGCAGGTATTATCAGAATTGTCTATCAGTGCTGTATCAGATGTAGCACGACTTCAGAAACATCAGCATCTCAAACACTTTGACTTCATCATTTGAACCACTACAAAGTTATTATGCAAACAGAAACCTGCACTACTCAAATAAGACTTTCATATTAACAAAGTGTCTTCTAATTACAAACTCTGTGACTGCACATTAACTTCACGAAACCATCAGCAATGAGAACTGTATTTCGGGGAGGGGGGGGTTCATATTTAATCCAGCATATTAATCAAGCCAATATCAGCATGTACCTGAATATTAAGCATGCGAGGAGACCCCCAAGGTGCCTGTGATTCCTTTTGCTAGGTGGAAATAAAGGAAAATTGCTTATGCCTCACACTTGCACTGGATTCCTCCAGCCAAACTTCTACCACGCACAAAGAAAAAATATCTGACTTATGTTTAAAGGTGCTTTAAGTATGGGCTAACTTTCTTGGTGGGGAAGACACAGAAAAGGCTCCACCTTCACTCAGGCTGGCACTTACTTTGCAATGAGGCAAAGAAACAGAGAGTCACTGAAGTAACCGTCCATCACCTTGTTCACCCTGTCGCCCAATGGCCCTGCATCTGCCTGGACAGAAGGGAGAGTCGCTGTACAAAGCCCCCGGGGGCAGGCGCGGGCACAAGAAATACCCAGGCAAGTTCCACAAGTGAGGATAGAGTTAAAAAGTTAGGCCTTTTTTGTCAAAACATTTCAATCTCCTGCTCCACAACTACCCCAAGTTACTCTGAGCGCTCAGAGCCGAGCGATAATTACGTAGCGTAACTGTGTAGGGATTATATATCCTCACATTCAAAGAAGCCTCAGGGGAAGAGTGTTAAACAAACCGAGTCGGGATAATGTGAGGACTATTGGGTTGTGGGCACTGCAAAGTGAAACGAGTGATGCACTGGCTGGGCTTGTAAGAGCACAAAGTCACTAGTATAAAACAAAGAAAATAGCAGACTCAAAGGAGCCACATTATTGCCTTTTAGTCTTCCTAAAGACTGAAGGAGTATTATTCCATCTCCCAGTCTCTGCATTTTTCTCCTGCAAAAAGCTTATGTGCTAAAGTGTATGAGGTCTGAATTTCAACAATAAAGCACAGTTCATCTTAAACTCCATACACAACTGTCAGTGGTATTTTATCAAATGTAAATCACCCTAGTTTACGGGTTTCACTGTGTGTTTCAAAATTAAACCATACCTAGTGGCTTAACAAAAAAGAGTGATAAACATAAAATAATACAAACCATACAAAAGCCTAATCCAGGGCCGCCCCACATTGCTTCCTCATATGAATATTACTTCTGAGATTTAAAAAATAGTACTTATTTAATAAATTGACAAACCCGTAACAATAGAGTATATAATGGAAAATACTAACAGTGGGACCTAAAAGCAGAGCTGCCAGGTTACAAAGATTGTAAATGGAAAGAGAATTTTTTACTTTAACATGAACGACAAAAGATTAGCCACAATGAACAACAAAATAATTGAACTAGGCAAATACTTGCATTGTAAATAACAACAATCAAAACGTTTTCAGATGTTACCTTAAAGTCTATGTTTTAGCTTACAAGGTACTGTAAGAAAAAGAAAAAAGCAACTAATGGCCTAGAATAAAAAAACACACATGTATATTACATTTACTAAGTAAAACGTACATGCTACATACACGCTTAATGTGGATGACAAATTATTCATTCATTTTAGGGGTCAACCCCTTTTTGGTTAATAAGTAATGCATCTACTGCGCTTCACTGCTTTGGGGAGGGAGGGAGGAAAACATAAATAAATTCTTCATTATGGTTTAAAAAGGCAAATTATTTAAAGGGCTATTTGTATTCAAGTTAAGTACACAGAATCATGATATTACACACTTTTTATTCAAATGAAAAGAACTTACATTTACCTAAAATCTCATTATGGTAAGAATGCTATAGCAGTAGAAAACATTTTCCTTATGGGTGATTTTTTATTAAAATGTTCTTTCGATTGCTTAAAATAATCCTGAGGTTTACAGTAAAGTACATTTTAAAGCATACATTGGCTCTTTTTCAGCTGTAACGTTGATTGGTTTCTAAACTCTACAGAGGACAAGTGGATGTTACAAGCTCCTGCTAAATAATATTGTTTTTCAAAGGTGTGAAGGAGTATGACTCCTGACCAATACGGCTGTGAGAGCAGAAGTGGTAAAGAAAATAGAATTTTTGTCAGTAATTTCTTTTTTTGCCAATATTTTTGCCAGTTTGGCTCATTTTGCCAGGGAGAACGGTTTATTACACTGTGAACGTGCACAGCTTTGCAGAATAGCTACTTCTACCGTAAAAATCCTTCCCTCATGCCAAAAAAAGCTCTCGCAATTAGATGCGGCCATTATTTGCCTTCCGTTATGTAACTATACTGAAGGTTGAACTATTCTCAAATGGCAATTACGTCTTTTCAGCTTGTGTTTAAAAAGAAGCTGCCACGATTATGAGCCTGGTACAGCAAACAGGCCTTCCGGCAGGGATCAGGCCCTGCGATTAACGCCGCTTCACCCTTCTGACTTCATCACTTTGAGGTATCGCCGTGGAGGACTTGTTTTCGCAAGGGCCCTCTCCGCCAATAGAAGCGTGCGGCTAAAGCTTAACGGATTATGTGTGTATGTATGTGCAGGGGGAAGTCACATGTAAATACGGAGTTCAGTGCCACTAACAGGGGTGCTGCAGCGGAGTCAGCGGTCTTTTTCTAAGCTCTCCTGTTGTTTGCCCTCACTAGAGAAATGAGATATTGGAGCTTCTGCTGAGCTTACTTTGAAAAGGTTCAGACTTGATGGGCAAAATGCTTCTGCCAGCCATCAAGAAACACAGTCTCAAACAACAAGGCAGTGCCTACCAGGTGAGATTTTAAGCAGTTCACCTTTTAGATTGCTTTTGATTTTTAAGAGCCTGCAAGCAATTTAGAGTAATGCATATAAACCTTGGATCAGTGGAGATGAGCAGCTCCATCATCAGAAAACAATATGCAGGTTTTAGAAAAAGAAAACTTTGTTATTTGAATCTGGCATGCTGCTGCTTTTATCTGGTTGTCCAAAAGAAATGTACAGTAGGTTTTTTCTTATGCATATCAATTTTCTTTTACAACATGAGGCTGTATTTCTCATTTACTGTTCTTGTATGTACTTAACAGGTGCTTTTAATTTTTGTATTAGTTGCTGTGAATATATGAGATCTTAATTTTTCTGTCTATATTAAATCTGGAAGTATATTATTAGAGGAATTGGTCAAAAGTTAATCTAACAAGTCTTTAATAAAACAAAAGTCTTTTTATAAAGTCTTTAATAAAACAAAATTTCTCAGTGAAAGTGAGAAAGTGAGATACTTATGAATCTTCTATTCATAGCATAATAGTAAAATGCACAGCAAACTGTACTGTGAAATATTACTGCAAAGCAACTAGAAGACACTGCAGTAACTAATTAACTAATTAATCACAATTAAGCTGCATTTTCATTTATATTATAAAGAAAGGTAAGCCAAAGGCAAACTTCAAAGCACCAAAAATTTCCAAACTGCTTTCAGCAGAAACTTTAAATAAGCAGAATGACTGTTGTCTTTTTTAGCCTCCATAAGCATTTTTAACTGTGCTCATCACCATGATATTTGCACATCTATTTTCTACTGTACTTAGCAGAAGACCTTCTTCGCTTTAGGGCTCTGTCAGCTGAACTTTTATCCCTTTTTATATAAATGCTAAAGCAGCATAAAAAGGCAGCACACTATTTCCTACGCCAGCATCACATTCTTTATGTATTTGATTGGCCCAATTCAATCAGTATTTAAGTCAAAGAAGTATCCCATAGATTTCAACAGAAGTTGGACTCATTCTGAAATTAATAAAAAACCCAAATGTTAATCAAATGTTCTAGACAAAATGATTCATTTAAATGTCTGTGTCTGTAATCTGCACATCAGAATGATTCATTTGAACTTCTGTGGTCGGGATGTGAGCAACAGATAGAGTTGATCAGCAGATTCTGCATGTTTCCACAACAGCTCAAACATGTAATGCTTATTTAAATGAAGATAGTATAGTAGGCTCTAGTGACCTCCCTGCAAACTGTGCTTTAGCACTGGTATGCACCCTCTGTCTGTGGGCTATGTAAAAGCAACCATTTATCAATCACTACTAAGAAACTGGTTCTGTGACAAACTAATTGCTCCTTGGGCTTCCACCCATTAGCAAAAGAGGAAGCAGATATTCAAAATAAATTTATAATCAAGGCTCTGTACAGCTCCTGTATAACAAAAATCTGCTACAAAATTTATGTTTTCTTCCTGAGGCATAAAAGATTTTTTTAAATGTGTGTAGCTATCAAGGATTGCAAGAAAACTTTAAAAAATATATTTAAAGTAAAAATCAGTAATTGCAGTATGATATGTCAATTTATGCACTACAATTAATAAGCACAGGTATTTTTTCAATGTCTGTAGTCCCAGTGTTTTGTAAAAATCCTAACCAGGATTCCTCAAAATACAATTTGGGGTAGCAGTCAGTGGCTATAGTTAGTATCCGGAAGGTGCAACTTCATGGCCGGTTTTGCAATGGGAGACCTGGTTTACAGAGTCCTGGTTTATGTAGGCCCCAGACTCTGTAGCGCATGTCTTCCCCTCAAAACTACTTTCAGTTTTGCCGCTGGAAACATTTGTGCACCCTCATACTGATATGGACAGAAGAACTGACATCAGTTAAAAATAACTAAGAAACCATCCACGCAGGTTGTGCAAGTGTGGCTAGGGAGTCAAACCGCACAACACCACGCACTTAAACGTGTCAAACACTTCCAAGGCGCCCTAACACAGGAAATTAGTTAAAGGTCGTTACTGGCTTTTTGGAGTTTGATGGAAGGGTCATTCCATACATACAGGTGTAATGGGGAGCCTTGTAAGAAAGCAAGATTAGTGATAGAAAGCTTGGAGGAATAAGCAGTAAAAATCCTGTCGCTCATAAAGCAGAGTGGGGAGCTACAAGCAGAAGAGGGCCAAATCAGGAACCCGTTCGTGTCAGTACGAAGCCCGTTATTAATTTCAGCCCCCTGGTGAATGAAAACTCCTACTCCAAATTTTACAGTCTACTAACAGCCATTCTTAGATCAGCACTAATATTATACTAGTCTTCCTAAAATGTTCAATGAAAATATTTTATTCAGACATCATAAACGGAATCATAAAATGAAATCAAATGTCTAAGTTCGGCTCACAGATGCAGCCAGTAAACGCTATTTCCTTTACCAAGCGAGAGAAATTAAAATGAGTAGGGGTGTCAGAAACAAGACGTCTCAGACTTTTGCTGACCATTATCAGGAAGGTATCTGTTTATCTCCAGCGGATGTGACAAGTTCTACAGTCATTTCAGCCTTAGTTCAGCCCTCCTGAGGGCTGATTTTTCCAGTCAGACTCTAAACTCAACCCAAACCAGTTTCCTACACATTCTTATAAATGTTATCTGGGAAAGAGCTATGTCAATATTTCTGCATTTACTGGAAACGTGTGGTCGCTGCCATCTGAGGCTGCTGCACACGAGCTTCCTACGCGGCCAGCGCGCTGCCCCGTTGGGGCACCAGGTCACCTTTCACTTGTTTCTCATAGGAAGTGCGGCTGTACTATAGTTTCCAGGAAAACTGCCATCCGTGCCTCCCGTCAGCCCTGGCAACTGGCAGCAAAATATCCGCTGGGAACGTTTTTCCTGCTGCCAACTTTGAGCAGCGTTTCCTGCCACAAAGTCAGACATGGGTGAAGCTAACAAATACTGCACCGAGATAAGGGCGGCTGTCTCCACCCCGCCAAATCACTGCACCAGCTCATTTACGAGGTAATTCCAGCCCAGTCAGTGTGCCTTTGACTCTCTTTCCTTGGGAAAGATTCAGCCCACAGTATCTAGAAAAGGGATAATTTGCACTAATTTTGATCAGCGAGAATTGGGCTTTTCTAATGGAGCAATGTTGATTTAAATGGACCAGAAGCATATTGTTTAGTTTACATATACTCCTTACTGCTGGAAACCTGAACAAATCCAAAATGGTGGAAATTGAGATATCTAGCCACCTGCTAGCCTGTAAAAGGCTAATAACCTATTTTATAAACAGACGGAACATTTCATAGGCTTTACTATAAAACTGTTGTGTAATTTTCTGTTTTCCTCAAATTCTAAAAAAGCTCAATAGAAAAATTTAAAATTTTCTCCAAGATCTCATGATCTTGATACACACGTTCCATTTTTTCCTATTTCATAAACACATTTTTTCCCCCAAAGCCAGTCTTAATTACCATGTTATTCTACAGCTTAGGTGTCTGTAGCTACTGGGGACAAAAAAACTTTATTAAGTATTCATGATTATATAATTGATTATATCATAAAGATTTTTATGAAATTGCCTAACTGGTTCATTCCATTCATTAAGTCAGAAAAATTATTAGACTAAATACTTTCATGAAAAACAGTTGGAGAAAGTATATCCACTATGTAAAATCTACTGAAGTCACTGTCTGCCACCTTCTGAATATCAGTATCACGATAGTCAGAACGCTTTCCGAAGGTGTGTATAACCCTTGTTAGCTCCACCAAGTTGACATATTTCACAGTAAACGAAACTGCAACTTATATTCAGTTTTAAACTGAATGTAAATATTTGCTACAGCTAATGGTCTTGTGCGTTCTCCAAGAAGCTGGAATTGTATAATTCAATTAAGTCTTTTGGTTTCTGCAGCTCTTTAGTTATAAACACAGTGGAAATTCTGCCACAGGTTAAAACTAAGAAAAAGATTTTTTATCGAACCAATGAAAGTGAAATATATAAAGCAACTTTCATCTTGATACTAAATTTAATTTACTTTATTTTTTTGCCACTTAGTTTTAAAGTAGTATAGCTACATCAAAATTGGCTTCCAGATGCTCTGAAAACATGCAATAGAAATTAGAGCAGTAGTACTGATTGGCTGTTCATATTAAATGGTCTGAATGAAACGGTCTACTAGGTTAACACTTAAAAGCTGTCATTTCTTGTCTTCCAATTAGTCAACTTTTTAAAATCCACAACTCAAATCATCTTATGAAGCCTATTTTCTAATACTATACTCATTCTAATTGTTGTTATGTAATATACTATACATTATTGGAAGTGAATATGAATACCAGGACAGTGACAAGTTCTTTATTTTGGATAAAACTCCTTTTTAAAGAAAAATATTACCCTGTAGATATTTCTGCATCTCAAAATTGTATCTCATTTCAAGACACTGAGACAGCTAGGACTTGTAGAAGATATACAGCTAACTGCTCTATAAGATCTGATTCACTTTAACATACATTCATTTTGCCTAATGGATTATCTCTCCTTTAGCACTGCAAAAAATAAGAGATTTCACATTTTGCAGTAATGAAATTTTAAGCCACAACAAATTCCTGGTATATTAAAAGCTGCACTGTTCACTTTATGGTGAATCTTCTCTCACTTTGTACAAATGGGAAAATAAAAGAAGTCAGTATGTCAGGTTTTCCATATAGAGGCTCTTTTGGACTTCAGTGATAAAGCTAAGTCAGGAAGAGGTGGAGCAGGAGACCAGTCATACTCATCTGATACTCGGACACCGAGATAAGTTAACAAAACAACCAAGTTTGATGGAGTTAACCCATGCAGAGCCCCCTGCACAGCTGTTACCAGAGCTGCAGAGGGCACAACAACTGGCAACATAAACTCCTGCAGAGGCCCTATTACAAAGAAATAAACAGCATAAAAAAAGAAGGATTTAAAAAAAGATTTATCTGGAATGGCAGATGTGCCTGGCAGATAGCATCTGTCTCTGAATTCAGGACTCCTCCCACACAAATCTTTAGAGACCTTAATGCTGGACTATCTCCTCTCCTCAAAACTTAGTCCCCCATTTTGCAGTAATTTCAATAGGTACCTAGTAGCTTTTATCTAGTAAAATAAAAAATATATGCATGCCTCTTTTAGTCCCATACTACTTTGTTGTTAAGGCTTTCCAGATTGCTACCACGCTGCCACTCACTAACAGATCTAACAGTTTGTCTCTTAAAGACAACCTTTAGCAGTTTCTATTATGTTTTCCAGAGTAATTGAACTTTTTGTCTTTGTTTTTTGGAGTATCTTATCTGTCCTTGAAAGCTTTAAGCTTCTTAGAAAATGAGAGGGGGAAAAAAAGAAGAGAGAGAAAAGAAAGCAAATACACATTGTTATCCACTTCTGATTAGGACAATACACGTTGCTTTGAGTAATATTCTACAAACTTTGAAGACAAAAGAAAGTTCTTCAGTTCTAACGTAATATACGTAAGACACGCGTATTGAAAAAACAGTTGTCATAATCTAAATTTAAGTTTTCCTCCCTTCCAAACCATAGGAGCATCTGAACTCACTTGTTAATGCTTACTGATTATATGACAGCGATTTGCAGAGATCAATTCTGACATGGCCTTACACGAACTTGGATTCCCAAAGAGCTCAACAATCTAAATAGAAACAAAATGTGCACAATGCCATTGACAAATTGTTAATAATTTATATTAATAATAATGAAAAATGTTAAAACAGAAGCAAAAAATTACATATATGTATTAGGTGACTAACAGGCCAAGTCAGTGAGCAGTTTATCATGGCAGAAGTGGGATTTGAATAACAAGGTAGCTGCAAAGCAGGGTGATTTACCACAAAGATGGTGTTTATAGAATACAAGAATGAACAAGTGAAAGGGTTGCTAACATCTGTGGAACAATGAGAAGGATCAGGTAGCAAGTGACAGAGTGGGACCCATGGGACGGAGCTAAGTTCTGAAGTGTTCTGAGGACAAAGTATATTCCGAAGTTCTGAAAAAGCAGTTTGAGTGAGCAACCTCAAAGGATGACCATAGCAGAAGACTGATTTCAGATGCATGAGGATCTCTGTCTTCATCTGATGTGTCCCAGAAATACACCCTTAGTTTTTGAGAAATCAGTTTTTATTGTTGGCTGGCCATGGCTAAGAATGTATCCAAGGCAGACTGAGATGTCTCGCAGGAGAGCAACAGGGAAGAAAAAAGTGACAAGAATATTGTACTGGGGAAACCCTGTGATGAGTCTGATATTATATATGTGTCATATGTCCAAATGATGGAGAGGTGCAGTGTTAATGGTAATGGAGCCATCAGGGAGAGATAAAGAGGAATACAATAGCCAGGCAGATGCGAAAACAAAGATTTTTGAAAAACAGACGGAAATGTATAGAAGCATTTAGGTTTGGCCAGAAGGAACTCCTAAGGAATAACAGTGGACTGAGAAGGGAGGTAATAAGCTATAAAGCTGGAAATGGGCTCACAACACTCATAAATTGTGCATAATTAAGTGGGAGTAGGCAAAAGTTGGACAGACAGAGTCAAAGGTGAGGGCTTTTTTTTTTTTTTTTTTTTTGCTTATGCTTCTATTAAAGCAGATTTGTATAGCAAAGGGAATGCATTTTAAAAGAAAAAGATGAGTCTAATGCGTGGGACTAAGGAGGCTGGAAGGTCTGCTATTCCTGTGAATTAGCTTGCCAGGGTTGGCAAGCCCTTTGCTCCATGTTTTCTTTCTCTCTCTCTCTCTCTCGACCAGGGGCAAAAAGTGCTAGGACTGTAGAATGAATAAAACCATCCCTCTTCCAACTGACTTACTCTTGCTTTCTTATTTGTATTTTTTAAACATACAAGATGGGTTTAGATTCAATGATACTTCATACATTAATTATTTCTGTAATTTAGTCATAGCTTCTTTCATATCATACTGCACTGAATTAACTACATTATAAAATGGAACCAATATCAATTACAAACATCCCACCCGTCAAACTGGTCAATGATTGCACCATAAAAACATAAATGATAGGGTTGGAAGAGGCCTGTTTTTCAGCCCAGCACCCAGCATCAAGCAGGATTTTCTTCCACACTAATGTTAAAAGCATTTTATCTGAGCCATATCATTATATTATAAACCACGGCAACTCGGCAACTGCGTAAAGAAAGAGTAGCCAGAAACCGACTCGCCCGCACTACTGCATTTTTTCCCCCCTCACATCTAACCTGCACAATCTAGTTTTATTTTCTGTATATCCGGCCAACAACTCTTCTGTTAATCCCTATGGCATGTATATAAACTAGTAAGCTTAAAAAAATGCCATGTTATCCAGACTCAGAGATAACAGCAATGTGACACTGCTTTCTCTCCCACTTGAGAATTCAAAGGGTGTTCCCCTGGAGGTACAACTAATTGTGGGAATGCTGCTATCCAGAAATACCAATCATCCATTAATTTTTAAAAGATTAATCAATAAATAATAATATTTAGCATGTGACTTTATAAATGCACCTTACAAACACTGATGAGTAACTAAGTCATGGTTAATGCGTATATGTGACGTTTCTGGCAAAGCTTTTCAGTTTTCTTAGTCATGATCTGAAGCAAATTACATAGTCCAAAGCCCTACAGAGCTCTCAGCCTTTACTGTGCAGTGTGCTTTGTTTTCAGTCTCTGTACAAATTAATGGATACTGTGGGACCTTTACAAGATCTGATGAAGGTATGAATCTTAAGCCTGTTTAGAGACTTAGTTTACATGCTAATAAAGTAGTCACTTTATTAGCTACATATGGCTTATAATGATATTACAGCTTGTGAAAACACATACTCAAAAATTAGATAGCTCTTATCTAGATTATCTCGCATACAGATGATAACTTAATAAAGCAAGTAGACAAATATTTATTTTCTAAACAAAAAGATACCTGCACAGCAAGAGATAGTGCTACGGATGGATAATTTTTTTTTAAATCAAATAAAATAATCAGTTTAGAATGACCATGCTTGAAACTGTTAACCATCCCGCTCTACAATTTAGTGATGAATTATAAATCTCTGAAAAAAAATCCAACTGCAGCTATTGACTCTATAATGCAACTAAGCAGCAGTTCACTTTTTCTCACTCATTAATTTAAAAGGTTGTTCTATGCATCTTTTCTAAAATATTTTTTGCCGTGCTCTTAATTTTTGTGTACTAAGAATTCTTCCTAAAGTACTTCCCATAAATTCTTAGCTAAATAAAGTCACCTTTAATTTTTATGACATGTAAAAAAAATTGACTTTCAGTTAAGTATCAAAGCTCTAAAAGTATGGGCTAACTAGTATTTTTCCTACTTTGCTGCCTCCCCACTAAACTTACGAAGATGACATTCCTTCCTGAAGTTTTGAGGCAGCAAGGACTTGATGCCACAGTTTGTAACACAGTTATCCACAGTGTGCATGCAATTCTGTCCATGTACTACTTATGAAATAGAAATGTAGAAATTTTCTCTCATTTGGGAGTTGCAGAGGTTTTATAATATTCAGAATGGAATGCTAGGTACAAACCAACAAGCAGTGACATTGCCTATATAAACAAACTGCACTAGAGAAGGGTAACTCAATACAAATCGAGTAACCATTTTTAGTGTTTCTCTGGTATTTATCCAATAAACACCTCCTTAATTTAATTTTTAAATTCAGTGATTTTTTTATTGGTTTATTACAGAATAAAAACTCAGAATCTCTAAGTATAAGACAAATGATAGAGGAAAAAGTAAGGCAGCTCTTGGTTTTGTTTGATGCTATCAATGAAAACATACTTTGAAGTAGGCAGTCACTTCAGTTCACTAGCCTGAGCAGTTTCCATATAAACAACAGAACTTCCCCAGTATAAAATTCAGTATGAAATAAATTATCAACCTACAGTTCAAAAACTTCTCAAGTGACAGCACAGAAATGATTCATTTCAAGGGCACAGAGAAAACACACACTCACTTCCATTAACTGATGATCTATGCAAATAGCTTGAGAACAACCACCTCTTTAATTTAATTTTTGAAAAAAGGAAGCAAAGATACCATCACAAAGTGAGGCTCATGTCACATCTTAATGCCTTTTTACAACACCAAAATTCCAAGTAAATCAAAACTTTTCTTCCTAGCTTATATTACAAGCGAGCTCACCTTTGGAAGTGGCACTAGCACTTGTGCACCTATTAGTACAATAGTCTTAAATACAGATTGTTTAGGATGCCTATCGTATAAAAATAAAACCTCAAAGCTATATTTTCTTATAACAGGTTAAAAATAAAACACATGCTCTCAAGCCATAGCTGCCCATTCCACTTAGGGAGAACGAAACGCATTCTCAAAGGTCAGAAAAGAACACAGACACAAGTGCCAATACCATAACAAAGCTGTTTGCGCCAGGAACCCGTACGGTTTAAGTAGTAAAGCTGAAACCCAACCACTAAGCCGAGTTTAATCCAGCAGTTCACTCCCCTCTGAGCACAGCCTCTCACTTCTTGAAACTGGCTGTAAACAGAGCAAGGGAGGGGCTGCTGCCGCCTGCCAAGCCAAGCAGAAACTCGTGAGTAAGTTACTAGGGGAAAAACAAGTGCAGCGCACACACGGCGCAGCGCGCCGCATGCATGCTGGGGACAGGCGGGCGCGATGGCTCCAAAGCGAAACGAGACAAGGCTTTTCAGCCTCCTTCCTTCCTCGGAAACACTACTTCTCAAACGCGTGTGGATCGCGCAGCGCGAAGGAATGTGAAACGTGAATTAAAGGTAAGAGGCTTGAAAACAAGGCTGCTGAGGCTGGGGCCGAGAGAGAGGACCTGGAGCGTGAGCAGCAGTCCGGAGGCAGCTCTTTTACTCCTAACTCTGCATTTTAACTTCGGGTTTTAAATAGGATGAAAGTGTAAGAACAGCAAAACCAGAAGCAGCGTTAGGGAAGGCTGAGTCGGAATACAGTAAACAGGAGGACTGCAGAACCGACTTATGCAACACACCGAACCTGAGCTTCAGAAGGACTTCTGGTTAGAGGAGCGCTTGCTTTAGAGTTATCAAGTCAAACTGCTTCATTTGTAGCGCCCTAAGGACTCACCCAAACGTAGTCTGCGAAGGCAAAAGTGCCTGTAAAATGACAAAAGACATTCCTGGGTAAGAAATGCCGAACTGAGCCTGTACAGCATAGCAAACAGGTACAGCGCTTTCTCAGGTAAGTGACATGTAAAACTGGGTGATTATTATATTGATGGCAAAAATACCCCATCTGGTAGTTCAGAAATCATTAACGACATATTTCTTCAGAGAATATATGTTTATTGTGGACTTTATTTTTGCTCATTTCTGAGATAAGTTCTGTCATTTCGTAATTAACAAAATAAATTTCCAGCTATTTCTGTCGTTAGAGGAGTCTTATTTAACTGCGTTTACAGGAAATAAAGCAAATGGGGTAATTTTTAAAAAGAATTGTGGAAGCAGACATGCCTCTCTACAATACAAAGCAGGGTAGCAAAAACTGTATTGATCGCATTCAGAGACAATATACAGAAAAGTGTTTTGTGGCTGATGTAATTCAGTCTGGAGTAATCAAAGCTACATGCTTAAGGATAAACCTACACAATGGAAGTACGTGATTGTACCCGTGCCTGTGCTTAGTCACCCTTGCACTCACTGTAATGCATATATTTGCAATATCTAGTTCCAGTCTACTGCTTTGGTTGAATCAGGTCATAACAGTTCAATGCAGTTTTGGTCACCTTCAACTGTGCAAAACAGCTTTTTTTTTTTTTAATTAAAAAAAAAAGAAACATTTAAAACAACGGTCTAAAAATAAACTGGGTTGTTTTCAGTGCTCAAAAATAGTATGAAGCTTGAAGGGTCAATATGAAGATACTATACTTTGTAACACACGTGCCATGCTACAGCTAAAGAACAATTTGAGAAAAACACAAAGTTTTTCCACAATGGTAAAAGCAAGCCAAATACAACTGAATTTCATCTTGCGCTACTGCCACAGAAATCACTTATCTGAGAAAAGCCAATATATAGTGGTGGAATAAGAAATTTGTTTGTTCAGCTAAAATTGCTGTATTTTTAGCCTGACTTCTGGCACAAACTAATGATATTTAGAAAAAAACGTGCAAAAACAACTACAATGGGAAGTAAAAATGCAATGTAACAGATTCTGGAACAAATTCTGTACTATAGCTGAAGTGTCAAAGGATTAGCACCAGTGAGATACAGCCATATATCTTTCTGTGTTTGGAAAACCCACACTGTGTAATTTAGCTGTATGGTTCATTAAATATAGCATATTTCCTAGTAGCATTCATTTTAATTGCACAATCTTTATTGTGGATTTGATTATATCTTGTCCTCGCTCTTTTTTGGAAAGAATTGTATGTGTACTTTTATTTTTTATACATACTAAAAGGAAAAAACACAAAATTACGCTAAGTATCTGACATTACCACAATACACTTGACATGGGAAATCACCTGCCACATAAATTCCACACTGGCCCAGAAATGGCCTAGCAGGAATAATAATGATGATTTTAAGGCTGTGAATGTTTGCAGTTGTACTTTAGAGATTATTTACTTCAGCATTTTGGAAAGACACTTTTCATGACTGTTTTGAAAAGTTTACTGATTTCGGTTAGAACGTTATCTCTTTACTGATAAAGACAGCTGGACAACATCTACTGAAATTAGCATATTTTTAAAAGAAGTCAGGCTCTTTTGAGAGGGGAAAGATAATTCTTGCCTTTTCAGAAAGTCAGGCTGCCCTGATATTAGGTTCCCCGGACTACAGAGGTCCATTGTTTTTTCAGAGCTAAATGGTTATAGGTTTGAAGTCAGAGTATGGCTAGACCCATAAAAAATTCACTACATTCCCCGATTTCCTCTAGTCTTTGTCAACCTTATCGCTGACCCAGTTGTCTGTCCACTCCCACTGTACCTCCTTGGTTGTGCCTCCTAAGTTTTCACCTGAAGAGAGAGCTTCTTATTTATATTTAGTTTACCACAGAACACGACAGAGAACTGTATTCTGCAGTTTATTGCTGAGATTTGTGGCTCATCTTACATCCTTCACTTCTTCAGCCATTACTGTGTTACATAATTATTAGATGTATTAAAGATACTGTTTAGTAATTTAAAAACAGTGTACTAATCTTAAAATACTGATGTAATATACACAGAGATGTATAGTCTATGATTAACTGTTGAGTGTCCTGTAATGAATCATTTGCTTATTTCATTTTAAAAATTAAAATTTCAGTACATTTACTAATCTCATGAAATTCTGAGCCAGAGATGACTTTGTTCTAGACTAACAAGATCAAAAGGCATTTAGTCATTGACTTTTCCTTGAGTATAATCTTTGTTTTCTTCATACTACATTGCATTTCATTTAGAATGTAATATCTGAACAATACTCTCACTATTTCTCTCTCCACAGGAAAGCTGGTAACCAGCAGAGAAGATACAAAAGCTAAAATCACTATGTGGAGCTGTGAAACATTAAATAGTACCGAGAACAGTGAGGACCAGCATCTCTGCCATGACTTCCATCTTGTGCTTTCCATCTTTTCCCTTCTCTACCTCATTATATGTTTTCCAATTGGCCTTTGTTACAATGGCTTGCTGGTCCTAGTTAACCTCTGTAACAAAGCAACTATGACTATGCCAGATGTTTACTTTGTCAATATTGCCATTGCTGGTCTCATCATCAACGCTCTGGCACCATTGTACCTTCTAGGTCTTGCCAATACAAAATGGGCCATCTGGAATTCCAACAATGAAGTTTATATTACCTTACTTATTTTATTCAACGTTTCATCTTTAGTTACCATGTACTCTACTACATTGCTCAGTCTGGACTACTACATTGAACGTGCTCTACCTAGAACTTATATGTCAAGTGTGTACAACACGAAACATGTTTGTGGATTCATATGGGGCGGAGCTATGCTTACGAGCTTCTCATCTCTTCTATTCTACGTCTGCAATCACGTATCCACTAAAATAATTGAATGTTCCAAGATGCAGAACAAAGAGGCAGCAGATGCCATTATGGTCTTTATCGGGTATGTTGTACCAGCTATTGCTGTACTGTATGCACTTGTATTAATTTTGCGAATACGCAAAGAGGCTACACCACTGGATCAAGACACTGGACGATTAGATCCATCGGTGCACAGGCTTTTGATTGCCACAGTCTGTACACAGTTCACGTTATGGACACCCTATTATGTAACTCTTTTGGTAAGCACATTTACTAATGCACAAGGAAGACTAGCGGATGAGAATTACAGTCGAATATTACATTTTACCAAGATTTTATCAAAATTTTTTGCTTTCTCAAGCAGCTTTGTAATGCCTCTGCTCTACAGATACATTAACAAAAACTTTCCCAACAAATTACGACGCCTGCTTAAAAAAATGCATTGTGGGAATCAAGGGTGTTCTCATGAACGCACAGTAGTACAGCAAGTTATGACGTAGGTATGAAAAAATCTCTGGTGTTCAGTTACTGCAGTCCTTAGTATATCAGTACTCAGGCTATGATATTGCTGTGTTGGCACTGAAAATCATTTATGTGAGGGTCCCAACCAGGGGGCCAGAAGGAGCCTTCCATTACAGTTAAATGAGACACAGTCTTAATTTTCAAATAGTTAAGTGTTTGCAGAAATCTTGTAAGGCTCTGGCCTATGTGCTGTAATACCTGTGACATCTAATATATTCAGTGCACTGAACTGGTTACAAAGCATAAGCTCTGTCTTCATAGTTCTAATATTTCTGCCTGAAGAAATAACTAAGCATTTAATTGAAATTTTGACTGAAGACAGCACTTTGTATCTTGTACAGAAAAAAGAATTATCTTATTTTCTGTACAAAGAAATAACTAACAGTGCTATCCTTGATGAAGTAAATGGCATTTTTCAATGAAGATGATCTAGGTGATCTTTAGTAAAGATCATATTACTCAATAATGTAAGTCCAAATAGTAATATGTTAATTATAAATTACATTATTTAATTTCTTTCTCCATCACTGAATCCCCTCTAAAAATGCCTAATTTACCATTTTCAGAAATTATATTCTCACACCAACTAACCTAAGATTTAACACCTATTTTAAATCAATATTTTCTAGATCTAGTAATTAACAATTTTTTTTAATTATTTTTCCAGTGCTCTGTTTGCATCCTAAAACATTTCAACAATTCAGAAATATTTATTAACAAATTCTAGGGGAACTGAGAGACGTTTTCTCTGCACATTAAAATGAAGGACACAGTGGTTTACAAAGTTAAATTAAAATTTAACTAGTAAAGAATGTCTGGCTAAGTGTTATGGTCCACATATGTTCATGTAACAAGAGTAATTATCTTAAAAATAAATATGTTTATGATTAACATTTTGTATTTTCAAGGGATATGTTTGCAACAAATAAATTAACTTCTCTTTAATCTAGGGCATCATTGGAGGTTTGGAAACCATACAAAATCCTTCAATACATACTAGATTTTAAAATGGGAGCAGCATGTATGCGTTCCAGTCAGCATCAGCTGACCTCTCAGAAATGGAGTGCCTCCCTCTGTATTGCACAGAGGTGATAAAGAAACCCAGGGTCGAATACCAAATTTTACAGTTTGGAGAGTATTCGAAATATATGAGAAACACAAACATGCTGCAGGTAAATTAGTAGTGGAATGTCAGTTAACCCACAATAACAAATTAGGAAATGCTGACCCAAAGAATTCGCTGTAACTGGTGTTGCAGTATGAACGGCAGAGGGAGCAGAAGTTAAACCCGTGTTGTCCCATCGGTTTGGGGCAGCATGACAGCTTTGGCACTGGCCTTGCTTTCACATGGCATAGTCATTTCATTGACTCATCTGTCACAACTCTCAAACTCCACATGACTTCATCAACAAGTGTGGCTTTTCAAGCTTCTGGTATAGAAAAACCAAGGAGTAAAAACAGAATTAAACCTTTTCCATTGCTCATAGCACAGTTTTATCTGATAATTTGCCCTAATGTATCAGCATAGAGACATGCATAAACTTTAAGTGGGAAGTCGCTGAGGTCACGGACTTCTCTGATCTTGTAGTGTCTCATATTTTATGGAAACTTTTTTAACCCTTAAAACCCTATACATTAAATCATCTATTTCTGTGGTGGGTTTTCTGCATGAAAACTATCCAGCACAATTATATCAATTTACTTCATAGTTTTAGCCTGTTGATTAAAACCATGTAAAGGCAGGAAGCCTTTATCATTGTGTCTGATTGACGCTACGGCCTGTGGTGCCTCCGTGCTGACAGCATGCTGGCTTTCTTGTTTTTTGGTAAACCATTGCCTTTTTCTTTCCCTTTTTTCTCACCCCCACCCACCCAGCATAGGAGCTTTTCTAAGAACTGCAAGCTACACTCTACTTTTTAAGCATTCAAGCTCACCTTCCACACCAAAATGCAGAAATAAGAAACCTTTCCTTACAGCTGTCTAGCAAATAGGCTCCTCTTCTTCCCACCAGAGGAAAATTTGGTTTCCTAAAGCACCACATTAAACCTCTCATGTAGAAGCTGTTAAAGAAATTCTGTCCTATTATGCAGGGAAACAAATTCCAGCAGGGAGGCACTGGCTTATCTGGTATGAATACAGGCTTACAGAACTGGGCCACTGCCAGGACTGTGTGGCTGACGGACAGCATTAAGTGCAATTTTAACTTCTATGTTGCTTTCTTACTCTGTTTCCTCCTTCTCCCAAGTCATCTTGCTTATTGTGTCTAATAGGACTGAATGGCATATTTATTTCTGCTCTTTTCTCTCCATGTTAAGTTCCCTGTCTCAAACCACTGTTCTTTTATTATTTCTCTTTGGATTTTTTCTTGTGTTTTCCATCTGCATGTGCTGTTCTATTTGATTTTCTTGTTTAGTTTTGCTCCTCTGTTCCCTTCCCTACTTGGTCCTTTACTTTATCCTTGATACTACTCACCACTCATATTTACTTCACTAGACGACTGACTCTTTTATGACAGCTCAAATTTTATCACAATGATTTGAAATTATAAATGGATTTGTTTAGCAAAATGGAAGCTGCAATTTAAAAGATGGAGAAAGAACAGGTTTTATATAATTTACTCTTTAAATCTCAATTTTGAGTTTTTCTGATGTCCTTTTTATTTCAGAAAAGTTAAGTATTTTTGCATATATCCTTGATAATATACTAAATGTGATGGCAATCATATAGACAAACAACTGTTATAATTTAATGAATGAGATTAATATGGACTCAATAAATATTTTTAAGAGTTAAAGTGATATATCAGTTGCCTCGAAGAAACTGTGCCATGGAACAACTGACTGCAGTTCTCTTAAGGAAATTCTGAGCGCTTGCAATACCCTCAACTTGGTGTCTCTTAAAAAGTGACATTCCAAAAAACAGCAACTTTGCAATATTTATACAAAAAAGGGTACATGAGCAAGTGCATTAAAATACTTTAGGAAATACATGGTATCATAAATACAGGGGAACTTTTATGGACCGATCTTTAATATACAAAGTTCTAAAAGTGGGGCCTTTCCATTTCAATACCTGAAGGGTTTTGATGATTTTGTAAATATGGGCTTATCTATTTTGCATTTAAATAAATATGAATAAAGTATTGTATATATGTGCAAGATAAAAATCAGTCTACTGATGTAAAAAAAATCTGCAAAGAATTTATTAAATTATTTCTTAAAGAAAGTATCATTTAAATGTAAACCTCTGAACAATGAAGTGTACTGTATGTTACTGTATGTATATACTGTATATTAGAAAGTAAGCACAAGTTAAGTGCCATTATTAACAGTGTTATTTTCTCACAAAATTAAATTTAATATTTGAGTTGATCTATGGCTTACAGCCCTCTTGCTGAAGAGCCAATTAAGTCAAATCAATAAACTAACAAAAATGTTCATCTCCGCTTCTGCTTAAGTCGTTAACAAAGCTAGTTCCAGACAGGTTCTTGTTGACTGATCTAGTACAGATCCTCGTTTCACAAGTTTCCGTTTGAGAACCAAACTGAGGTGAGCTCTGAAGAGGTAATGTTCTGTTAATGAAAGAAAGCAGTCAACCACTAGAAAATTTCTGTCTCCATTTAAAATGAGGGGACAGAATCTTCCGTATCATGTCATAAAACTATAGAAATGCAAAGCTTCACAACGGAACTACTGACTCGTACAATACTCTTAATAAAATGCCTAAGTGTTAAAGTCTATCTGGTCAGTAAGTGATTTTTTTGGCCTTCTTAATAAAAACCCAACTGTAGATAAGGTTAAACCAGTGTTGCTTCACTGAATTAAACCATCACAAACTACGTGACTTGAATGTCAAATCACACATATTGAATTATCATTTTTTCCAGATCACAATTCTGACATCATTCAAATCTCATTATTCATCAGCGTGAAGTTGGCTGGGGATGAAAGTAAAAAGAAATTCCCCAAACCGAAATGAAAATACCACTCCTCCATCCTCCAACCCCCCGAACTACAACTTTTTTAGTATAAAGAATCCTGCAACTAAAAGAATGGATTAATATCACACCACAAAAATACCAGGTTAGTGATGAATGCATACATTGCCCATGTCCTTGTCACATCATCTCCTCTGTGCTGCCACAGATGAGTTCATAGAAATCAACTCCCTGCAGAACTTCTCTTGGTTCCCTGAACAACATAGATGTAATAATGTATACCTTTGGCACTGCAAAGACTATTTACCTCTAAGAGTTTTAACATCCCTGATAATACATTATTTGCAGTAGCCACTGCATATGATCAAAATTATCAGTCACCATGGATCAATTAGTTTACCCCGCATATATGAAAATACTTCTGTCATTATACATTCAAAATTATTAATTACTTCCCTGTAAAGTGTATGCTGACAGTAAGTAAAGTAACTATTTAAAATGGTTACTGGTGAATTACTAAAAACAAACAAACGAATATCTTAGGAATCTCTTCCATAATAACAAAACAGTCCAAGACACTTACAAGCGTTAAGTCTCAGTGAAAATAAATGAAAATAGCAACTGTGAAAATGGGAATTGTAGTATTACACCATTTAATCAAAGCCTAGTATCTCACAAGAAGTCTTTACTTCCATACAATGATTTAAAGACTATTTCTTACTCCTCTAAATTGGAGAGCCAGCATTTCTAAACAAACACAGTGAGCAGTAATTTTCTGATGCTTCATTCCTCAGACCATTCTCTGCTGTAACCATTACACGTAAAAAGGCCATGTTTCTCATCTCGAGAAGTAAAATCCCTTTTATATAAAACAGACTTGGAGAATCTTAAATGAAAATGCAGCTCATTAATAAGCAGCAAGTTAACTAGCCTACAGTTTTGCAAAGGATGAACTTCAACATAAATGCAAGTAAACTCAACTGATCAGATACCGTCACTCAAGTCAGCAGGTTTGCACTGGTACAAAACAGGCCAACATGGCATCAGAATCAGCCCTTTTCCATCAGCACAAAAAGATTTCACTGAAGACAACCATATTTTGGAGCAGTCACAGAGAATATATATTTAACTGTATCATATAAGAGAAAAATAGGCACCAAAGTTGACAAGAAAATATGATACCTATACCAGAGAACTCAAGGGAATGTAACTTTTGTTTTTAAACCAAGATTCAATTAAACTGGTTCTGTGCTATGGGCAAGTACATAATTGAAAACATTACTTGTCGTTTATTAAAAATGAAAACAGTACAGTGGTCAGGCTGGAGACCTTCTCCTTTTCACTAACTTTATCGCAGTTGCACAGGATCAGTAACAGAAAATAAAAGCAGATTTTGGCTCCAAAGTTCTCACCTAGTCTCAGTTCTTCTGTTAACTAAAGACTTTGCAAAGCACTGACTTTTGCCTAAGTTTTTGCAGCTGTGAAGTGCTCAACACACTGATGAATCTGAAACATATGCACTAAGATTAATTTTTGCAGCTTTTTAGTAAGTGAAACTTCATGTATTTCTGACTATATCATACAATATTCTTCCTAAATGAAAGCAATCTAAATGTACAAAAACAACTGTGCAGACTACCATGGCAACAAATTTGAAGTGTGAAGTGTTTCCTCTGTTTTATTTCCTTTAACTTTCTGTTATATATCAGAACACTTTGACACATTCTGCATACATTAGTTTTCCATCAGGCGAGAGGATGATTTGTTATCTATTTTGTCATTCCACTTGCTTCCCCCCAAGCTTTTTTCTTACAGTCCACGTGATTTCCTTATATTCCTCCCTTACAAAGAATTGTTGCTTTTAATTACATTCACAAGCATACTCAAAACTATTTACAATCTACAACAGGCCAAGTTCTTGTATAATTACAAATCATGCTAGTAAGAGATTTGGAAAGTATCAGATTCTTAGCAGAGTATTTGATGATTCATTATACGGAAAGATAAATAAGAAACAGCATAAATACTGTCAACTCGGAGTCCTGGAGAGAGGAGAATATATAATAGGAGAAGAAAGAGAATACAGATTTACAGTTAGAGACGTCTTGCAAGAATACACCAATCTGGATCCAAAAAGGTCCCACAGTAGGCATAATTCTGCTATGAAAATACAGCCAAAATGTTAGATTCTGGATAACTAAAGTTAACCTTCATAAATGCATTATTAAACTCCTAAATTAAAGTGTTTTTATCACAAATCCCACTGACATCAAAAAGAGGTTCTTCTATTGATCACTACTACGTTAGCCTAATTTTATTTACCAATTGTAACATGAATTGAAAAGCATAATTATAGCAGCTAGGCTTGCAAATTTTAGCTTAAACTTATCTTGAAGCTGGCAGAATTTCCATATTTGTTTCTTAACTTATCTTCAAAACTTTTTAAAGAAAAATTTGAAATTAAGTCTGGAATGGGAACTACAATATCAAAGCCTCGATGGAAAATGTTTTAGAAACTCCATCTGGTGGTCACTAGCTGAATACTCTTGAAGTTTACCTTTACTGAAGCAGTAAGACTAGTAAAACTAATTAAAGGATTTAAGTTAATCATTAGAAAAAAATCAATCCCAGGTTCTGGTTAAGCACATATACATACAAGCCGGTCCTGTCTGCAAGCAGTAAGAGTACTGCTACCAGCACCTGTAAAGAGGAAACAACATTACCCATAACTTTTACAACAAACTGCTGTTGTGAGGATGAAGTCGATATGAGAAAAATTCTATTCCAAGAAACAAACCTCAAAAAATTTTTTTGTGTGAATGTAACAGATATTTAACCAGACTATTAACTTTGATTATTCACAAGAGAGAAATATTTATTAAAAAAAGTATGTCTTGCATTTTTCTGTGACCCATTTGGAACTAGTCATGGTGGATGACAAGGTGCTCAAAGATCAAAGAAAGTGCCATTCCCATTCAGCTCCAGAACGTTGTTATTCTTTCTAATTAAGTTATGGTTTCACTAGTTCACAAACAAATAGATTTCACACTTTATTAAAATAAGTTTCTAAAAATTTTCAGCTCAGCCAGCCACAATTAAGTTATCATTCTAGCACCTGCAGTGCTATGCAGAGCTCAGATCTCTCATAAAAATTATTGTAATTAGAGAAAGGTTTTTTTTCATTCTTTATTAAAAGTAGAGTATTAATTGGAAACACAGGCACTTTTTGAGCTGTCATAGCTGAGGTGTCTAGATGATCTACCCATACTGAGGAATTTATTTTGTGATTGATAGAAACATTATTTTATAGTAATACTATATATATTTTCTAGTAATAATAAAGTACTGTTTATAAAACAACTTACATTACAAACAATACCCAAACAAGCCAGTATGAAATTACTAATGGTGAATCATGGGCAAGCAATTCTGAGATGGGAAGACAGCAATCAGACAGCACAGAGCATGGTTGTTCTAGAATATAAGGAAGAAATGATTTAGGACTTCATCCTAAAGGTAGTTATTAATAGCATTGAGTATGTATCAACATCTCCAATTTCTGCTTTTCTAACCCTATCTTTAAAGTTCCAAGTACAGCCAGAAAGACTGTCAAATTAAAAAAATTCACATAGCTCCACATACCCTATACTCAGTTTTTCTATTTGCCAACAAAGAAGTTGAAACAGCTTTCCAGTGAACTATCACACGTAATCAAAGCATCTGTATATCCAAATGCTACTGCTAAGACCCATAAAGCCTCAGTTACCATGAAAAAAGCATAAGCATCTGAATGCCATTAAATAAATAAACTCACAGCGCAACCAAACCAAACATGCAAGGAATATAATACAATGAAGGCATACAAATTTTTTTGTTATAAAATGCAACCATAAGTAAAATTCCTTTAAATTTTTCAGAGCTAGCGATTTCCGTTTCTCTGTACAAACTTCCCCAGTATTTTTATGTCAAAGACCAACAGTTCCATGCTCTTTTAATCAAGGACATAAATTTGCTTGCTGTCAAGTAATAAAGACTAAACATACATAAAATTAAAAGCAAAACCTCTCACAAGAACAGTTTTACAGAGCTACTTTCAACTGTGCATCAATGTAACAGGAGCCTTAGTGTACAGTCTCTTCTCAAGCATAAGGTGGGAATTTTTTCCGTGAATCTTGAGTCACTGCATTAATAGCAAGTGGCCCTGAGGTGCTAAAATGCCACCAAAAAAAGTCTCTAATATGTAAGCTCAGCCCTTGAATAGACCATCAAAGCATCTTTAACTAGCCCAGCTCTTTGGCTAATATCCCACGCAAGTTATTTGTTGTTACTTAATTACACTAGAGGAAAATTGAGATGGAAATACATGGCAGTCATGAAAAATATTTATGAATAAAATGTGGACTATTTCACAATTCAAAATTCCAATCACACAGCAATTGCTTTCACCTTAATCACAGCACACCGGGGAATGGGCAATAACAGCTCTTGAATATTCCAAACCATTCCTATCATACTATACAGGCATAGTTACCTTAATCATAACCTCACATCAAAGAGGCAAGGAAGGATATACGAATCAAGAGCAGGAGCAGACAGGGCAGTCTAAAAAGAGACCTCAGACTTCTCATGCAGGGTTAGCTTCCTAACAATAACCATTAGTCTAGAGCTATCCAGTCCAAACCTTAGACTAACTGCAAGCTTACTGCAGCCTTTGGTCTCTCAGTCCTTGATGGCTGCAGCTATTTGATGCTGTAAGCAAGCAAGCAAGAGCTGTATTGCTCAACTGAGTACTGGGACTCTTTGCTGAATAACAGATCACAATGATTCAGAAGAAAGGTGAGCAAGCCAGAACTGCCATCTCCGTAATACTTTACTGCATAGATCTGCTTTAAGTCAGAGAATATAAAGACTGAAATATCAATGGTTTCAGTGTCTCATGAGCTAGCAGCCCTGAACCACATTTGTTTTAGGAGAGATGAGTTTCTCACCTGGCGTTTATGGTTATGAGAGAAAGAGATATCACTTGAAAATCAAACTTACTGTTAGGGATCTATAGTCTACTAAACACATCAGTAATACAGGACAATTAAAGAAACAGTAGTTTTCTGTCAAAAGAAAAAAATGGTGTCTCACATCTGCTTTCTTTATAATGATGTCAGTCACTCTGCACTGGATATATGTATTTTGCCACAGAAAGAATAACATGGGTTAAAAAACAAACAAGAGCTTTGCCAGCAGCAGCATACTGTAGGTGGCTAGTACAATTCTGTTATCAGCCAGTCCTAAAATATTGTCACAGAATATCACAAATATTTAACTTCAACAACTTCTGCCTTTCCTGCCTCCACCCTATCCAGAACAGCATTATCATATATTAACCTTATCCATTGACAGCGTATATACTAATACATACTAATCACTAATCATGAATCACTAAGTCACTAATGAAAATAATACTAAATTTATGCATCATCCCACACATTTAACCACCATGTTTTGCACTGTTATAAAAAGTTGAATTAGCTCCTCATTTATATAACTAAACACTAGTTTGTTTTGCCACTGTTTTCATATGACTTGCACCCTGTGATCATTCAAGCAAATCAAGCTGAACTGTTTTATTGTTTAAGAAAAGGCACAGCTGATCACAAAACCAGCAATATCTTGCTTCTCTTTTAATATTGCATTAACTTTGAAAATAACAGGACAGTTAGTTGCTGTCAAAACTACACCATATAAATGTTAAGGTATTTCTGATTAAGTTTTGTCCGTTTTCATGGACAAGGCAGAATTGCAGCTACCAATGTGGAAATCAGCATGGTCTAAACAGAACAAAGAATATGGAGCTGGGAAACACTGATTTTCTAACTCCTGTTTCTCCTATGGCCTTCAATTTATTCCATCAACTTAGGAGAATAAATTTCCAGGAGACAAGTTTCTGCACCTGTAAAATGTGGATACTTTCCTATGTTATTCTCTGGATTAATGTATGTACAGCACTGAAATTGTAGTGTGCTTCTTTGCAGGCTCTCGATCATTTCCCCATTCAAAACAAAGTATGATAAATGTTATTTCCCTCTAAATACAATTGAATAATGAAACTAAACACAGCCCCAAATTACTCCCTGCTGCTGCCGCCCAGCAGAGCTGATGTGATGGATCACGTGAGAACGCAGACTGCTTCAGTGGAAAGGACAACAACCAACTGCTGCCGTAGCTGTGGAGCGTTATCTCATGCATGCACATGATCCGTTCTGGAAGTTCAAGTTAGTATCTTCCAGCTGAGGATCAAATACTTTCTTAAGTTTTCCTACAATTTCCTAAACAATCATTTGACTACGTTTAGGCAGTTTAAATGTGATCTCTGTACAGCCCTAAGTCCTAGGAAGAATAAGGTAACACTTGAAATTTGCATCTTTTATGGAAAATCAAGAGAAAAAATCATTTGCCTAACTTACATACTATTAAAATGCATATTTTTTCCTTAACCCCTATTAACTATGTGAAATTAATGTCAACAAAAGAAACCAGGATTTGGGTACACCTCAAAAAACAAATGCTATGTACAAAACAGGTACACTATGCAGCCAGCGTCAAGTTTTTCAGTAACAACTTGAAGGAACTACTATAAATGAAAGGGAAACAATCTACCCTGTTCCACAAACCACACTAAGATGATCACAACCAAAGTCAGCAAGGGAATTAGGGTATTCTGAATAATGTATGCTCATTGGAAACCACCCAAAAGCTGAAGCATCTCTGGGTTATTAATGCAACCCAGGACCATCCGCACACATCTCTACTTTCAGAAACATATTTAGAGCAGTAGTGCTAACCTTTGGGTGAAATGTAAACTTAGTGGTGAAATGTTTTCCCCAGGCAACCCGTAACTTCATTTTTGAAATCTAGACTCAGATTCATTTGTTTCATGTTATTTCTTTGTTTTGAAGTGTTTTGGCTCTATTTTAACATGTTTTTCTGTAGAACATATTAAAGTGCAACAGGTAAGATATTATGAAGACAAAGAGCTGATCAAACACTGGCCACAAATAATCTTCTTATCCTACAGAAGCTACTGTAGATTTTCAAGAGATTTAAACAACAAAAATGTTCTTCTCCATGGGTGTGCTGGTATGAGAAAGGATGATGCGACTGACACTTTCCAAAAACAAGGGTGCATGCACTAGAAAAATCATATCCCAACCCTTTCTTGCTCATTTATATCTGAGGTTTTAAAAACACTATTCTACACAGCCACTAAGATGACTGATGCTGAGCCAGACCCAAAACATACTACAGGCTCAAGATCCTGCCTTTCAACACTTCATAGTCATTGCAGAAAATCTTGAAAAATAATTTATTGCATGTTTGCATTACTTGGAGTGTTCCAAAAGCCAGGACCCACGGAATCGAGGGGGGGGAGGAAGGGAAGCACCCTATTTTTAAAAAGAAATCTTAACATTTTTGACATGCACGAGATTTGTGTCAAGCTTTTGTCTTGTTTAGTAAGGGGGGTTGTTTGATATTTACTCAACTGGCTTTTCCTTTTCATGACTTCTAAATAGCACACTTTAAAAAAAACCAAAGTAATTGCAAAGGCTGGTCTACATGCATAGGATTACTTCATGAACAGGAAGAAAAATCCACTGGATGGCCTCACATACTTAGAAATAGCTGGGCCAAACACTACTTCACTGTTTTGAAATATCTAACTGCAGAGGATAATTTGAACTTTAAAGTCACATGACGAAACCATAGGTTTGCTAAACATGCAACGTGTATGGTTTGAATCACTTAAACCAAGTTCCTGCTTCCTTTGCGAACTGAATGTTTTTGTAGTCAGCGAGCGTCTGGATTTTTCATCTTGATGTACAGCAGCTAAAGAAGCGATTGTAATACATACCCTGCTTTCTGCATAAATAAAAAAGGGCTGTTTCCTCCAAACAGTAATTATATTTCATCTGACTATTCACAGTGAAAGCCTCAGCCAATTGTATCTGTGGAGCATTTTCTTGAAGAGGTAAGCGTTTTATCTTACTTTGAATATGCAATGCTTTTTTCATCATAACAGGATAAAATTGTGATGCTAAGGTTGTAATTTCCAGTTTTTAGTTTTCCCTTCATTAACAACATTTGAACTGCACAAGATAAAATACTACATCTGGGAAACATCCTCATAAAACTGAACTTAGTAATAAAGCTCAGCTTTAAGTAGAGTAAAACGAAAGGCTGTTTTTCTATAAGTAATTAACTCCCATTGAAGTGATGATAGTTAGATAGTTGGATAGGCAAAATACTGTTCAGTGGTCTTGGAAAAAGACTCTAGCCTATGCCTAAGAGCAGACCTTTAAAGGATGAACATTGTTGAATAATGCTAACCACACTGCAAAAATTGTATGGGGCAGGAAACACGTCAGCAATGCTACTTGAAGATTATGTTCAGTTACTGCCAATTCATTTACAGTCTGGAGAAGTAAAAGTATAAGCTTTCAGTTTCTCAGAAAGTGATCGTTTTTCAGAAGTTAAAGGTAGGATTTCTTAAACCTTTACAACCTCATATATTTTCCAAAATGTAGGAATTTTGTCATGGTGAAATTACAAGAAAAACGAGTGCAGTACTTTACATTTCAATCTTTAGTACACTGCAACGTGCCCCATCTTTTAACTTGGCAGACCTCGTAAAAGCAGGAAGGATAAATTCACATACCTTACTAACCCCCCACCCCCACCCCCCCAAAATTATCTGCATTGTTTTCAATGGTTGAAACTGCACATGCCCATGAAAGGCTGAATGCTGCAAGGAATATTGTGCATACTGCTTTACGACAGACTGAAAGAATATTTTTCTTCTAAAGGCTGGTTACGAAACGCAGAGACACTGCCCTGCCATGTAGGAAGAGTTCTAGTTGCCAGGGAGAAATTCCCTGTTTTAGGAACGCTTCTGTAGGCTTTAAATAAACTAAAGTTTACTTGAAACCAAGATCTCCATCTACAAGAGTTAACCATCAGAGGGGAAAAAAAACAGGAACAATGAACCCTTACAGACCAGGTCCTCTCAATACCGAAAGTAGCCTTTTCACAACTTGCTATTTTTAAACTGCCTTCTAAACACTATACTCATTTGCTCAGCTCCGTCTGTTGGAATTGAAGGATAATGTATTAGCTGTGCTTCAGAAGTAAAAATCAAACATGTTCACTTTAACTGCTAATGCAAAAGGCAAATCGGATGATAGTGGGGGAGCATAGTGCCAGAAAGAGTCAAAACCCAAAGAACAGAAGGTGAGGCAATGTGAAGTTAAAGAACGATTAACAACATGAGACTTATGATCAATTAAACCAAAGCAAGGGGGAGCAGAGGTAAAGCAGGGACAATGTGCCGCTGGAGCAAGACAATACAGAAAATAAAATGCAAATAGCATATTGAGAGTTCCCCTGCATTTGAGATACAGGACAGTAACCTCGGGATAAACACGACTAGGTCTGCGTTCTGCCACAGTTTCCATGTACGTGAGCTTTGACAAGCTATTTCGATGTCAGTCTCAGCTACCAATGAATAGGAGAAGCAATGAAGTCAGTATGCCTCATATGTTGTGAGGAAAAATGCAGTCATGCCTTGTGGTGCTTACACTGCAACATGACAGATTCCACAGAAAATAAAGGACATGGGCCCCCCGCCAAGCACACCAAAAACATTACAAGCGTTTTGAAATAAAATGTATGCCACTACAGTAAATTTAAGAACCTGACAAGAACTGAGGGAACACCAGATCTTAATTGCAGCAAGAGGAAAAAGGGATAATGAACTCCTTATTATCTCATCATGGAAACTCTGAAAGTATTTTGAGAAAAAAATGTATTCTGCTGTATGGACATAATGAAATAAAAGATGTGGGAAACAAAGTGCCCTCCATTGCTCCGTTGCTCCCATACCAACATATCTTTTTACTTTAAATTATATTAGTATAACCAAAAATCTACAAAAATTTGCAGAGATGTTCAACTTACTACAGCAGAAGTTGTGAGCTTTATCCCATTATTATTATAAGCATAGATTTAGTTTAGTGCAAGGAATAAACTTAAAACTTTAAATATGCTTGTAAAGGCTTAAAATTTCTAAAGGTAGTCCTGCAAGACAGATGATTGCCCTACAGTCAAAAGACTCTCTAAAACTGTAGGATACATGATCATAAATGCCTTATGTCTTCCTTCATCTTAAGTTCGCATTAGCATAGTATTCAAGAGTTCTCTAACACCAGATTCCCCAAATATCTTTAGTTTCAGTGTACGTCAAAATTAACATTTATACTGATAATAATTATACACATAAATTTGCACTGTGATTTCCAAGCGAATATTTTAATTCTAGTTTGAATAGATTATTTTTGTTTAGTTTAAGCCCCTCCCCAAATGACATAAGTTAAAGGAGACACACTTAAGTTGGAATAGCAATGTCTAGATGGAGAACAACAACAATGCTAATAATATTTTTGTTATTATTTAACAGTAATGTTAAATAATGGTCTGCAGCTATAAACAAGAGGTGCAACCTAGTTCAAGCTATTTCAGGCATTCATCTTGACATTTGTGGCAAATGAGGCCTAGATACATTGATAGCTTCTCAGTAATAAAATGCAGTTCCATCATTAAAATATAACCTGAAAACAGGTGGGTAGAGCAAGAGGAATCATGAAGATGCACTTAAAAAAAAAAAAAGAAAAAAAAGAAAGGTAAGTTGCAATTACTGGAATCTGCTGCTTTAAATCTAATCTTCCTTAGTTCGTGTTAAACACTCAAAGAGCAGCTAAATAAAAGAATAAATCCCTTGCTATTGTCAAAGATAATTCTAATATCAGTACCAAGGCCAGATCCTGAGCAAAATTTAAAAAAATGTTGATATCTTTTTTTTTTTCAGTAGTTTCATGCATGGCCAATATTATTTCCTGTGAAATCTGGATCTGAAACTAAAACCATGCCCTTTGTTTCCTTTGCTACCAGAAGACTAGAATGTTGCTAAGCTCTTCTGAGAGTCGGTGTAAGGAAAGTGAGTACGGTTCCTTGGCCCATGATCTGAAAAGAGTTGAGAAGGTAACAGAAACATTCACAGAACCAAAACTAACTTCAAATGTTCAGTTTTGTGAAAGGCCTGATAGGACTAGAAGAAAATAACACTAGAGACTGCAGTGGAAGAGCTTCTCAAAATACAAGTTTTTCTTAACCTCCTGAAACTATTGTACGGGAGGACAACTTCCGATAAAAATGGCAAGCCTTCTTCAGATGCTCACGTGGTTCCACATCCTCTTTCTCTACCTACCCTCACAAAGTACAATACCAGCCGAGGCTTCAAGTCTCTCTTCTAACAGAGGGTCAGAATTTGACTTACACTGATTCCTTCACTCATGAGATTTCTCCTGAGTATTTAAGGAGAGATTAATTGTAAAAGTTAGAATTTCAGGGTCTTTGGATTTCCAGGAAATAAAGAGAAATCAAAGCAGCAGGAGGAGCCACAAGAAGCAAGTCTGTCGAGCCCCGGGGCTGCAGCTGACTGAATAGCACAGTAGACCACTTTTACGCCGCCCAGCATACAAGAACAGCCATACAGGCGAAGGGAAGTAGAGAGCATTGCAACTGCTTGACTAATGAGAAATTTTCTAGATTTTTTCCCAGCACTTCAGTATCTCACAGTTTATCAAACAGAAGCTAAAATAATTAACCCTATGAACTGTGTTTCACTGCTCACGGAAAATGGAAGTTAAACTTTGTTTTCCAAAGCTACAGGGACATAATCCGAATCTGTCTGAACTTCTCTCACTAGCCACCAAAAGCATGGAAGATGATTTAGAAGTCAGACTAATCAGCTTTATTTCAAAAGCAATACTTTGGAATTATAACTTACAAGGGAGAAGTCATTAGTATGAAAAAATACAAAAGGCCAATCAATTTACTAGAGGGTATTTTTTCTTTCTTTTTTTTTTTCTTTCTTTTTTAATATCCCCACTCTTCAGATTGAGCACTTTAATACAAACACGATTCTCTTCTTAGTGGTACATATTAAAAATCCGCTGAACAGAAATAAAAGCCCTACTGCAAGCATTTAAGATCTATTGCCTTAATTAACAAGTCAACCATGTTTCCTCCCAACACCTCTCATCTTTGAAAAGATTTCCCTTCCATTTTTCTCAAGAATGTTTAGATTTAACAACCTATTTTTTAAGATTCAATATTATACTGACTCTTAATTATTAATTCGCTTCAGACACTTCTGCCAGTTTTGCCTCTCATCATTTTCCTGTATGCTGTACCCAAGCTGACAGCCTAGAATACAGCAAGTCAGAGCAGCCAGCTCCCACCTATTGCTAGTGTACCTGTAACACAAAAGTTTTCCTGTGTGCATTAGTCCTCCCTGTAGTGGAACCTCTCCAAAAATAACCATCTTTGAGAAAGGAAGAACTGCTGTTTTTAAGGGGACAAAGACCACTGCTGAATCAAAACATAACTCCATGGTTTTATATAAATGAAATTATAATTATATAAGATTATATATACATTTAATCAAAGTCACTCCGATAAGTCAACTTTTCTAATTAAAGCTAGTGTTAGAATTCCAATTTTGGAGAGAGATTAGAAATATCAGAAATGTGAAGTAGTGTCAGAGGTAACAACCATAAATGAACTGTCAAACAGAATTAAGAGGCTGACTTATCTATAATGAACACTGCTTAAAAACATTAATGTGTCTTTATGAACTTTTACCAATTTAAAATTACTTTCACTTTAAGAGTTAACATCACTAGTATCCCTTTATGGAAAAATGCATTATGTACAACTGTAAGTATATTGTTATTGGCTGCACTGCCTGGTTCACTCTCTAGGTACATTGCTTAAACATACCAGCTTTGCATACAACTGAATAAAGTAAAGAAACTAAACTCTGATGGAACACAAAACTGAGATCCTTGTGAATATACAAGATTTTTTTTTCCAGAAAACAACACTGTAAAACTGTACATATGCAAATTTTTTTCAGTACTAAGGACCATACTTAATCAGACATTCAAGACTCATTAGGAAATAGTGAGTTCATTGCCCAATGTTTAAAAATATTCATCCTTCAAAACAAAAAAAAGAAATAGGTCAATAAGAAAAAAATCTGTATTTTTCCAAATCAGCCAGTACAAGGTACTTGGAAATTTTCTTTTCAAAGTGAGGTAATTATGTATATATAAATTTTATAGACCTCCTAAAAGCATATCTATCATGCTGTTTTTCTTGAGTACATATATGTTCTCCTACAAAGCCTTTTGCTTTAAACAAAGATCCTCCCAACATTTTCACAGTAGCAGAATTATTTTGACAACATATCTTAGTCATTATAGCTAACAGCCTACCTGTATTACTCTTAAGATTCCCTATTTTCAGGAATTGATAACTCAGCTATAAAAAATGTTCCTTGCTATTTTATATAACTTTATATAGCTTTATCAATAGGCCTATAATGCACAGGTAAACATTTTCTCAAATTTGAGCAATCAGAAAATCATTATTTTTTGCAGCTTTATGCAATAGCTACATCTGAAATGATAGTATTATTAATGCATAAAGATGTTTGAGTATGAAAGCACAGCTTGTTCATAGTAATACTTAAACATTTGTATTAATTTTCAATGAGTTTCTCAGCGCAGACAGCAGTTATGAAAAGCTTTTTTTCATAACAGAAAGGAAGCAAAACTAAAACAAAGAAAGGAATGTGGTTCTTGCCTCATATTGTGATTATCTTTGCATTTTCCTCAATATGCAGTGTGAGCCCTGAGACTGTCAGCTGGGTTCATATTATACAAAATTTCCACACTTGCCACCGTAGAGCAAAGCTATTTTGTGGCTGTAACTGCAGCCCACATACTAGGCCTGCCTTGCATGCTGCCTTTATCCTTTCTTGGCAAGATGGTGAGGAAAAGGGGCTCCACCTAATCATAGATCCAACACTCTTCCTCACCCACATTAAGACTGAATTTCCAATTTATAGAACAGGGAACATGAGCGCACTGAACCCTGACTGTTGTCTAAAAAGCTCAGCTGCAATTAATGCCTATCTTCCTGAAGCAATGAAAATGGAAAGTGGAACCGGATTAAAAAAATAAACATCCAGATTTATCTGGCTACAAATATTAAGTTATTAAGTTAACTTGAAATTAACATAAAAATTTTACATTTACCAAAAAAATCCACTACATTTATACTGAAGAAATAGTTCATAATCCTGACTCCACATGCTATTTAATATACAAACTACAGACAATACAAACTGTACTTTAAAACCTGTTTTATCTTCCTTTTAGGTTTCAGTTTCAAACTTCATAAAACAGGAAATAAACACTGCACTGAAGAAAGGATGATTTCTCACAACATGACATGGATCAGCTACCCGAGTAAGAACTTGGCTTTCACCTCCCCAGAAGAAATTGAAGCACTCATAGCATCTCAAAACATCATATCAAGACTTATGCACTGTTATATTGCCCTTTTTGTACCAACAGGATTAATAGCTGGCATATGTATTTTGATCATTTTCATAAAGAATTATTTGCAGTTCAAAGTCATAGAAAACTTAGACTTACTTCTTCTACACTTCACCATCAGCAATATTATAATGATTTTTTTTTCATTCACTGTCATTCCTAGACCTGACTATTTAAAAGCAACACATTTCACATGTAAAATTCTATCATTTTTTTTCAACTTAAGTTATTTCACTTCTCAGTATCTTTTGATTTTGATGCTTCTCATAATTTTACTCGAGAGATTTCCACCAAGGACTGCTCTGCGCAAAGCAACCCAAAGTCCCATATTGTGTGTTGGATTTGTACTTATCTATGCCTTCTGTTTGTCACTAACTGAAACAGTACTGCTTGGCACAGATAACTATCACTTGGAAACCGATTGCCAGTTAGATCCTTTATTTGCATGGCCTGAATATGAGATCATTAAATTCACCTTTGGATTTGGAATCCCATCATTTCTTCAGATAGCCTGTTTTACTGTGCTCTTTGCTAAAGAAGCACCTGCTGAAGCTCCAGCCTTACAACAGCATATTCGTACTTACCTGGCTGTGGTACCTATAAGCGTAACAATATTTATATGCCACCTATTTTACAGCATTATGCTTCTCTTCAGGACAACATTCAAATTACAGAAAAGCATTGGAACTCCAAAGAACGAGCTCATGATGAACATTGCAGAAATAGTGTTGTTCTGTGAGAGCTGTGCTAGTTTGATATTCGTACTTTGTTTTCATAAACCATGCAAAGATGGAATGCTGAAAGTCATACGGAACTGCAAAAAGGAAAACACCACCAACAGTCATCTTGAAATACCAGTAACATCTACAAACCACGAGAGCGGGTCTCAGTAATGCCTGCTTTTTAAAAACTGTCATTTTTTCACTTCTTCTTCTTCATAAAGGATAATGGTTCCTTGTTTAGATCCCAAACTTGGACTACCTTACAGGTAGCAGTAGTAGAAGAAAAAATATATTTGTGTCTAGTATTTGCAGTGATCTATGAGAAAACATCTAGGCTTTTCGGTCTTTTTTTTCCCCAGCAATATCTTTAAAAAAAATTCCCTATGTTCTACAAGTGTTACTTCTAAGCAGAGCAGAAATAAGAGCATGTTACCATAGAAGTATGCTTTTGTAATAGTACCAACGCACTGGCAAAGATGCAAACAAAAACACAGCAGAAAGCAACTTTGAGCTAAGGTAAAAATCTGCAGCAAAAGCATTTTCTCAGCTGTGCTTTCTCTTTCGACTGGAATTTCTTCCCCTATACAATACTCATATTTTTTATAATCTTGGTTAAATCCAGTAGCAACAGCAGTGAATTATGGCTTAAGAGTCCACTATAATCCTGAAATTATACTGCGATGCTATAAGTCTGCTGCACTGCTTTTATATAAACTTACATATAAGAATATAAAAAGTATATATATTTTATATATATATTTGTATATACTGAATCAAAAACCTTAGCATTCTTTCTCTTTCTCCATTTTCCTTTCCTACTTTTGTTGGAACCATTAAGGTTTTAAGGTTTTGCATGAATTCTTGCAGCCAAAAAAAAAAAAGAAAGAAAGAAAGAAAGAAAACCCTCAAATTAATGGAAACTCTGGTCCATAAAGGAAAGTTCTGAGGCCCTTCTGAGGCACTGAACTGGGAAGATCAACAAGATAGCTAATTAAAACTTTTGTGCAAGGATGAAGGCTTTTTGTTAAACTTCCCTTGGCTTCAACTTTACTTTAAGACTTAAAGCAATTATTGATTTTAATCATTCTTGATAGGTTCATTCAAAAGTATGAAGTACTATACCTAGGAAGAATCACATTGGATAATATCCTAAAGAAAAAACAAGATAAGCCAGGCTCAGAAGAGTATAACTGAGGCTTGCTTTTAAAAAAACACAAACAAAGCAGAGCCCCAATTTCTGATTTAAGTCAAGGCTCTCCTAGAAACAAGATAGGGAACATTATACATGTGGATAAGAATTCACAGGTGAATGGTGCAAAGCAGAAAAAAAAAAACCCAACAACCTGAAATGAAGCATAAAACAGCAGTTGTGGTATACAAGTTCAGGTGTAGCCCTCCAGAATCAGTAGCTAATATAGGCTGGTGTATAGATGCAAAGTTTTAGATGCTTGCTGTGAACACATTGTTACCGAATTTGGGCACAAGCCAACTTTTCCTGTCCATGGGAGTGGGGGCGGGTGAGTGGGGAGGAGAACAAAAACAACAGGGAAGACACAAGAATCATACTAAATCTTGGATAAAGATGTAGACTTGAATTACAAAGTTATAGAAATATACTGATGCGATGAGAAAGGCTCAGAAATGACCTGAAGGTTTTTGAGAAGAGCTGCTTTGATGATTAATCATGTACCTTTGCATGGCACTTACAAGGACAGGAATTCACTGGCTGAAACATGATACCTGGATGCTAAAGGAACTGATATATTTAATTGCAATTGTATGTTTGGAAAGCCTTCTTGACAGGCTCTAGATTTGTATGGATAGTTGTTGCAAATCAGCATGGGCTGGCCAACTTACAGAGGACTGGGCACTGACCTATTGACAGGAACAACTTCTGCAAAACAACAGCCAAGTGGATAAATAGAAGAATAAAGGACATTTCTCCAATAATAATACAGTATTTAGATCTGGTATTTAGACATATGGACCTAGTCTCAGATATCTAAGTCCTGAAATTTATGGAACATGACTGTATCACATGCAAGTAGAGCGCAATATGTATCTCAATAACCAGGACCATAAGGACCAATGCTTCTGCAAGACGTAAAAATCAGCTGGTACTATGTCTGCATTGTATTATGTCAGCCTGTTTTCCTGTTCAATTTTGTTCTGCTGCCAGCACGAACAGATGGATAATTAAAGAAAGCTACATAAAAACAGACCATTATAGAACCTGGTCAGAAAGGAAATACGTAGATAAGAATCATCTCTTCAAACGCAAGAACCAGTTTTATAGTTGTGAAAGGATTTCTCAGCTCCAAATTTGGCATCAGAGCTATTGTTTTGCACCTGAAAAAGAGATTAAAAGACAGACTGAAGATCAGCTTGATCCAGAAAGAAGCTTGAAGAGATAAGTTGTAAGAGCAGCATGTCAGTGAAAAAAGCTGACAGACTGAGTGAAAGAATATGGCAAAAGACGCAAGCTGTTTATCCCAATTTAGACAGAGAATAGCATAGCTTCAGCTGCACCACAGATAAATAGGTTATTTTTTAGTATGGGAATATGCACAAAGGATTCTACTTCATTCACTGCTTCCATATATTTTATATTTGAGGATGAAAGAATAAATACTGTATGGTTTCTGAGTCACCTTAATCTGAGTTACTGTTAAAGGTGCCCAAAAGAAAAACCTACTCCAGAAATATATTGGATCTAGTTAGATAACCTTGGATGGGACCTGGAAACTGGTCTAATGATGAGCAAATCACAATAATGCACCTGTAGAGAAGCTGGAAGGTCTGACATGGATGGAAGCATGCTTAATGATACTCTCAGTAAGGGATACAGCTAAACCAAAATCATAACCCAGTGTCTCACAGGAATAAAACTTGAGGGGGCGTACTGTCAGAGCTAAGATTTGGGAATGGGAAGATCTTGTCAAGAATTAACTGCTATGTATAAATCTGTGAGTACTCCTGGGTATAGCATTTGGCTGTCATCCATGAAGTATATATGAATGCACTCTGGTCTCTTCCCTCACCAGGACTATTGTCACGGGAGAAAAGAGAGTATTTTCTGGATGGCTGGTTGTATGGTCACAAAGAAATCTCTGTATACAGCAAGAAGACTGTTTGGACTGAATAGGAGAAAATAAACAGGAGAGAAGTGGTTGAAAAATGTGTAACAATCCTTTCACTTGTTATGAATATATCCTATAGCAATATAGAACTGTTTCGTTAAACAATTCTTGATAAAGTTACTCAAAGCTTCCATTAAGATTCAGGACAATGAACATGTAGACCTAGAGAAGATCTACTTTGCTCCAATTGGAATATGAGGGCAGATATCCCTGTAAGCAATGGGAAAGGAACAGAAGAGTCCCAAAAGACATCTTAAAATAGTCAGATTTGAAAGAGAAGAAAAGAGCAGCTATGGCCAAGATTAAAAGTAACCATTTTTAAGTGATTAATAACTTGGAGTACATTCCCTATGAACAAAATAAAATTTGCCTACTCAGAGAGTTGTGTTTTTTTTTAAATCAGCAATAACTTTGTTAAACACTATTTCTTCCAGGCTTTACCTACTTTTTGAACAGTATGTTCCAGAAGAAATAGAGCATATATTTTTATAGGCATGCTGTCAAAATGAACTAATGGGATATACTGGAAAATTCAAAGAAGGATGTTTATTTCTATGCTGGTAATATTCATATTTTTCTAAGACTTCTGCTTGCTTTGGAAAAAAAGCTTCTGTTCAGAAAAATAAGAGGGATGGACAGGCTGCTGATGTTTAAGCCTGAATTTCTGAGTTGATGATACGTTTTGGAAAAGTACATGTAGAAACTAAGGACTCCTCTTTACTGAACCAGTTGACTCAAATTTGATCTGATCCCATTGCAAAACAACATCTGAGCTAAAATATATTGGATTTACACACTTGGATTGTAACTTGAGCTGCTACTTTCCCTTCTGTAGTACTAAATCTAGCCTCAGAAGCATTCTAGTTTCAAACTAACAGACCCTAAACAGGTTACAGCATTATTTAACTTGGTTTTGAGGAAGAAGATTCGGTGCAGGGCAAAAGCTTGAGCAATTCAGCTAAAACAAGTCCTCTCTATATAACGTTTGCATCATATATGTTCCACAACAAATTGATTCACTGACTGGAGTGAAAGAATGTGTTTTGCTTCCCTGGCACTTTGATTCTTATTTGCTCAACCAGGATCAGTTAGTGACAACAACATTGAAGCTTTTACCTGTGCAAATAAAGAGGTGAATGAAGTGCCCAGCAAAGGACTCAGCTACAATGGTGAAAAAGGATTGCTGCTTTGTGATTTTTTTTAATCACATTTGGATAGAGAGTGAGACCCTATGACTAATCATCCTTCACTTTACCATGCTTTGTTATCCAATTTTGTAAAACTTGCATATTCTCCTTCAGGTATATTACAATATACTTCTTCAGAAAATAAAGTTTTTACCAGAGTACTTTGAATGGGTACAGGCGTTGTCCCTGCAGAAGATAGGGCTGAACTTTTAAAATTTGTTTTTAGTAAGAAAAATGCATTGCCTGAATTACTGGCAACTGAAAAGCTGGTTCACAAAATACATTCTATCCAAAGTTCTCTGCAGGCATAAAACACAATTATTTGTTCCCATTCAAATGAAACACTTTCATTATTTGCAAGTAAGGGAAAGTTACTGATACTTGCCAGGATAAAGTATGAGGGTGATGTAAAACGGGTGAATGGGTCCAGAAAGAAAGTGTCATTCAGTGGGTGAAAGAGGTCAGAGTAAGCATCCATGCTAAGAGAAAGACGAGAAAGAATCTGGAGGAGAAGAGATCAATGTACTTAAAGTACACAAACATGACAACAGCATCTGTATTTCCTCTGAACATAATTTCAGTGAGATACTGATACAAATCCTTTTTCTTCTGCATATAGGTATATTAACACTGTAAAGCATTCCAACACAATTTTATACTTCCTTCCACTTTGACACAGTACCTTGCTTTTTTTCAACCTTATACATCCTGGCCCTGATCTAATTTCTTCACGGCTCCGCAGCTTCATGATGCTTCCAACGCTCTTCCACACTTTGGGGAGAATCTAACAGCTTTTACGTCCTGCAGGACTTATCCTGCTGGAGAAACTTCTGTATTAGGGTGGTTCAAGAGGTAAGATGCACTGGACTTCTTACTCTGTTCTCTGCTATACTCATGTCTCCCACTTTTCTTCCTCATCAGCTGTCACCCACTTTTTGCAACATAATAATAGGCACATGTGTTGAAGTTTGCTAAATTATGTAGAATACCTTCTATTATACTCCACTTTAAGTCTCTAAGTACACCTAAGTATATCAGAAATGATTACACAAATGTTTCTTGAACACAATATAGTTATACATGTTTCTTAAATACTATATATCTTAATAAGAAGTTGACTACTACATAATTAAAAAAAAAACTTCTACAAAAATTTTAAATGCTGAATTATTGCAGTCTGACATTTTGTTATATGTAGGCTATCATACCAGTTGCGATCATGCACATTCTCTGCAACAATCAAGGTGATATGGTAGGATAAGAGGAAATGTAAGTTTTAATACTGGCACAACTGTAACTAAACATGGATCATTAAGACACTCATTATAAATTCCCATGGAATAAGAGTAAATGATAGCAAAAGAGAAAGGATGCAATGTTCAACAGCTACTAAAATTGGTTTTAGGCATTTTATATCCCTTTTCAACATGGAAGGGCTGAACAGTGTGGCTAAAGTGGATTAATCAGTAACAATAATTTGACTGGATAAACAAGAGTCTATATTCATGTCTGAAGATGATGTCATCTCTTTTGGGAAACAAGACTCAGAATTCACATGATCATCTCATAAAATATCCAGTGAAGTACAGAACTCGCTAATTACAATGTAATAATACTAGACTTGGCCACTTAGGCTTCATAGTTCTATTAGCATGAAAAAGAGCTACTTTGTGCTCATCCAGAAGAAAACTTCCTAGCCATTCTCGAGGTATGGCAAAGTGACACATTTCTTGTCATGAAGTAAAACAAGAAAATTAGCATTCATAACAAAATTATACATTTTAACAGCAAATCAACTGATGTTCACAGCTGGAAAAACAAGGACAGAGAGACCAGCTGATTATCTAATGCAGGCCTCCATAATTACAAACAGCTAACACCCAGAAGCTAACATTAGACATCAAGGAAAGTAAAAATCCTTCTGGCCATTTCAAGATCAGTGAAAACTCTGAAGGACAGAATTAAGTATAGCAAAACCACATGATCAACAAACAACAATCAAGTCTCTTTATAATCCTGTTCTTAGGACAGCAACAAATCAGACATGTAAAGCTGGTATCACAAGATTTTCTAATATTATGATTACTCCAGTTCTATAAAACAATCGTATTTGTACACTGCTTAAAGCAAAACACTTCAGGCACTCTGTTGTCGTAATCCTGTTCAGAAACCCACTCCAGAATGCCATTCCACTAATAGCGGAAGTCTTCTATTCAGTAAATCTTTGTCCTTACCAATTTGCACAAACTTTCTCTTACTCTTAAACTAAGTAATTATTTATCCCAGAACATATTTATGAAGAGTCATCGTGTAAGAACACCTTAAATTTTTCTTTAATAACACTGCCAAAATCCTGTGGTCCTGTGCACAGCACATTACAACAAAATTAGCATTTTTGCATCAACAGTACTAGAAGGCAAAGTGCTTGTTATTCCCCAAATCCCTTGTGGAAGAATTTTTGCTTCATTTTTCCACAGAGATGAGATCTTTCATAACTTAAAAATATTTGGCTACTGTAATAGATTTTAATACATACATTAAATACCATGTTAATTGTTTATATCACACTTCTGAAATTATAACATTGATTTATTGAAATCCTAAATGCTAAGATCTGACTCATCTTATTTCAGTAGCAGTAGCATATTGCAATGAAGTACAGCATACCCATTAATAGCACATTACATTACAAAATCAATGTAATCATAAAAAGTAATTTACACATATAAAATATTGCTCTTTTATGAGACAAATCAAGGTTTACTAAACTGATTTTTTACTTAGACTTTTCTTTCCATTTTGATTTTAAGAATTCCAGCCACCAGTAGGTGGTGTTTCTGGAAATGTCAACTATTTCCCCCCCGCCGCTACAGATGCAATGTAAAACTCCACCTGCAATACTGGTGTTTGCATGCAAGACTGAGGCTCCACATCCTCTGCAAAATAAGCTTATTTAACACATGTGGTTTTGAGCTGAACAATTCTAAGAAGTGTCAAGATGAGGACATATACCTGAAAAATTAAATACAAGCAGGCAAAATGGGAGCGACTTGAAGGTAAGAAAACTGAAATGCATACTATCAGCTTACTGAAAGCCCCTTCTCAGCTGCTAGATTTCTATCAATCTAATATTTCTCTTTAGACTCTCAGGAGACTTTTTAAAAGATTATATATATAACAGTAACTGCTGTTTTATACGTATGTACAATATGCTTAGTTGCCCTTTGTAAATAAATCTCTTAATTATTGACCAGCAGAGCCGTATGTTCAAATAGGCTATCTAATGTGAAAAAATGCTAAAGGCAAAAAGAAGAAGAAAATGAAAGTTGGGAAAAATAAAATCAACAAATATGAGGTAGAAGATGTTTGACTAGTTCTAGCAAAATAAGGAACCAGCAGAAACAGGGTTAATTCTAGCCTTATAAGGCTGTTCAGCACCACTTCAACTGAACACAAATTAGAACGACCCTGGGAATCTATAAAGCTTGTTTTATTGCCAAGGACATGCAGCAAGATCTGCATTTTGCTGTTGTAAACTGTCATTTATTTAAGATATTTTGAAACAGAATAGACTTTTATATGATTTTTTACTACTGAATTGTCAACAGGTGGCATTCATTGCAGCTTTGCACACCTAAATACAAGTTTTTACTGACACTACAGTTGAAGTCGACACATCCATTTAAGCGTGTCGCTGAACAAGAATCAGCCCTTCTGGCGTCTGGAAGAAAATCAGCTCTGGAGAAATGGAATTAAGGTAAAACGAAGTGTTTCACAGTACATAGTTACCTGTAATGTTTATAATTGCTTGGCTTTTGGTGGACTTGTATACGTAATTGAAATCTGACTACAGACCTACCTTTTAAAAATCAATTTCTTAGACTATTAACTTATCCCTTACTGCATTTAAAGCAGTTTACTGCCTTAGTCAGAAATAAAAGGATGTTACATAAAAGACAACAGTTCATGTCTGACCTCAACAGCTGCTTGAAACAAACACCAAGCCTTCTTCAAATAAGTGTAATTTCATAGGGATGTTTTTGTATAAAGATTTACATTATTAAAATGCCTTGAAACGTAGCAAACAATTATAATATACTGATGCCTATTTTGTTAAGACGCAAAAGCTGTGACTTCACAGATATCTTTTTATTTAAGTATCAGCTAGCTACTTCTGAAAGCCTGAATACATTAAAAAAAACCCTCAGAGCTATATTGCTGAATAAAAATACTCTAACACTCCTACTCCATTGGTGGTCTGCTCTTTTTTCTCTTCCAGATTGGATCAATAGCATTTTAAAACACTAAAATGTGGAAATATGCATGTCTTTTACTAATAAACAATTTAACTTTTATATATGTTTTTAGTGTAATTAAAATGAAAATTTTGGTAGTAAGGTAATGATTAAAGCACCTCAAAATAGTTAAAACACAAATTTAACATAAAATGCTCTAGGTTATCACTTTTTTACAATTCCATTTGCTTGGGTCGTCTTTTCTTCTCAAATAAACTTCTAGCAATGCTTCAAGTCCATATCATTCTACATTTAAAAGTAAACAAATAGGAAAACTGATGTTTTCCATTCCTTTCTGGAACTCAATGCAGTATAAGTAATCATAAATACAAGAAAATTAAGTATAATAATATTGGTGTAAATAAATACACTGCATGCATTACTTGCATTTCTAAAAACTTCCCTTTCCCTTCCCTCTGCAAACAGATGGAATCAACTGCGTTTCATCTGTGCTGTCTTGTCAGCCATTGACTCTGCTACTTAATAAGATTACTAGCTGATGAGAAAATAAAAATACATACATATAAATTTTCTTCAGTAAGCCAACTTCACACATCTGATTTTCTATAATGTTTTCCAATACTGAGTCCCTAAAGGGTATGCAAAATTTGAACAAATCTAATTTAACTGAACATGTGTGTGTGTGTGTGTGTGTGTGCACGCGCGTGTGTGTGCGTGTGTGTGTATTCAAACATGATGTTTTCTACAACCTCAGCTATGTATGTTAAGTTAGTGAAAGCATACAGTACATGACAATGCTGGGGTATTAGATTAATGGATTTCCATTTGCGAATTGCAGGTCCAAGGATGAACATTCATTGTTAGAAGAAAACAAATGGAGCTAAAATTCTACTACCTTCCAACCTGCAAGAAGAAACACTATTGATGCTGACTGATAAAGAGTTTTTATTATAGAAATCCAACTATCATTATGGTAAAAAGATTTTTACATGATCTTAAGGCATACAGGAACTTAAAATTCTCTCATTTGCAATGTATATAGTGTCCTATAAACAAATTTAAGAAATTTACTTCTTGTACTGTTAACGTTTCAGTCAATTTCAAACTTAATTAACTTGGATTCCAACAAATTTTAATTTCCTCTACAAAGAGTAAATCTTTTCCCATTCAAAATGATTACTATGAACTTCTTTGGAAACATCAAAAATCTAACTTTTTTGGCATCACTACCAAACTGCGAGTACTGATATCTGTGATACAGATATTTGAACCATGGAAACTTACTCAGCCTCAATATCACCTGGTATATGTAACAGCACAACTTTTAACCTAAATGGGTCACATTTGTGTAATGAAAGTATATCTTCTAGACTGGCTGATAAATCAGAACACCAACAATATGTTATTGGACTGTTCTTATCATGCCTTTATACAATATTTCTTTTTCCTATTGGTTTTGTAGGAAACATTCTGATACTGGTTGTAAACATAAGCTTTCGTGAAAAAATGACTATTCCAGACCTTTACTTCATAAATCTTGCAGTAGCTGATCTCATTTTAGTTGCCGATTCCCTCATTGAGGTTTTTAATCTTGATGAGAAGTATTATGATATCACTATTATTTGTACCTTTATGTCTTTGTTTCTTCAGATCAACATGTATAGCAGCATTTTCTTTCTGACTTGGATGAGTTTTGACAGATACATAGCACTGGCAAAAGTAATGAGGTCCAACATATTTCGCACTATGCAACACGCTAGATTAAGCTGTGGTCTCATATGGATGGCGTCTATTTCTGCAGCACTAGTTCCATTTACAGCCGTGCATTTGCAACACACTGGAGAGGTCTATTTCTGTTTTGCAGATGTAAAAGAAATTCAGTGGCTAGAGATAACCTTGGGGTTTATCATTCCCTTTGTGATCATCGGTCTTTGTTACTCATTAATTGTTCGAGTTCTTGTAAAAGCACACAAGCATAGGAGTCTTCGACTGCGGCGACAAAAGGCTCTTCGAATGATTTTTGTTGTTGTTTTGGTTTTCTTTATCTGCTGGTTACCTGAAAACGTCTTCATTAGTGTTCAACTTCTTCAAAAGAAAAGCGAACCTGTCTCTTCAAGCAGCCCATCTTTCAGACATGATTATCCTTTAACAGGACATATTGTGAACCTAGCAGCTTTTTCTAATAGCTGTTTGAACCCCTTAATTTACAGTTTTCTAGGTGAAACCTTCAGAGACAAACTGCGACTGTATATTGAACAGAAAACTAAAATGTCAACGTTAAATCGCTTTTGTCAGGCTGCCTTAACGTCTGTCATTCCTGACAGTAATGAGCAATCGGAAGTCTGACTTAGTACTGGTTGTATAAAACATATGACTGAAATTGTGCAAATAATGAACAAAACGCTTGCTACTAACAGAAAAATGTGTGTTTGTGTGTATATATTATATTGCCCTGCTGAGTATTGAAGGTTTATATTCCAAATGTTTTTATGACAAGACTTTAATGTAGAAGAATACGTTTTAGTCATATTTGTATTTAATTATGAACAGGATTATTAAAAGCTGAGCACTGATGGAGATTTTGTATTATACATGTATGAATGATAATATAGCAGAAAATTTCATCAAGTTAGGAAGACTCTGGATATAACTTGATTACCAGAGATGCTATGTTGCTGGCATATAAGGTACTTCCACTTAAATAATGAAGCTGCCATAATAGTGGGAAAAAATCATTACAATGTATTGATGCGGAGATGCAGAAAACATTGATTTTTCATCCAAATATGTTAAGTTAAATGACTTTGCTTAGAAGAACTATATAGTACATTCTATTCTAGCATGTCTTCCACAATTAACTTTTTTTCTAATCTTAATATAATATAGAATGATGGTGAGCTTTCTCCTCACAAATGTAATCTACCGCTGCATCAGCACTTGATCAAAACTGAAATCATCATCTGTAACTATATTGCTCATCTCAGAGAACTTAACAGAAGCAAAATCTAATACTTCATTTTGTTTTTTAAGGATTGCCCAAGACAATCTTTCCCAGGACAGACATAATCGGGCTTTTTGGTAAAAATGCAAGTGTGCATACATGTACATTCACATCAGCCTTCATATTTAAATGAAAGTGCATGAGATATATTTACATTTAGCATGTCTATTTTGATTGCCAGAACAAAATACTGCGGCTTTAAAAGAAATCACTTTCTGCATAAGACAGTGTAAGAATTGCTTGTGAAAATGCCAGAAGTGTCAATTTTGGGGATTAAAGAACTTCTGTAAAGGGGAACATGATTAGCTATCAGATTTGCACTCTGCACACTGTCCATCCCACCTCCACAAACCACTGGACTTTCAAAATTTTAGATGCCTGTTGATTGCTTTGTTCATTTTGAAAGACAAGTTATACTAAGAAAACAGATTTTAGCATCATGTATTTGAGAATAATAGTTTTCAATTTCTACTAGAAAATAATAGGGTTTTAAATCTGGATGATGTTTAGCACAGGTTACTGCTGAACTTGTTCAGTGGATACTAGATAGATCCAGAGATCACTGTGTAAGACAATTAAAATATCACTTACTATATCTCTGAAATGCACAAACTAAATACACCTCTGTGCTCACTGAGTTAATCATCAGATCTCTGCACAATAAGATGCTTTGTCCTATTTTCAAATGTCATATATGGATTAATTAGTACATGGAAGGATTTTTAAAGGGTTTTTAAAACACAGACACTTAAAAGAATTAATGAAGTTGCTATGCGATAAACAAAACAGTGAAAACAGTGATTCCACTCATATGTCTCATGAAATACTTCAAGTTTCTGAGTGGAAACTTTAGCCACAAGAGAAGTGACCAACAAAGAGAAAGGCCACAAGATAACGGGTGAATTTGAAATAAATATCTAGAGATTCCTGAAACTGACAGAAACAAGAACCCCACGGTGGAAGTCTGATTATCCACAAGTGACCATTAATCACAATCTAAGAAAAAATTTCATTTAGTCACATCTCGCCTGTAAAGCACTGAGTATGGCTTCTCTCAAGAAAGATGTAAGGATTACCTTCACTGTGTATGACACGTTGATAAACAGCTATTCTGCTACAATACACGTAGCCTTTTTTCTCATTATTTTCATGTTTGGAATTAACCACAATTACTCACATCCTATCAACTGCCAGTGTACATTCATTTCACCCTGAAATATTGGTATTTCAGCAAACACAGAATTGAAGGAATGGGTAATTCTTTCAGTGATGCAATTCCATGAAATAAGACATCTTCTGAGCATACAAATATATTTGCCTGTGCAATCTTGACACTTGCCATGAATGAAGTAACTTATTTTGGGGTCACAGGAATACAAATTCCCAATTTTAGTTGTTGCCCACTTTGTTTTTATAGGAGTAAACTCTTCCCACCTGCTTCAAATATAAGAATATATTTTTTGATCAAGAGTATGGTGGATGAATGTCATTTCATCCCCATTATAGGTAACAAGTCAAGAAAGTGCCTATGTTCAGAAACTGAACATAACAACCAGATATTAATAGCAAATATCTGCTCACACATATTATTTCATAGTATGTTTCTACATTATCGTATTCAGTAACATCCTCATATCACAGTGAAATCTAGGAAAGATCAGATTACTATAATATGAAGAAAGTGATATTTAACTACTCAACTTGAAACAACCTATTACACATTTAAAACAAAACTACAAATATATGGTGAGTTTCCTACTGCTAATATTTTGGTATTATATCTAAGTACATGCTTATGAATTGTACCTCAAATAATTTAATTTAAACATACTACTTGCTTTAAATTAATAAAAAGTCCTCTCCTAGGTGAAGAAACTGCACATTTATCCCCGGATTTTTTTTTTTTTTTAAATGGCAACTATGTACAAAGTAATATTTACAAAAATGCCATATGGCTTCTATGTTTATATATTATATATATATATTTCATAAATGCTAATCAACATGCTTTCTGCAGCCCATCACTTTAAAGTAACTTGTTGCCAAGTCTCATCCATGTACAAAAATCCCTGTCTCTTATGTAGTTTTCTTTAAAATTAAAAAGCATGATTGTAAGTAAACAAAACATTTTCTGGGGTGTGCAGAGGAAATGGAAAATCAGAGTAAGAATTCTGATACAACTTCTTCACTTAACACTTCTCTCAAGTCTCTCAAAAATTGTTTAATTTAAAGAATTGATTCCATACCCTTTTCTAAAATGCTGGACTGATGACAAACAAAATTTAAAATCTGTTTATGACAGATGCTTACATTCTTTGCTCTAATAATCTCTGTCAAGTCTACAGACAAGAAAAGTCTACTATTAGTTTAAAAAAAAAGAATCAAGACCCTCGGAAACAGTTAATTGCTTTTGAAAATAACACCTTAAAACAAAAATATGTCTTGAATGCACAAAGTATTACCGAATGTCAAGAATAGAAATAAAAACAAATAGCCTAAACTAGCAGTAGGCTGAATCTGATGTGACTGAAAGCAACTGTCCTCCCTCAGCTGTGTAGAAAGCTGTGAGAAAAAACAGTTGTCTGAGACCATTTAAACATGTTAGAGCTGCTGTATTTTTGCACCCTGTTAACAGTTTCAGGAGATATGCCAAATACTGGCTGTGCAAGGACAGCATGTGCACATCTAGAAAAAGCAGAATTACTCTGTCTGAAGATGGAGTTTGATTAATTTATGAAAAGCACCACATAATGTGAGTGAATGTGACAGGGAATTTGACTCAATGAGCCAGGAGATCCTAGATTCTGGGCAAGGCTTAGACATAATGCTGGCAAGGTGCAAGAAAAGTCATCCCCCCACTTCTGCTCCATACAAAATTAGAAGATTAACGTTTGGAATAGTCAATCCATCAATTCCAAAAGAGAACATGCACTATAAAATAAATATAACAAAGTAAAATCAGAATTCTTAAAACATTTTCCTTCAGTTTGTTTCTACCAAATGAAAAAGATACAGGCTCAACTTAAATTCCCCTAGTGTAAGCTGACATATATATTATTAACTGGAAACAGCTTATCTGGCATATAAAATCCATTCTACTAAACTTGCAAATAGGCAAGCTTAAAATTTTGTGTTTTTTTTTTTTTTAAGAAGAAAAAACTTTTAAAGTTTCAGGTTAAGTATCTACCACTTAGACAAAATTCAGTGGCTGTGTAATGCAGGCTCTAATCTTTTTTTCAGCCATCACATTAGGTTAGAGACTAACAAATCGTTTTTCCATGCAGGGATTTTGCTATAGTTTATCAGCTCTTTATTGAGATTGCAAAAGAGAAAAGGTTGTCTGGAAAATTTTGAATGGTTAGGATTGTAACATGGGGAATGTGTTACAAAGTGGTTTACACTAAGAAAAAGCATGCTGAGTTCAACCCTGGCTATGATTTAATTCCATTTGAACTTGTTTCTATGTAAGTAGAAAAATAAATGAGTATATGAAGAAAACAGGTTTGAATTTTAATAGTTATTCACAAAGGTGACACAACGAATTGGTTTGATTTTGAATGAAAACAACAAAGACAAGCGTTTGATTTTAATTTGGGGAGCAAGGGTTTGAGGAGAGGGGTTTGGAATTTATAACAATATTTATCATATAACTAGGGACAGCTTCCTTCTTTGATGTTTTAGATATTCTCAAAGTAGCCTGAAGTCTTAATCAGGGCTAAATCACCGAGATTTTTCACAGGAAGAAAAATGAGACAAGGGAGACTATCCTTCCCCTCAACTCCAAAAGTCTTACCTGGCCCATTCAGGACATCGGACACATATTTAGGATTTTTGTCAGAGCAACGCATGGGGCCAAATTTATTGTTGTGAATTATATCTTTGCAGTAGAAGGTCACCCTCATATTACCAATTACATCTACAGCAGCTCACCACTACACAGTTAGACCGACCAATTCTTTGTTCAAAGACTATTTACTTCAAGAAACAATTATTTTTACATTTCTGTTTAATAACTGTCACCAATAAACTGTTTCCACTTGGGATTTTGCTTTATCTTTTTTATGTTGAACCTGCAACAACAGATGACAGTGAACGTGTCATTTTTAAGACATATATACAAACTATCTTGTCTGTATACTCTTAGGTCTGCAGTTAGGGAGACACACTACAATACATGCTCTGTACTATATTCTGAAGACAAACACAACAGATTTGAAAATTTGAACACTCTCCATTTATATTTATAATTTGGATGCCCTTTCCTCAGTGGTATTGTCCAAACTATTTATTCCACATTGACATACAGTACACTAAACTTTTAGCCTTTGGCTTTTGGCTTCCTTTTAGACTTCCATTCCATCATATGGAAGTATGACACAGCCAGAAGTTAAGAATAAACAGCTGCATACTGACCCAGCCACCCAAGATGACAACAAAAAAGCAATGCCTTCTCAGGACCTAAGATAGGGCAGCATCAGCTCATTACTTTCTACTCAGTTTCTTATAAGCTATTTCAGTTACTTTACATACATCCAGTGAATTACACTACAGCAGCTTTAAAGATCATTGTCTGACTCTCACTGTGCAATATATTTGTTTAGAATAGCCATTGAAGGATGTCAGCAAAGTCGCTCAACTCCAGTGACAAAACCATATCCTAGTTTCCAATCTGTTTTTTCAAATTGTTCAGTCTTCTACAAGTATACACAGTAGTTTTTTTAAGTTCTAAACTTAGAAAGCTACTGAATTATTCATTATCAAAAAAAAAAAACTTTTTAAAATACACTTACTCTAAACATTTAATGCAGCAGAAGCTTTTCCAAAGCAACAACTCACTTCCCCAGCAAGCAAAATTATTGAAAAGGTTTAAAACCTTTTCAAATTGCATAGAATATGCTTTCTGGAAGGACTTCAAAAAAACTGTGTGGAAAAAAGACATACTAGAGAAACAGGAACGTTATTGGAGTATTGTTAAATTATCCTTGGAGACTGGAGTTAAGGCTATTCTGACAGAAAGAGCACAATGGTAAAATTGCCTAATAGTGGTGGAGATAGATTTGTTTTCTGCCTCAGCAGCAAAAACATTTCCTTTCCTGGGTGTTCTCTCAATAGAAACAGTAATATAATGTCAAATAAGATTTTCTTCTTTCCATTCTCCCTCCATTCAGAATTATAAAAGGGAAATAGCCTTTACCTGACTATAGAAAGCTTATAACTCTTGTGTTCCAGTGCTTAGTTACAAGTGAAGTGCACACAGTAATTTGAGAGAGAAACAAAGGAAAATGCTCACTCAAGCGCTAGTTATGATGTTTCAAACAGCCATCTCTTGATTGAGTAGCAAGACAGAGATAATGAATAATAATGCCTATGGGAACTGAATTTATAAATTTTCTTAGCTTTCAAACACATAAAGTCAGAAGGATTACTTCTGATATCATTAAAAGCTTAATTATGGTTTTGGTACAGACTTTGATAGTAAACAGATCATACTCTTAGAACAGTGAAAAACGTGACATGTTATTTTCTTATTCTAATGTAAAGATGACTGATGATGCATGACGCTGTTGAAGTTGTTATGCAATCAGAAGTGCAAGCTTGCTGGCTGAGGAGCTGTTAAAGTTAACATCAAATTACACAGGACCTAAATGCATGCTCAGCCCACAAGGGGTGCATGAGGATCCATGGAAAACTCTCCCTGTTCCCTGCTAGATTTCTGTTCTTCTCGACTCTCAGTGCTATAGACCTTTTGGCTCTTGGCCAGAAGATTTTATTACGTGACCTATAGGATCAGGGCAGTTGGCTACTCCTAGTCTAAGCCCAAACTAGACCATGACTTAATCTAGACAAATCTTTGTAAAAAAGATAATATGTCCAATGAAACATGCTAAACAGTTTTACCACAAACAAAACAAAACAAGTTTATTAAAATAAAGCCTTTAGAAAATCATGAAGCTACAAGCTTATGTCCAAAACAGCTAGAGGTGCAGGCATACACATAGCCATGAAAGATAGAGCTTTCATAATGAAATAGGAAAACCTTGCCTATTTCAAAGGTAACCAGAAAACAGAACCAGTCAACAATGTACAAAAAAGCTCCAGAGTCGACCCCAAGTTATGAAAAGGCCATGATTGATTTCAATGAGCTTTGTATTACAGTTCAGTATAGCAGTTCTGTAATTACCTAGTTATATTACATGTGGGTAAATACGAATAACTCCTATTTATTATTTGGTACATAAAAATGTAGACTTAGGATAGAATGCCAGTTATTAAAAGCACATATTTTTCACCCACATGCTTAAGACCTTATTTTCACTTTTATATAACCCCTGCTCCTTTTTAAGTGACCCAGATCTAACTTTTTGGTACATTCTCTAAGCAGTTTTGACATGTTTCAAACTGTAACACTGTAGAAGCAGAGTCCTGTCCTCCCTCTATGTGTCTGCTGTTTGCAAAAGCCTAGTTCACAGATGCAAATTATTAAGATAATGCTGAGAAATTTAATAAAACATTGGACAATGTTCTTCCGTTTGATGTCCTAGAGAACTCTCATGGAATTCAATTAGAAATAGGTAAATGCATTCAAAGATGGAGCCTGGTTCTTTAAGTAAGAGGCTCCCCCGTCAACTATCCTAATGCTCATACCCTATAGCCTCACTGTTTGAGGCAGCTTCTAAGAGTCCTAAGACTAACTTTCTGTTCTAATTACCTGTTGGATGTAACAGGCAAACATTTTATAAGTAGGAATTCATTTGGCTTTGATCTAATGTCTAAGAGCTGTTTTATCTACTCCATAACTTGTTCATTAATATAGATGTTAAATATACACTAATCTTTCACATGGTTCACAATATTGCATCTAAACACAAAAGCTAGTTTGGAGGAGGAAAATTCAAGTGAGAAAATTCTAGTTTCTTAAACATATTACAGAACAGCCATGGTCCCCCTCTTACCTGCTCCAAAATGGTTTTTTGTTTTAAAGATAATTCCATCAATGCACAATAGTTCATACTTTAAAAAAATCCTTATGCTAGACTTCCATATCATTAAAAAAAGCAGTGGCATTCTGTCAGGGACACAGAAAACTGCTGCTTTTTAGAATTAACATACTTTAAATATTCAAATCCATGCCATTTTAGTCTTTCCAACAAATTAACATTAACAAAGTTGTATCAAGAGCAATAAATAGGAAGTAACAAATCCACAAGACTCAGGCTTGCACTAGTATGTTATACTGTATACACCTCCTAGTCTCAAACCCTATCAAGAGTAATCTTCTTTCCTCATTTCTTTGTTCTTTATCATATACCAGAACGTAACACACTTAACCTTTCAAGTTTGCAACTTAATTTCTTGCCAAGTGGAACGTGCTTTGAGAATTCCAGCATGTAATGGGACTTTTTTTCCTGAACTTGTACTTTTAAGTTTTGTGCCTAATTTTCCATATTAAATAATTTGGGCCTTTTTCAGCAATTTTCATTTATGATACAACTCTCTATTGTGAATTAAAAGATATTAGTATACTACTAAAAAACCGCATAACTAACAAAGAATAGAGTCTTCTCATTTGACTGCAGGAGGGTGACAAGCAGTCAAGCAGACCTAGCCTCTGCTCCTTACTTCAGCAACAGCTCAGTAACTTCAGCTCACCAGTTGGAATCCTGTGTTAAGTTTCAGTTTGGTGAAAATGTTTGTAACTAAGTCACGAAAGCAAGAATTTATATTGTAAACCAAAAAGAACACTCAAGAAAAGTTCTCACCACTAAGTAAAGAATGGGAACTGAGAGGAAATGCTGAGTATGAAGAAAAGAAAAGAATTTCCTCTCTTTATAGCAAAGAAGGGACTGTTGTGCTTCACCAAACTCCCCATCACTTCAATATCCTGGTGATAGTAATAAAAGAAAGGAATTAAATTTAAATGTATACAGATTAAGGCAAATATCCAGAATTAGCATGAAACTTTTGCTGGTTAATATGTAATGAAGAATGTGCAATTCCTTTAAACAAAAGTAAGAAATACACCATATATTGTTTATACCAAACACAGTTGGGGATGTGAGCCTTTCGCCTGGGAAAACCATCTTCAAAGTAGCAACTGTTTTCCCAGCTGTGAATGCTCTTTCCTGGGAAATTTATTCCTACCATTACAAAAATAATTTCAAAGGAATGTGAAATTATTCAGCCTAATCTATGCATATCCGTATTTCAGATGCTATTTTGTACCTTCTTAGACGTTCTGTTTACAAAAGGCCTAGTATTATCTATAAACATTATATGGTGTCATAATGAAACGTACCAGTTTTAAAAAATAAATAAATGTACAGTTAATTTAGTAAAATAATTTAAAGCAACTCTATAGATATTCTGAGGAAAAAGTGTTAGCAGGAAACAAACATCTTGGTCCCATAAGCAGCTGCCCTCAAAGCTTTTTATTTACTTTTTCCTAATTTGAAAAATATTGCTGAGATATTAACAAAGGAGAAAAACCAAGTAAGATCCCACACATTAAGTCGTAAGTGCTAAATGAATTTACAGCCTGCATACCATATCTTTGTAATTTTTTTTCCAACTATCAGGAGACCATCTTGTAGAGAGGCAATCAGAAGCCAGTGGGTACCAGCAAACTTGTCTCTTGGTGCGAGTAGAAAAAAATACAAATAGAACAAGGCTGAACATTCAATTGAAAGGTAACCCTAAGAAAAGAGAAGTAGACTCAACACTTCAATTACAAACTGACCAAAACAAGCAGACTAGCAATATCCATACTGACATTTACCTTCACCATTTTCAGAAATAGCTATCATTCCACCTTTATTTTCAGAAATAGCTATCATTCCACCTTTATCACCAAAAGAGAGATTTGTTTACTGGAGATATCCATTCCAACAAAATGTTGTTCTTAACTGCTGATGTACCTTTAGATCAAAATGGAATGGAGGGGAAAACTGTGTCATCTCTTCATAAGAAAGGCAAAATTCAATTTGCATGTTAGAGATACAAACAAAATGGTCAAAAAGCAGTACAAGGTCAGATTCTTATCTTAGGAGGCCTAAGCTAAATAAAAGGAACTTTTCAGTAATTTATTTTCCTTTTTTCAGCATATAAGACTGGTTTTCTATATAATTTTTAAGCAAAAATTATTAATAACAGGCATGACACTAAAGCATACAACATCGCATTAAGACAGTAATGCGAAAGTAAACAAATGCAGGAAAAGTTGATAGCAGAGTTGCAATGCAAGTGCTTTCTGAAAAGTTTTTGTATATAAATAAAGATACAGCTACATATTGGCAGTCTGAAATCAGAACACCCTGCAACAATACAGTTGAAGTTGTAACTTGATAGCATTTTTCAGGAAGGGAAAAGAAAAAAGTTATTTTGATGGTTACGAGATAAGCCTTTTATTAATTAAAGAAATTAAATTAATGGAAAAATAAAAGAATAATAAGTTTGTCTGCAAATCATCTACAACTCATTTTTCACAGCACACTTTGGTATGAATTAGTGAGTTGTCAAAGAAATAAATACACCTCCAGATCACAGCTTTATGGTATCTGCTTAATAGGTTTTGTAGCATTGTCTGGTTTGCATCCATTAAATGTTCAAATTACTATCCCAGTTACCTGATTACAAGCAGCATTTTAGATACTATCAAAGTAGCATTCTTAGCAATTCCACCAAGCTTGTGCCAAAATGTTTATCTCCACAGCTTAAACAACATAATTTCATGAGGTTTTCCACCACTACAATCAAAACAATGATTTTAAAGAATCATTTTCTGTGGCTTGCTTTGCTGTAGTACTAGTTTAATAACTCTTCATTGGCCTTTGCAATAACCCCCAAAATGCTGAACAGAAGAATGCTTTCCCTACTAATTTTGCCATTTTCCATTTAGTAAACAGATCTTACTGTTTGGGCACCTGCACACTAGCCCTCTGATTAAAGAAACACTATGAGCTACTTGTTTATTTGCCATTGTTTGTACTATTTGTATGGAATCTCAAAAATTAAATTCCTTTCCCACTGATTTTGCCTTTATCTCGGGAAAATGTTGATTCCTCCTCCTTCAATCATTTGCAATGCTGAAAATAATGACTAGGAGCATACAAGAATACTCCTATTGACTGCATGACCATTACCTAAAATAATATAGTGTCCCTTCAACCACGCATAAGATTTGGGTTTATTGATTTCTATTCTTTGATTGGTTTATTTATTATTGATTGCCTCTTACTCAATTTTACTTGAGGTTACAGTGTTTGCTAGACTAAATTGGGAAGGAATGGTAAATAAATATTGTTTTCTATGGGTTATGAATTTTGAGTCTGTCTTGCCTAAAAGTTGTTCAGCTCTGGAAGAATTTCTCACTGTTTGGGAGGAAGTCTGCAGCTCTGCAAACAACACTGGAGAAACAGGATCTACCCTGAAATTACAAGGTTCAGAGATCCTTTGATACAGTAAGGTCATTCTCAATAGAACTCAAAAAACCTTCATAAACAACGCAACCAAAACTTGTTGTTCCCTACAGACATGTTGTACATGTCAGTACTGCTCTTTTTATAAGCTGTGTGGCACTGGGGCAGCTAAAAATTTAAAGGATGAAGAAATCCATAAACAGAAGAAAGACTTGGGTAACTGCAAACAAGCACTTCTAACGCTTCTGTTATTTCAAGATTATTCTTTAGCAATACTGTAAATATTCTTTTCAGAGAACAGAAATAAAATCAGCTTGCTGAGACAAGGTCCATCCAAAAGTTTTAATTTTAAGAAGCCACTATTTAACTTAGGACCACCAGTCTAGATTGCGCATTTTAAATTTCTTTTCCTTATGCCCCTATTATGTGACAATTTAAAGAATGATCTCCAAGTATAACAAGGTTTAAAATATAAGTATGTTGACAAACTACAGAATCATAAAAAAGTAAAACTAATATCCAGACATTTTAAAAATCAATGTTAAAAACATATGGGTTTATTGCCAAGTAGCTAAATAAAACAGCAACGTTATGAAAATCTGTCAGAAGAAAACACACAAGGTTCAATAAAGATTAAAAACTTGTATCATTCAGCTCCACTACAGAAATGTCATTTAGAGCTGTGTGGTTCTAAGATCACTCATGAAAACATTTATATTGGACCTAAATTGCTCATTGCGATTTAATGTAAACAGAAGAAAGTGAGGAGATGAAAAATCAATAAAACATCAAGATTACTCTGAAAGGTCAAGTTGTTCCAAGGAAACATGCTTTAGTCTTAGGCTGCTGAGAATTTTTCAAACAAATTTCATGAAAGAATGATCAATGTAACACTAAATCCAGTCACTTAAGACACATTTTTACCTTGCCCTCCTGCAGCTCTACAACAAAATCAATTAGAGATTTACATTTTTCACTTTAGAGACTAAAAGTGCTCTACTAAAATAGAAAAAAAAGTAAATCACAGGTAAGTACAGCAACTTAATGAACTCATGAAACCTCTCCCCCACCAAAAGAAACATATTATATATCTGAAGTTCAGTGTTCTAGAGCTATCTTTTGGCTTATTTCCATCACATACAAGATTCTTCAGAAGAAACTGGGTCCTATTCATTCTTACTTCAAGAATGCCAAAAAAATTAGTTTTGTTGAACTCAGTTACTGTATTAAAAGGCAATCATAGCTCATCAGGAGCCAGTCAGCATGCTTCAGGCATTTCTGTAGATAAAAATATCAAAATTTATCAAAATTCCAGCTTATTTTAAAGTAACAGAAGAAAAATTAAATTTAAAGAAAATAAGGTTCCAAAATAAACACTCTCAGCAGTTGTCCAAATCTTTTGTTCCACATTTCTTCTCTGGAACTACTCAAACTAACTGAGCACATCACGCTGCAGCCTCAGCGCTGCTTCTAGACTTCCTGTACAAACCCTCATGCAAAGCCAGTTTTATCTTGTTTTCTACTACAATTTCCATGCTGACAAGGTTTGATGACCAAAAGCATTTTAAAGTATAACTGCCATTGTGACTAAACCGAGTATTTCACATAAAGCTGGGAGTACACATGCTGAGTAATAACCACAAACTGGCAAAGACCTGATACAGTCAATAACTATTTCTGAAGTAAAATTGATTAAGATCTGCCTAGCATTTTTCACTCTCAACAACCATTTCAAACAAAGAAAAAAATGTGGTCTACTAACTTACTCTTTTCTACTATCAACAGTTACAGTTTATAAAGCTGATGCCAAAAAATGCCTTGTCATAGACCTTATATGGTATTTCATAAAAGTAGCAGTACACACGTGTTTAGGCACCAAATGACACCAACTCCTACAGTTCTAAGGACTGTTGTGCCTAGTGATGTTCCATAATAGCATTAAGGATTCTGCTTTCCATTTAGTATTTGCCGTTTCTTCCACTCTTACAGTCTGTGAGATCAACAAAAACTAATTTTTGTGTTCTTGTGAGCTTATTGCAAGACATCAAACAGTTCAAAAAGTCCCTGCTTTCTAGGGATTTGAATTTGAGGTTTTTCACTTCTACAAGAAATGCTACACGTTGTCACAGCAATAAAATTTTAGTTTTGACATTTCAATTTCACACATTTTTTTCTTGGAAAATTATTTTTCTGAAATTATATTCCTGTGTACCTACAGTCTATAATACACACCTTACAAAGAAAGAAGGAAAAACATGCCCCTTATTCAGCTATAAATACCAGATTTTTCTATTTTTGCTTTGATACAGATGGAGATGGACTCTTTCCTTACTTTACCTAGGAACATTTCTGCTAACTTCAAAACTGCAAGAATTTCCAGAATTTGTAGACCTTTGAATAGCTACTACCAATAGCTTTTCTTCTATTACACTTCACAAACTCTAAAGGTAGTAGTTAGAGATATTTATACACGCGTGCGAATGAACTCTCAGAAAACTATTCTTGCCAAATGAGCTTTAATAAAATCTAACAGTGAAATAAGAAATACTAGTTTTTAGTTTTATGATCTCCACTGGGCTGTACCTCTCATGATGAATGAAAGCAACAAGTAGCATTCAAACCTATTTTATGTTAGGCCAGGAAACATATGAGTGTTTTGCAGGACCATGCCTAATATCACCTCAAGAATTCCTAAGGAAAAAACCTTTGCTTTTCCTTCTCCACTTCGCTACAGTGCCAAACCACTTCATATTTCTTTGGTCCACCTTCTACATTAACCATTCAGAACAGCAGAATTGATATGCCCTGTTTATATATCATTTCCACCAGAATAAACTTACAGAGTTTTTTCTTTTTCCTTAAAAAGGTACACCAGTAAGCTAGCAGAAACATTTCAGTGAAATAGCTAAAGGACAGGGAATGGAAAGAAAGGAAATGAAGTCTTCATTTAAACAGCATCTCCATATTGCTAATTTCATTTCCATAAAATTAACCCATAAAGTGTTCGATACTACAAAGAGACTGCTGACACCTTCTGGCCATTTGACATTCTTTCCAAAATCAAAGGGCTTTTTATGGAAAAATCTTTCATATTTTTCCAACCACTCAGGATCACATGAAGGTTTAAGCTACGCCTATATTGCCATATGACAGTTGCTTAAAGCCATTTGGTTCCCCTTTCACCCACATGCTCTCACCCATCCTCTGTCTTTCACACAAGCATTCAACACAGAGAGCATGCACTCTGGTTGCTGCAATCATATTCAAAATCAGACATACCTTGAGCTCTTGGCTTAATTTACCTTCTCCTTTTAACTTTCACTCTAGGTATATCACATTCAAGAAATCATTGCAACTAAATCATAGGATACATTCAGATTCAGTACTGAACCTCTAAACCTGTCACAGCACAGGTAACAATATATCTATATTTTATTGAACTAAACAGTCAAAACTGGGAGAACCTACCTCCAGATTTTGTTTCTTTTTCTTCAGTTCAGTTTCAGGTTCTAGCTGTGCCTCTTGGGCCACATGTCGCTTTAGCTTTTTTCTTTTTTCCTTCTTCATTTCTCTGTTTTCCATATTCTTTTTCGCCATTCTAAAATAGAACTATTATGCAATTAGAAACTACCAAGAACCTCTTTTTGATCTTAAATGTCACAGCCTCAGAGACAGGCAAACCCTATGTTGTAATTAAACTAGTACAAGAACTGTTTCTGACTACTTAATTTTGAAAATATTTGCTTGCACTGAATTGCAAACTGTTTTGGAGAATTTTCAGCTTAGGAATACGTTATAGTAAAGCTACTCTATAACTAGAATGTCATTCTCCCGTAGAAGACTCAAGGCCTAGCTTATTCTCATCTCTCAGTTCCCATCACAGAAAACACTTCACTGACCCTCATCGCAGTAATGACCCATAAATGATGCTGTGCTGTCTGTAGATTATCATGCATCACATTTACCTGTTTGGTCAGTTGTTAACACAGAGTCAATCAAAATTACACCAATCAGATCCGCCTCTTCTCAAAATACTTTAACAAAACTTTAATATACATGTGTGTGCATACACACATACCCACAAGCAAACAGTAAATCTACTTTACTACTAAACTGATAGTTTTAAACAGTCAGTTCTGTTTATACTACAAGTTTTTCTTTTTCATACAGAGTATTGTGAAAAAACTATGCTTAAAGAGTTACGTCTCAGCAATTTTGTCTTTCATTTTACATAGACATAAGGGGGGAGGTGAACAGGAGGAACTGCAAGAAACCCTCATTTTGAAGTCAGCTAGGGACAGGTCTAGTTGTAAATGCATGCTAGGCTGTAGCTGAATACTATTTCTCTGATAGCAGATCAGACTCAAGGAGTTTTCAACAGCCCCTCAACACAAATGACTTTCTCTATAGCAGCAGAAATCCAACAGTTAGCTCAGACACAGAAATTTAGTTTAAAACATAGCACGAAAGATGAAGTAATCATTAAATGCAGTTTGGTAGACACTCTTACAGATGGCTGGATCAGCACGACCGATGGGCAGAACCTCCTCTGCCAACTGGCAGAGTAACAGGGAACAAGTCTAGGACACCTTTGCTGCAACAGTATCTGAACTAGAGACATTTCTGCTAAGCCATGCCCTGCACACCTGGTGTTACCAGGCACTGAGCAGGGAAATACCACTTCACCCAGCAGGCACCACTTGGGAAATGCCTAGTTGCTGGGTTCCCTACAGAAGACCAATAGTTTTGTGTTCTCTTTTATTCAGCAATATATTCAAGGATAATGATTAGTAAGCTTATAAATTTTTTTTAATAAGGTGTCCTCACAAGAAGCCACCGCAGTATCTTTAACAGGAAAAGCGACATTATTGTTTCCGTTTTCGACATTATCCACGAGCTACTCTGCAATGATGCAAGCAAAGCAAGAGCCCCCCCGCTCCCACCAACTCGTGCTCCTTTCGGCACCGTCCCTCTCGCACGGGTCTGCTACCGACGGCCGTCGCGGAGGGGGGCTCGCAGCTGCGGGAGCACAGGAGGGGAGCAGCAACACCGGAACGACCCCCGAGGGCACGCCGCTCCCCCCAGGCCGCCGCGGCGGGGCTGCCCCCCGAGCAGGCCCACCGGCGCATGGAGACCCGCTCCCCGCCGCCCCGCGGCCGTTGGACCCCTAACGGTCGCGGTGGGGGGAGGGGCAGAGTGCCGACCGCGCCGGGGCGCCCCGCGGGGACCCCCCCCCCTCCTCGCCCCCGCCCCGCACGCACCTCTCAGACCCGCCTCCTCGGCACATTTAACTGAACCCCACGCTTGGCGCCGCAGCCCGCCCCCTCCCTCCCATTGGCTCGAGGGAGCCAGCGGCGGAGCCCGGTTGGCGCTCGTCATGCCAATCCCCGCAATGGCCAATAGGAAGCCGCACTTGACTGGCGCGCTCACCGGGAGTTGCGCGTGCTGAGGACGGCCCGGCCGGCTTCTGGAGACAACCCTGACGTCACCTTTGCGCGCCGAGACCTCCCCTGTGGAAGACGCCCCGCCCCCCAGGTGCGCCTGGGTCCACAGAGCTTGCCCCGCCCCGCCGTTGCCTAGGTGATCCCGCCGCGCTGGGGATCCGCCCGGGCCCTGACAGGGATCACCCAGCGTCTGACAGGGATCAACCCAAGACCTAACAGGGACCATCCAGGGCCTGACTGGGATCCACCCATCAGCCGGTGGTGCTGCTGGCCGCAGCAGGCACCAGAAGCATGTGCCGTCCCCTGGGGCCACACCAGCTGCCATCGCAGTGACCGTCAGCTCTCCAGAAAATGCTGTTACTCATTTTAGCCAGCGGATTGTGAAGGTCCAGTGCCTGAAACAGCAATATCTGCTGTCTTGATCAGGCCTGAGGGGATGCACTAGCAGCAGGCAGATGCTGTGGTTTGAGTCGATGAGAAAACATCTCCTAGGATGGGGTTTCCAGGAAAATTATCACTTTCCATATTTTCATTTTCTATAAATATTCACTACACACACAAACATTTCCACAACCCTTCCCCTTAGCAATTTTAAGGGCGAGAATATTTACAGAAAACAAACATGTAGATAAAGCATTTTTTTCATGACAACGTAATACAGAGTTTTCTGGGTTCCATTTGCTCTGAAACCAGTAGCAGCAAGTTGTAGTGGCAGATGTTGGCAGCAACAACTCCCAGTATCATTATCGTTTCCAGAATTTGTAGACCTTTGAATAGCTACTACCAATAACTTTTCTTCTATTACACTTCACAAACTCTAAAGGTAGTAGTTAGAGATATTTATACATGCATTGTAATTTAAGCTTCTGTTCAACTGTGAATAAGGAAAGCAGTTTTCTATGTTTAGACATCCAAGAATGATGATTGTTTTATTACACATCCTATTGTGACACCCTGTGGTGAAACACAGTATTACAGATATGATCAGATTTAGACTGTATGGCTGCATAAAATGAAACTACATGGAATTAGCAGTAGCACCTTGTACCTCCCAATCTCACATGTCCCTTTTGTCCAGCTATGGCCTTCTATATAGCTAGAAAAGAGCTCTTCATCAATGCAGGAATAACCAGTCAGCTGCTGAGAACAGCTTTAATCATCCTCCAAAAACTTATCACAAGATAAGAAGAAATCACACTGGGCCAAAGCTGAATGGAGGATAGTGTACATTTTTTGTTCTTTGGTGGCCATAACTTACAACATTATGTCCACCCTTTCTGATAAAAGGCCTAAGAGTCAAAGCACTGACCACTTGCGCGCTATTCCTGTGAACAATCACAAATCCACATTTCCTCTTTGGGCAGCATTTGTATTCTAAGGATTAAGACTCTTCAAGGAAAAAACAAGCAGCACACAAAAACCTTTCCACAACAGTAGCAGACTTCAAGGTAGTTATAAAGCATATACATTAACAGCAGTTATGCCTGCATCTCATATAATACCAAATATTTTTTCCCCAATAAAAGGGCTATCACTTAAAGAACATAGCAGAGAATACTATGCAAACTGCTGTTTCTCCCACCTCAGCAGAATTGGGTTGGGAAACTCAGCTGCAGGTGATTCAAGGGATTGCAATTACCCTTCAGTCAGTTCAAAGCCAACACTCCAGCCTACCAGCCCCAGTGCGCACAGAAGAATGGTTCCAATGACACATGAAATTGAGGTCTTGACCCCTTGACATCATCAGCAAGCCTTGGCATTTTTCCTCACAATTAGTTGGGTGAAAGGTCTACTTAGATCCCAGGTGGGGAATTAGCATTGTTCATTAACACCACACTTCCATTTCATCAAGCTACAGCTTTCAGCCCCCAAGCTAAGCAGCTGCATGCTCATGCAGTTTTAAAGAGCTGATGAAGATAACAGATATGCTACATCTATTATGTCTTCACTTGCTTGAAGAAGCTTTTGGGGAAGACAGGGAAAGTAACCTAGATATAGTGCTGTATTTCAGGCTCATTGTCATTGATTGCAACAAAAAGGGTTAACAGCTACTTTTTCTGGCTTCCTTTTTGCCCAAACTGCAGAACTCCCAAATCTAGATCTCTACTTAGGGGGCAATAAAGTATGAAGAATTATGCTCTGCATGCCTCTATAAGCACTATTATTCAGTGAATTGCTTAGGGAGGACCTAAGGAAAACTAGGTATGGATTTATAAATCAAGTAGTCCAAATGACATCCAGAAACCAAGAGGCAGCTTACATAAAACAGGCTTCAGCTTGATGCAAGTTGTTTGTCAAGTAGAATGCAGTGATGTGTGCCAGTTCATTTCCAAAAGGATTGAGAATTGACAGTAAGCTTGTATTTCAGACTTTCATCTTAAGAGACTTAGTTCAGACTTGGCACAACCTAAGCAAAGCTGGCTGTGTTTCATCCTACTTTTAGTCTTCTTCCACAATCCTCCCCCAGTTTCCTCCACTAGGTTTTTTTGTAGTATTATAGTTCTTATTCCAAATATAGGAACAAGCAGAGTTGGCTTGAAAAAAAAAACACCAGCCTTTATTGAATGCATGAAACATAAGATACAAAAAAGTAACTTAACCCTTATTTCCATAGAAAAGATAGGAGAACTTTAGACAAAATTAGAAGTAGACAAAGTTTTGATCCAGGTGTGTGAACAGCCTCTATCTGCATCTGAAAGACATAAGAATGCATTGCAAGAGTTAAACTACTGTTAGTCACAAGGACATACACCTTTGCAGGGAAGGGCTTGGGCCATTTAAGTCAGATGCTTGCCATTCTTTCTCCACACTATGATGAAATACTGTTTTTCTACAGCTTGACCAGGCCTCATTCTGAGGTGGGGAGACCAGTCTACTGTTACAATAAAGAATTCAATGTCCTAATGCTTGTGTCTATATAGCCATTTTAATTGCTACAGTACAGAGAGGGAAGATAAACTTGTGCTGTCAGATCTCCTCCACTGCATTCCAACTGATCAAAGGTCAACTACCAACTCTAGAGCAGATACAGATACACAAGTATAACAGTGGCACTCATAAGTGCATTGACACAAGACTTTTAAAGTCACCTTTGGCTTTTCTCATCCTTCAGCTTATTCCTGTAGTGCTGAAGACGCCCATTAGAGGGCATTCCAATTGCTCCTGTTGATTTGAAGGCAGTTTCAGAGGCTCTCATCAGAGCTGCATATCTACAAAGAAACACAACCAGGCTCAGCACCTCTTAAGCACACTGCCAGTAGTCTCAGTTTTCCATCCAGTTTAGTTATCTGTCACACAAGTCTTACAATCCTATTGCACAGAGCAAGGAAGGTACATCCACCCACAAGAGAAAGATTTTTATTAAAGTTTAAACTTTGCTTGGCAAAGAACAGATTAGCATCATGTTCTTGGTTTAGCACTTCTGGTCAAAACTTCAGAATTCTAGTATTTAGATCCAGACCCCAAAGGGTACTTTAGTTGGACAGTGCTTATCCTCAGTCTGAGGCATCCACCCTTCTGTGAGAGTCAGGCTGTCAAATTAGGTAAGTTTAGAAGAGCTTTGGGAAGGTTTTACAAGAAGCTTTTATCTTAGCTCACAGACTTTTCAGAAACTAGGCCCAAAGTACTCCAGTAAAATAGTCACCATTTCTTCTTCCTACACTTTCTCAGCATTCTGATGAAATACCATCCTGTAGTTGACAGGATTCCTTATTTGCCAGAGCTCCCCACCCACCACTGTTACTAGCTCTGAAATTTAAGCTAGAGCTAAGCAAACTGGCTAAGCACAGCTTACCCAGCCTTGGAGATAGGGCGGCAACTCCCTTTACAGTCATGATCCAGAGGATGCCGATGTTTTATACAAAAGTTTCCATTGCACTCTTCACAGACTACCTTTATCAGCTCTTTCCTTTTGCAGCCAGGCTTTAAGCACTTGTTTGTGAAGATCTAAACAGAGGACATTAAGTTGGCAATGCTTGCTGGCTTTCTGCAGTCAGCTTCCCAATTAATGACCAAGCTGAGGTCTGAATGCTCAACTGTCTTTAGAATTAAGAGGAAAACAGAGCCAGCTCTACTTTGCTCTTAACAGCAGAATGTGCAGAAGCAGTGAAGGCCCCAACTCCACAAGGGATAGGCAGGCAGTTCAGATCCCAAAAGAAAGTTTCCTCACCCTCTGTTTTTGCTCAGCTGGATTATATTTGCAGTTCTTATCCATGTGGGCTCCAACCACAGCATCTGGTATTTCCCCTTTTTGTACTGGGATAGGCATATTACAGAGTGGACACACTGGAACCTGCACATTCTGAGAACACACAACACTTCAGAAGCCTGACCCAATTTTTTTCTAGCCATCACACATGGGAGCAGGAAAAAGGAAAGTGCATTCACAAGTGTTTTGCATTCTAGTCACTAACTACTCTTAACTCCTCTCAGCATATGCAGAGTTCACTACAACAGGTGTCTTTCATAAAGCAAGCTGCAAATCTTCATCAAGTGCCTTGCCAAATACAGTTGTTTACTGAATATTCAGTAACTTAACTTTAGATACAGTTTTAAGCTCCCTGGAATTAGAGTCTTTGAACACTTCAAAGCCCAAGTATGGGCCAGAGAACAGTGTTTAGCCCCATTTATTCCACTATTAATTTCTTCTCTAGTTTAGCATTTGCTGGCCTTCAACTTTAAGAACATGGGCTGGAGAAAGTTTTAGACCACACACTACACTACTGAACATATAAAGCACTCTTCTTTGGGAAAAGACAGCATAAATGAAAGAAACTAGAATCTAACTGTACTGAACTCAAAAAGAGTATGCTTCTCTACATTTGAAGTTCAGCTGTATCATTAAATTGCATCTTGTGGTTCTCCCATCTACTTCTATCAGAAACCAAAGCTCAAGTTTCAAAGCAGCCTTTATACATGATTTAACAATTCTATAGTGTCAATTATTGTCAGTCATGTATAAGAACTTACTTTTTTGTAGGCAGACCTACACTTGTGGTCATCATATCGGATATGATCTTTACAGAAAACTTCCCCACATGCATCACATTTCAAAGGAAGGAAGTCTGGGGGAAAACAGAGGAAAAACAGATTCTCATGGTGCAAAGTAAAACAGCTCACAGTAGAGTACTTGCAAAGAAAACCCCACAAATAAGTTCTAAAACAATTCATTTTTGTCTAGTCACAATCAAGTTATTTTTAATGAAAGTATGCTCATTCCTCATGGATATTAAGAACAAAAAACAGGTAAAAAGTTTTTCTTCTTCCTTTTCATCCATAGTGGAGAAACATTAGACTACTAACAAGCTACAAGTATCCCAATAGTTCCTAAAACACAAAGTTTTAGTGAGGTATTAGTCAGAAGCTACAAGCATAAGCCCAAATCCATTTTTTTAAAGACAGGTTTTTTAATAGCATATCAGAACAGTTCTATAGGCTCAGCTATAACTGGACTTATTTAAGAGGAATTATAAAAAAACCATCAATATCTGCTACCAACCAGAGTACCTCAGGCACAACCCAGCTTGTCAGAAAGACTCGGGAGTGCAGGATTTGGACCCCGCAGCCAGACCCCGGGGGGCCGGAGCCCCCAACCACCACCCGGCCCGACCCCGACGTGACCGCTTACCCCAGCGCCGGCAGGCGGGCTCCGAGCAGGGCCCGCCCAGGTCCGGCAGCTCCATGGCAGGCGACCGCGCTCAAGACCAGCCCCCGACGACCGACCCCAGAGCCGCTGCCCCCAACCCAGCCCGGCTCCGCACCCCCCCGCGCCGCCGCCGCTTTTATGCGCCCCCGGCGCTGACTCACCCTCCGGCTCACCTGCGTGCTGAGTCACGCTCCCGCCCGCGCCGGCCGCCGCGGATGACGCTCCAGATGACGTCACGGCGGGACGAGCCAATGGCGCCCCCCGCCCTCCGTCGCCCTCTGTTGAGCCTGGCCAGGCACGCGGCCAATGGGCGGCCAGGGGCCGTGCTGAGTCATGTGGGGGGCGGGGCCGTGACGGTGCAGGTCTGAGCGGGGGGGGGGGACATGGAGGTGAGGATGAGGGTGAGGATACACAAACGCATAGTAGTGAGGTGGGGGGGGAACGGGGCTGAGGAGGAGGAAGGGGGATAGGGCTGAGGGAGAGCATGGGAATGTGGCATGGGGAAAGGCAGGAGCTGGGGACAGGGATGAGGATGCCCATGGGGAAAGGGGGTGAGGATGAAGACAGAGGCCTCTCCTGCTTCCCCGGGGATAACTTCCATGTGACACAAGCAAGCCGCGGCTGTTAGCACCCAGTTGTACTGGGTCACGAGCCCCAGTGGCCCCTCGTGGAAGACAACCACCTCGGACAAGGCCACATGGCAGAGTGCCCCGAAAAGGCCGTGTGGGATGTGTTTGCTCCAGGGGACGCTGGAGTGTCTCAGCCCTTTGGCTTTTGCAATTTCATTCCTAGGTAATCTTTTCTCGTCGCAGCTTAGACTGTTGCACCATCCCTCTAGATTGTAATGCTTAATCTGTGCTGCTTCAAAACTTTAAAATAAATCCATTAGCTCAGCTGGTTTGGGGGGGGGGGTGTTCTGTCACAGCAGACTGAGATTTTGGCCCAGCTGCAGGATTTCAGCATGTGCTAACTGATTTGAGCAGACAAGCATCAGCTGCAACTGTGGTTTTGCACAAGTCAATTAAATTAAAAGTTTCTTGATTGAACTCTGTTTTTAAATGCTTATCTCACCTTAATGGAAGCTGATCTGAGAGTTACAACAGGCAACCAAAGACCAAGGTGTAATTTAGAAATGTTGATCTTTTCACCACCCTTTGAATGGATATAATAATATTTGCCTTGTGCAAAGGAGGTGAGGACTATTTGTTTAACGACATTAGTTATTAGATTGAGAATGACAAAATGTTGCTCTGGCTCGTCTCTCTGTGCACGTACCTGACTTCCTCGCGTGGTACATGGCTTGGGTGAGCAGTGGAGCTGTGAGATGGAAGTGGAGCTTCAGGAAGGCATGTGGTGGCCTGGACGGAAAGGCCAATTTGTGCTGTCAATGTGTGAGAATGACACGTGCCAGTTATCCATCTCCCATATCACGCCAACATGTAGCACTCGCATGCCCCATGTTGCAGACCGACACTGAAAGCGAAGCCTTGCTGTATTACATGATACTTTGTTATCAGACCCTCTTCCCAGGCCTTCCTATATATACTATTTTTCCCACCTGGACCCATAAAATTATTGAAGATCCTCATTTAAGCCCTTTCTCCAAAGAACAATTGTGATGATGGAAAATTGCAGTTTGCCACAGTTTCTTAGTTTGTGAAGGGCAAACTCTGATTTCTTCTTCTTCTCTGTGGTGCTTGCAGCACAGCGTCTCCTTGGATGGCAGTGCCCCATATATGCTGGAGCACCTACAACCCACCCTGGGGACACCTGCCAGGTGTGGCATAGCCGCATGAGCAGACACCAGCTCACGTCTGGGAGCAGTGCAAAATGCAGTGCTGTGCCCAGTGGGCTGAGTCCTGCCCTGCTGCTGGACGCGTCTGTGCAGCATTGGAGACCTAGGAGACCAATATGAGAAGAGACTTTCTGGGTCATTAAATCCAAGCCCCTGTTAGACAAATAACTACAACATGTAATCCCCTTCATAAACAAACCAAGCCTTATACTAAAAGCAGTTTACTCCCACCAAATGGCTATCCCACAGCCTTGTTACTCTCATGACTAGAAGACATCTTCAGATTTCCAGTTTAAAAGTATCCCTGGCCATCTGTTCTCAAGAAAGCATTGTTCTTGACTTTAAATAGCTTCTTTTCTCCTCATTGTGTTTGGATAGCTAGTAATTGAAAGAACCTGGCTGGCACTGGTTTGCATTTGTAAGCTAGAGAGAGCTGTTGTTGCCTGGCTGTGTCCTGGAAGAGTTCTGCAGTGACAGATGTTTCCATCAGACATCGTGCACTGCTGTTCTGCTGATCCAGTCAGATGTGGCAGCCACGGGCGATCGTCATCACGTAGGAGGTGGAGGTTCTCTGGGTAATCTGGGTTGATCCCAAGGGGCACTGTGAATGTTGGGACTGACCCTTGCAATGTGTCACATCACCAGGGATGCAGCGTGAAGAGCTGTGTGGGGTGCAGTGGTCTGGGTTGCTGGGGAGGCAGCAGCTGTATGTCGTGTGAGCCCAACAGAGCTTGTAAGAGCCAACATGGACAGCATGAGATGTTTCCATACTGCATGCTCGGAAGCCACATGCAACTGTGGTCTTGTCATTTACTGTTGGGTTGCTTCTTGCTGGGACAGGAAGCTTATGTTCGTTCCCTCCTAGGACAGGGAGTGGGCTGTGTGGGCAGTGGGTCATGGCTTCCCTGCTCCTTGCCAGCAGGACCTGTCTCTCGGGTTGAGTTTGGTGCAAACACTGATAGCCCTCCAAGTCCTGGGGGTGCTTTAGCAGTTGCTGCTGCTTTCAGCACACAGACCTGTCCGGTACTTGACAATACAGTAGTACAGTGTCTCCCATCAGGTTCATTTGACTAATGGCACATGATTAAAAGGATTTCCCTTGACTGAGCTGAGCCAGCTACCTAGTGTGTGCTGTGGGTGGACCATCAGAGCATTACATTCTCACCCATTTTGCTTGTTCTTCTGACCTGGCTGGTTATGCCAGTTGGAGGGGGGAGGAGAGTTAAAAAGAAATAGCAAATAGCAAAAAATATCCAAATATAAACAATAATAGGAAGCCCAGTCAGTCAAGACCTTATCTCTATTATACATTTATACATTAGCTGCATGATACTGCTTATACAATACTCAAGAACTTGGGAAAGTACAAAGAAAATCACATGCCTTACTGAGCTTGCAGTCCAATTTGTCTCGTATGGAGCACCTACCCAGGAGCAAGAGGATTGGGCCCCCAGTAATCTCCCAGAACATGCTTGCCGAAAAGTGAAGGGGCAAACCATGCAAGGAGGAAGAGGCTAGCATCTTTGTTGGCTAGTTGGCTTCTGTTGCTCTGCAGGCGGGAGGGCGGCTGAGAAAGGGATAGTGGTTTGTGGTAGGGAAGGGAGGAGTTAGTATACGGATAACAATGGAAATGGTTATGCACAGATTAGCTACTCTTAAGGAAGACTATAAATCCCAAGTCTAGAAACCCATATAGTACAGGCAGCCGTCTTAATAGAAACGAGGATTAGAAATTAGCCGACGTCTTTAGTGATATTTTTAGAAGTTTGCTCCTGACAGGTTAGGCAGCTGAGAACTGGAAGAAAAAGCCGAACCCCATATTACTCAGGAAAGGATCACACAGTGCAGCATGTGATTAGAGGCTGGCTAGCTTAGCGACAAGGGGGATAGGTGGGTTAGAACTGATTCAGGAGGAATTAGCAAGGGAAATTGCTTGAGAAGCAGAATTTGATTAGGGGCAGCCAACATGGATTTATGAAAGGAAAGCTATATGTAACTAACTTGCTGGAGTCTGGGGGCGATATCATTCCATGGCAGCGCGTGGCCATGTCTGGATTTTATATAACATCTGCAAAGAGAAGGCCTGGGCTTTGCCATCGCAGTGTGTCTGTTGAGTGGGATGGATGGAGTGACCCCATTCCCATGTACCATGGTGCTGCATGGTCCCTCTGCTCCCTTCCTCTCTTTTATGCCTTCTTTTCTAGGTTGCTTAGTTTTACTTGGGTTTTTTATTGTTTTTCCCTTGTCCCATGTCTCTGCTCTGGCTTTGTCCTTCTCTTCTTCTCCTACAGAGCCTGGGATGGCCTCTTGGTGGCTCTGTGTGAGGTTAAATGCCACCATCCACCCTACCTCACCAGCACGGTCTGCTGTGGTGGCTCCCCCCATGCCTCTTGCACTGCATCTTAAAGGGGGAATAAAACAGCTCTGAAAAGGGTCACATTCTTCCTCAGCTTTATGGATGACTGCTCCTTCAAATAGGGCAACCAAGACTCATTATTTTGGAGAAGGCTAGAAACAGTCTGCAGGAAACAGAAAATCCTCTGACAGCATCAGACTCGTGCGATGCCGCTGTCCTCCACCATCACCAGTCCAGCCCGGAGGAGGTCAAACATGGAGGAGAAATAGCTGAGGGAGACTCAGCCCAGATGAAGGGACTACCAGGCTGGCAAGAAGGGAGAAGTGCCTCAAAGGCTTTCCCTGTCCCCTCTATCGAGGCAGCTGTCTGGAGATCTATAGGGCAGATGAAGAAAGTTCTTGCTGCTTTTGAATGCCATGGTGGACACGAAGGAAAAAAAAAAATCCCTCTGCTGTGGGGATGTTTCCTAATAAACTTTCTGTTACACTGAGAGAGTTTGCAGCAATTCTTCTCTCCCCAGCCATCAACACTGCAAGGGTCACACTCCAAGGAGTCGGGTGGGACCTGGGGAGCTGGGGCTGTTGTCAGCTCTGGCTCATCTCTCCAGGCAAGGTCTATCTCCTTCCCACCAAGGTGCATTACGGCTGGCAGGACAGTGCTCCCCCAGAGATGCCCATGCCTGAGACAAGCTGGGTCCATCTACCTTCTCTTCCCCTTGTGCGCCCTGAGCTCCTCCGAGCACCATTTGGCAGACACAGGCAAGTTCCTGATCCGTGGGGACCTGTGGGAAGAGGGCAGTGGCCTCCTCATCACCTGCGGGTGCTCACAGCCCCTGGCCGGGGAGCAGCTGAGCTCTGCATCGTGGCGGTGGAGCCCCCACTGCAGCATTAACATACGGTAACACCAGCTCACATTTACCTCTCTCAGGTCTCTGAACTCCAATTCCATTGTCCCTCTTTTCGGCTCATAATTTTGTACCAGCCTTTTTAAACTAAGTTTTATTTTTATTGCAATGACCCTGTGGTGCTGCCAGATCCCTCTGTGGAGGAGATGTGACATCTCCATTACATATCTCGGATAAGTATCTTAAAACAGACCACACACAAAGGAACCTAATGGTACCTATTTTTATTAGGTTTATTACAGGAGGGGAAGTAAAGCAGTCCAATCTCCCCACAGGATACTCCGTTAACAGCAGCAGACGGAGAGGAGAGATCTGTAGAGGCGGATCAGTTTTCCAAGAATATTAGCTACTGCTGCTCTAAAATTAGAGTCTAGGGAGAGCAGACAGGTTGACATAATTGAAAGGACTGTCTTTTGGGATGACATAGTTAAACGAGCCCATGATCAGCTTTAGAGTGACAGCTCAGCGACTTCTTCTAATCCCCAAAGGAGCACTGAGTTACGAGGCTGTGATTTAACTAGTTCTGGATCTTATCTTGTGATGATGTCAATATTATTAGAACCCATTTCTAAAGAGATGCATCCAAAATCACTGTACATGAACTGAATGTTTTTGCAGGCACGATTCTCCTGCAGCTTCATCTTACAAAGCCCGTGGCTGACACATACCCTCCTCTGCTGCCCTTCTCACACAGCCAATCCTATCGCCATAGGCTGGGCTACAGGGGCAGACCCAGAAAGAGCATTAGGAACCTCATTTCAGGGTGAAGCTGAAAAATGTCCTTGAACTGCACATTTTATTCAACATAATTTAATATAAAACACAAACTAACAAAGTTAGAGGTGAAATATAATAGCAGGGACCCCATAAAGAGTAACCTAATCTGTAAGATAGACAACACTTTAGCCTGGGGAAATGCCAAATAAAAGAGAAATATGAGCCGAGCAGTTCTCATTTCATAAGTAACTTTAAAGAGAAATAATGAAGATGAGTTCTCCAACTTTTAATGCCCTAAGATTCTTTCCAATAAAAAGAGCATTTTTAATGTTTTCTTCATGCACACTCACAAGGTAGATGTCTCCAGTAAAGCAGGCTGAATCATTTCTGCACAAGCAAACACCTGTGAATATGAGCAAACAACAGGTGGAGGACTTTAAGCTGAAAAGGTTCAGAGGGCCATCCTGCAATTAGGAAGGGGGCAGAAGACATTAGGAATGGAGCTCTTCTGGACCTGCACGCTGATGGAGCCTCTCTGTTGCCTTTGGTGGCCACCCTCCGTTGCTTTCCTTCCGGTGCAAAACAGTGACCTGGCTTAGAGCGCCCACTGCCTTCCCAGGAGCGTTAGCCTGGACCTGCAAGTGCGCTGGGAAAGGCAGCCCAAACCTGGGATGCCTGAGCAGTGTATTCTGATATTTTAGATATTTTGAGCAGTGCTTGGTTTGCATGATTGCTGCCTCTGCTAAAAGCTGTCTCCTGTTGCCTGGCTGGGTCTAGATGTGAAGGGGGTGAGGAGGGCAGCAGGGGAGGAGGACGTGAGCGAGAGCACAGCGGCAGACAGCCAGGTCCCTGGCTGATGCAAGCTGGCCTAGCTCCGCTCCTTGAGCTGCTCCGGGTTTGCTTAAGCCAAGGACAGGTGGTTTTTGTCAGTGCCTATTTTAACTTCAAAGGCTGGGATTTTCCAAGCAGCCTAATGCATTTAGGCACCTAAATCCCATTGAGTTTCAAGTGTATATCAGGCCTTAGGCTCCTTTGCAAATCCCTGCTAAATGCCTAAGGCCTCATCTTCGTGGAAAAGCATTAACTGTTACACTGACAGATTTACACTGATATCGTTATACCAGCACAAGCTCTCTTATTCTAGAGTAGTGTCTTCTTTAAAACCCCCTTCCTAAATGACATACTAAACTGCAAAAGGCTTCGTCTACTGGTTAATTTTCTGTGATACATACCTGTACAAGTATGTTAAATTCCCTCCTTGGGTTATACTGAAATAGGGTTGCTTTGTAGGCTGAAACTTCTTCAATTAAAGAGAACAAGTGCTCCTAATTCCCAGCTCTTAGCACTCCAGAGGAAACCTCAGGTCTACAAGGAAGAGCAGATTGGGTGTTTTAGACCTAAAACCCACCATACTTCCCACTGCCTGTCTGACACCTGTCATGCACCAAACCGCTTTCAGAGCATCCAAATAGAGAGGGAAAAAAGAGGTTTTTCCTTCTTCAATACCAGTATGTACCTGGAACAAAAATCAGCAGGATCAAGCCATTTGTTTTGCTGTTTTTGAATTAAAAAAAAAAAAAAAAAAACTAGCCAAAAGGAAGGAGCACAGACTGCAGCTGAGCCAGCACCAACGTGAGAGGCAGCAGGCCAGGCGGCTCTGGAAAGTTGCTATCTCAAAGGGTGGGAAATGCTGCAACAGCCATTCTAATAGCAGTGGAAAAATAGATCCCTTATCAGGTGATTTCTGGTCACAGATCAAACACTAACATCTTATGTCCTCATCTGCAGGTACTTAGCAGAAACCAGATTAGAAATCTCAGTTACAGACTTCTCCAGGATAACGACTGTCTTGTTACTCTGTTTGTGCTGCAGCACAACAGGACCTAGGCCATGACTAACCAGCCCTAGATTTCCTAGGCACTACCACGATACCAATCAGTAATGAAAGTTAGATCCCAAATCCTGCTTATTCATTGTGCTGCTGGTGTTGAATTAAAGCATTTCGCTGAAAATGGAGACTCTCCAAGTACTTTGACCAATGCTGACTTAACAGCAGTGCCAAGCCTCAGCGTTGGTATTTTTTCCCATAGATACATGGAGCCATCCTTCTTCCTCATCTTCTAGCACTGAGAAACAAACCTGAACCCTCCTATGTGGTGTTTGGTTTATGTTATAACTACAGAATTGGAACAAATCCACCTCTAGTATAAGTGACTGGATCTCCTGGCAGAACAGCAGAGGCCAGGGGAGTCCTAGCAGCGCTAAGGAGCCAGATGGAGAAAGATCAATCCCGTGGGAGAACAGTGGAGCAGGGAAGGAGATCTGTTAATGTTTGGCCCCACTGTGGGCAGACAGCTTTAAAAAAATCATCTCTAAAAGAGATGGCTCTGAACCAGACGGCATGGCTTTGGGTCATACCCTCCTTTGCAGCTTGAACTACAGGGTAGAACTACAGCTTCAGCTATCTCTGTTGTTTTCTAGGCAGCAGTTCCTCGCTTGTCATACCCAACCACCCGTTTACTGCTCGGCTTTGGCAGCTCATGACATGGCCATGTCCTCCAAGGCACCATCCAGCCCGGGGGCAGCTGGGAGGTGCAGGTGTACCTGCAGTGTGGTGGTCCCCTTGGAAAGGTGCCCCCCGACAAGGACACGGTGTGTGACACTCGGAACTGCATGCCACGAGGTGGCACCATGTCACTGCTAAGCTGCTCCACAGGGTCACTCTCCTGCATCCAAGGCTGTGTTAAGCCTGTGGGGCTTGAGCCTTGAAGGGGACTTCAGGGCAGGGGGTGAGGTGGGTAACCCAAAGCAAGACACAGGCCAGCCACCGCATGCCAATGACTGCCTAAAGCCACCTGCAAGGACACACTGGGAACGGGGTGTCTGACACCGCGGGGTCACGCTGAGCCCCATGGAGGTGCCTCCACCACATGTCAGGCATGTACAGCACTAAAATCTCCCCTCTGACCTTTTTCTGGAATGACTGGGCAGCCCCCTTCCCTCTAAAACCTACCTGGGGAAGGAAGCTGAGCAGCTGCCCAGTATTACAGAGCATCCTCCCAGCTGGACTGCTCGCCTGTGAAAGCCCCCCCATTGCTCCTGCAGAAATTTGGCTGTTCTATGCTGAGAGCCCAAGGCTTGCAGAGCTGGGGTCCTGTCTCTGGTGGTCACAGCACCCCACTGGATACTCTTCCCGAGCTCCTGTCCCAGCTCTTAGGGTTGTTCCTTGGCACTGGGTGATGGTTTAGTGTCATGGCTGGGTGTTTTGTGTGCCAACCCTGCCAGCGGGTCCCCTGCACTCAGACCGTCTAGGCACCTGCACACAGGGGAGCTTTATTCTCCCATGAAGTTTGGTTGTGTCAACACAGTAGTGCTTGGACAAGTGCTTGTGTGTGTGTTGGGGCAGTGATGGTGGTAGTGGAGAGGTTGCAGTGATCGCTCAAAGAATTATCACCTGATTGCACAAAAGTCAACAGAGAAGCCCTGAAGGGTTTTGAAATCAGGGAAGCTGAGATTCCCAACATGTCTACAAAACCTGGCTGGACACTTCCCAGTGTTTGTCTGCAAAGCATCTGATCTGCACCCTGTAGATGACAGCCCACAGTCTTGAGACCCACAGGAGGGGCAGGGGGTTGACAAATATCAAGACCAGGCACTCTCCTAGGGCAGAGGTGCTTTGAGCAGAGGAGACTGAAATTTCAAGGACTGCAAATTCCTCCAGTTGGGGCAGCATTTGCCAGTGCACAGTTTAACCCAAGAAGCACTCCTCTACATGGACAAACTCCTATGCTGGAGGAGGGATGTTCATTGCAGAACAGCTGCACACTAAACAGCATTAAAGCTGTTCAATGAGCCACCTTGTTCCTGTGAGCAGACTGATTTGACCAAGTGCCTCTTCCATTTAGTTTGTGTGCAGACAGTGCATCCCTACCTGATGCCAGCTGTGGACACAGCCCTGGTTTGAACATGGTCTTGCAGAGCCACGAGGCTACACCACACTGCACAAGCCAGCAGTAACGTGTGGAGGACCCAAACCATTCTGATTGCCTGGGCAAAACCAGGTTTGTCAGAAACTGTTCCCAAGAGCTCATGGATGTCATGTGCTGGGTAAGACTGTGCTAGCCATGTGCACAGAGTCCCCAAGCCCTCTCTGTCACAGAAAAAAATTGCATTGCCTAACAGTCTGTTGGCTGGTTTACCCCAATTTGTCACTTTGCAGAAGTGCCCATACCCTTGGGAAATGGCAGGTAAGGAGAAGGGGATAATCTGTGCTAGAACCAGATTGACTTTGCAATACTGTAAATTCTTACCTCGACTTCCTTGAGCCTCATCCGTTCCCGAGGCTGAGGACTGCCAGCACAGAGTATCCCAAGCACAAGCTCAGCTGGAACCTCCCCTGCTGTAAGGCTTTCCACCAGCCCTTCCACCTGCTCTGAATGCTCAGAGCAGCCAATTTGTGCTCAGGATGGGAGCTGGGCTCATCAGCATTCTCACCCACCAAGCTAATGAATGTGGAAGTTCCCTGTGGAGCTGGGAACCATCTAGCGCGGGGGACAGAGATAACATCCGACTACAGTGAGCAGTGACAAGCCTGAGAGAAGAGCAGTGAGTGCTTGAAAAAAGGGGGTTGGTCAAAATGCATCTATACAAATCATTTGTCCTGCAATTCAACATTTGGAGTTTGGACCCTGCAATAAGCAGCACTAACAAATAATCCATATCACAACAACAAAAGGGACCTCATGGACAGCCAAGCCCAGACCCTGCAAGTGCAGGGAACAAACACAGTGGGTGACAGTCCCTCATCCAGAGAGCTCACCCAGCATCCAGTCAGTGTCTTGGTTAGGCTCCTGAGCTCCCCCAACCTAACCAGGTCACTGGGGCCCCAAGCAAAGTCCTGCAGCTGATAACCCTGCTCTGCTTACGTAGCCCCAGAACCTGCATGTCCCCACCGCATTGCCCTGAGCTGTACTGACACAGACCTAATATTGACCACAGCATGATCCCACTGAAGCCAGCGGGACCAACTGTTTGGATGCTCCAAGAAAAAATAAGGTAACTGCTGCACCCAGGCCTCACCTAGTGAAGGAAATAGGAGTAGGAGCAGTAGGATCCTATATTAGCAGAAAAATTCCCCAACAGAGGGGAGCAACTGCACATGTTGAGGACAGCCTGCTACAAGTAGTTCCTTCTGCTCTTGCTTTAGAGTATCAAGAAACTGGCCAAAAACTATGAACTTTTTTCTGAAGAAGAAATGAAGGGAACTGCTCAAAGTGAGCTCTCCTGAATCAGTTCGCCGTCCCTGACTGTGTTCAACGCTGTAATAGGCCGGTAATACCTACATTATTCCTGACACAACGCTGTGCAGCTGAACAATACATCTGCCAATTCAATTTATTCAAACAAGTTCCTTTGGAAGTGAGCAAAGCAAATCCAGGTGGCAATTATAGTATTCAGACTCTGCCCTAGACTCAGGAAACAAAGGGGCAAGATATGAGAGAAATAGCAAGTTCTGCTGGAAATTCCACAACTGCAGAATCCTGAGAGCTTTTGATCATGCAGTTCCTGATATTCAGATGAAAAAACCTTGTGTCTTTGGGTAAGGAGACAGAGCAGCACTGCAATTGCTGTGCTGTAGCATTTAGCACTTTGGAATATCTGTGCTACAAAAGTTGCATTTTTTTTTTTTTTTTTGAAAGCACACCAGTATTTGGGCTCCGTGACCCATTATAGTGACATTTAATTGAAGAATAAGTACATTCAACAGCTACCTAGACTGACATATTGCAAGCCCCACTGTGTTGCATACAGTATAAGCAAGTGTACTGCAGACAGATTGGGTAAAGGTTGCCTACAAGCCTCTTTAACATCCAGTTCAAAGCTTGCTTAGATGTCTCCAGCCATGTGCTGAGTCTTACCAGATCGCGGACCCGATTTCCCAGACACATTGGCATGGAAACTCTGCAGTCCAGTGCCAGGAACAGCCTCCCAGGCAGCTGGAAGGAGAGAAAGACTCTCTGGGAACTCTCACATTGGCTCTGGATGTGCAGGAAGGAAACTTTCTCAGGCCTTGCCGAAGCACAGCTACGTATAATCTCCTATTGCTAGAACCTACAGACCCTGCAGCGATGGCTCCCCTCTGCTGCATGCTCCCCAGCCCCATCCTTGGTCACTTGGACCCCCAGCGCCTGCTGCAGTTCCCCACCTCTCCGGGCCAGCCCAAGGGCTGGGCTGGCTCCTCTTACTGCAGAGGAGTTGCACCAGGGGTGAACTTGGCCCCAGATGTAGAATTAGGTTAAGCCAAAAGGTGGCAGCATCTTATTCAATATCGATTTTGCATGAATATTTCTCCTATTAGCCATTTTTCTTTCTAATCATAGAATGTAAGTTTGTAAATTACAGAGGTGGAGAGTAAATGTATTGCAACCTCTGGCAAATTGATATTTTAGCAACAACGGTAAACTTTTTCTGATGGCAGATAATTGAAGGGAGCAAGCGTCAGACAAAATTCATAAAGCTTTGGACCTACTGGAATAAGACAAATGATATTTAATGTTCAGAGCTGTAAAGTAATTACCCTGGGCTCCAGTATAATAAATACATACACAGCAAATGGAGTTTGGCTGACCAGGTGCCTGAGACGTGGCGCTGCGTGGGGCCCGGCAGGGACAGCAACCTGGCGCTCCTTGCTCCTCGCGGCAGTCGGGGGGATGCAGTGGGGTAGACCGCTTGGTGTCGGGGGTGCCAGGGGCAAACGTCAGCCCCAGAAGTGCCCTTCCTTAGGGCGAGGAGCTGCCCACACCGCACTCCCTCCCGCTTCCTCTGCGCCAGACCCCAGCAAACCCACATCCCTGCTTTCGCTGAAGGGGAGGCAGGAGGTGGGTCAGCAGCTGCTCCCCCTCCGTCGCTCCCAGGGCACCCAGCGGAGAGCAGGGCCACCCCGCTCCCTGGGGTAGTCACTCCCTTCCCCAGGCGGACGGGGTCCCAGGAGAGTGCGCTGCGGCTGTGACGCCAGCGAGGTGGGAGAAAGTAGAGCTCACCTCCTGCTTCCCCAGCACATCCTGCAGCTGCCCCAACCGCCCCCATGCCCAAGTGCTCCTGATCCCACCCTGTCCCTCTCCTCAGGGCTGAAGTTATTTCCCCAGCGCAAAACCCAAAAGCAGAAGGTACTAACCCTACCCAGCTGCAACTCCCCTTCAGCCAGCTGGGAAAGACCAGGAAACACTTCTCTTACACTGAGGAACCACCTTGTCTCCCCTTTTATAACCCTGCCTAGATCAGCCCTGTGATAGGCAGGAAACCAGTAACCCTTCGCCTGCCAAACCATCTTCATTGCATCTTAGCATCTTACTGTGCTTCCAGGCACATCTGCCCCTCGCTGAACAAATGAGGCTGGCACTGCTTTGTGGGGCAGGAGATCAGTGCAGACTTCCCTGGCAACACATGTGCAGCACCAAAATGCTTTTAATGCAGGTACCTAAAGTCAGGGGCTGTTTGGAAAGCGCATCCCTGGTGCCCTGCGGTCAGGGAGAAAATATGCTTAAACGCGCATGGAGCTGGGAGGTTTCAATCTGGCCCGTCCTCGGAGCTCCTCTAACACCACCGTGTCGCATCTTTGAGCTGCTGTTGGGGAACCACAAGCCAACAAAAGGCCTTATTCCTGCTCCGCCACCGGTATTCCTATGGCTAACGTGCCTCTGCCCTTTTGAAGAAGTTGCTTAGAAATTCAGCAGCAATTATGCAAGCTTTAGTATTAAAAAATGCACGTGGATCTGAAAACAAATATGAAGCTGCCGCTGTAACGCTAGCTTTGAGCTGTCTACAGTCCCTAGAAATTCTCAGTGGGATGTTTGAGAAGGATGTATATGTGTTGACAACATTAAATGATCCATGGCTCAAGGACAGAATTGAAACCATACATCTACTTCATACAGACACTGATCACGGGGAGAGTGTTTTTCTTAAACTAACCGCGGAAGGCCAGGCACCTCGTCCCCCCTGGACAGGCATGGGCATCCCAGGGAGCAGACGGTGCACACACGCTCATGCCGTGGCATAACAGAGCGCCAGCGAAAGCCGGGAGACACATGGACACCATCAGCAGGAAAAATGTTATTGTGGCTGCAGCATCTTGGAGTGAAATTGAGCATGTCCCTCCAGTGCATCACCCTCTTCTCGTCACCTCCCCAAGAGCAGCTCTGCTCACGCACAGCTGGCAACATCTGGCAAGGGGACAAGGAGGGGCAGGAAGCTGCAATCTGCCCCAGAGGGCCCTTGGGGTGAAAAGTCGCCCTGTTCTGCGTTCCCTGCCCTGAAGCGCAGTCACGGGTGCACATGTGTCGCGGCGGCGAGCTGCAGAGGCCACCGGCAGCGAGTGGCTCATGCTCAAAACAACCGCTGGAAAACCGTAGCCTTCTCTGCACGTGGAATTCCCAAGGATGAGGAGAAACTGGCAGACAACGTGGAGGATTAGGTGATTCCCTGAGGAACACAAGAAATGCTGCAGAAGATTGTATCATTGCCCATTTCAGTGGAGTGTTTAGGCAGTATTTGATGCTGGGAGGAGGATTTCTGTGCGAGTTTTAGCCTGGCTGGTTTGCGAATGTTAGCCTAGCTATTAGAGGCAGGCAGTGGGAAGTCGTGTTTCCTGGACACCGTTAGAGGACACAAAAGGAGGCAGTCTCCTTGCCCCGAAATCCAGGTCTGCCACAGCCAGCACCATGCCACAAGGCAGCTGTCTCCATCCAACGGCCGGTGGCGGATGCTTTCCAGCTCCCGGTGCTTTGCTGGTTGGCAGCACACCACCGCGAGCTGCTTCGGGGAAACCTCCCTCCCTCCCTGGCTTTCCCTCTCCTCCAACCTTGCCGTGCCAGCCCCTGACTTAGGCACTGGTTTCCATTGTTTCCACTATTACCGAAGTAAAGGGTATTTCTTTGCTCCCTTGTTTATGCTGAATGTTTATTTAATAGGCTGGCCAGCTTCAATTAGGTCTGCGATTACTCACAGATGACAGCCCCAGCATAACAATGTTTACTTTCAAACTCTAGCTCCAAGTGTGGCCAGCGATATATTTAAGGAGAAGGTATAAAACCATTAATTATGGAATAGCTCTACCTATGGGAGTGAAATATCCTTTTAAACCCAAGCAGTTAGCAACTGGGTAAAAATGTACCAGGGGCGTCAGTCCCTTTAACCTAGAGACTTAATGGCCCCTCAAAAGCCTCCTTCAGTTGAGTTCTCCAAGCCTTATCACTGACATGTGGAACCCCTTGCTACAGGATCTGTGTTGCATAAAATACAGTTTAACACCTCTAAGTGCATTTTGTGGTCTGTGCCTGGGTGAATCCCCTGGATGGTTTGTCCCTGAGGTGCCCTGTGGTGCCCGTACGGGTGAGCTGTTCTGCTCGGGGTGCCGTAGGAGGAGGAGGTATTGCGAAAGGAGCATCTGAAGCCATAGCCTTGACCCGGTTTTGCTTCTCTGAAAAAGTCAATGGAAGTTCCTGGTCTCTTTGGCTTCCAGCAACAGAGCGTTTTCAGACCCCAGAGTCTTTTGCCCTTGTAGGGGGCCAGCCCCTACTAGCTTTGTACTTTACCAGGCCAAGGGCTGCAGTACCAGAAAGAGCTGAGGGGAGGTGGCTTTGGGGTGGCTCAGAGGGAGGGTGGCTCTCCCCGTTCCCACCATCCATCAGGGTCCGGAGCTGGACCTGCCATGCAAAAGGATCCCGGGGAGAGACTCCTGCCTCTCTTGTAGTGTGCTATAGTGGAAACAGCTTCCGTACATCCCTACAGGTCAATCAGCTGTTCGGAGGTTTCATCCTTTGGAGTTTAATTAGCATCAAACGCTCTTATTGAGAAGATGCAGGTGGGGTGCAAAGCAGTGCAAGCCAGCAGCCCGGTGCCCCAACTGGCGTGTCCAGCACCCGCTCAGGATTGCAGCTGTGCCCTCCAGAGCCGCTAACGCTCTGGACAAGCATCATGGGCCAAGCCTCACGACTGCCTGGAGGGAGAATCAACAAAGAAGGTTCAGGACAGAACTCACAGAACTCTTTTGTTTTGACCACATTTAATATCTTAGAAATTATGAGTCGCAGGAACCTGGGTGAGCTGAAGGAGAAGGCGTGATCTGTGAGGCCAATTAAGAGGCCGATAGCACATAGTGAAACGGGAGCCCCTCGGGGGAGGCCAAGGTTACATAAATAAGTGTGTGAAAGAGCTGCACTGAATCTGCAGACGCTCAGCCACCAGTGATGCCCCTTTGAGTCTAGGAAAATTAAATATAAATAATAAATGTTTAACCATACAGCAAATAAATACAATGAGGCACCTTTAAAAATTATACTAATATACAGCAAACCGTTTCCCTTCTGCCCAGGGTGGCCGAGTGTCTTCTGGAGATGAGAGACAAAGAGCACAGTGGAGGGGCTGCGTTGGGGGTCTCTGCTCGGCCGGAGTTGTCTCCACTCCAGCTTTGCCATCCTTGTAAGAAACCCCAGGACAGCGTCTAATAAAAAAAACAGCAAAACTGAAAATAGCATAAAGCTCGGCCAGTGAACATCAATTCTCTCTGGGCTTGGCTGCACCCCAGAGCCAGATGCAGCCCACCTGGGAGCAGGATCAGGAGGAGTCCTGGAGGAAAAGCCCAAGGCCTCCTTGTGCCGATACAAACGTTCACTGAGAGCTGCGAGGTCGCCAGAATTGCTATGTGTCAGCACTCACTTTACAATAAGAGCTCTGCCTCTCGGCTTCCTTGTTTTACTGCTTCCTTGGAAGAAGGAAAAAGAAATGAAATGGAGATATAAAAAAATAAAGGGGTCATTTATAGTTAAGCACATTAGGATGGGGGAGAGAGAATAAAGCAGTGAGAATGGCTTACTTGGGGGCCTACAGGGACTTGTTCTCTGGTACTGGCATGGTCTTTACTAGGTCGCTTGAACCTTTTGTGTTCTGCTACAGAGCTCAGACCTGGGCTATATATCATGAGGCTTGCCATGGTGTGCTGTGTATAAGCCCCTAACTGTCCCTAAACCCGGACTTCTCCCACTTGTGCCGGGAGTTATAGTTTATAGGTGACTTTTATAGACGGCCAAAGCAACTGCTCCAAAATTGTGTAGAACCGAGGGGAGCTGGGTGGAGGGGCAGAGAGCCGTTTCAGTCCATCACTGCTGCCGTTCAACCCTTCCCACAAAACAGCCACTGGGCCTGGTGGCAGTGAGATATCGAGGGCCTCATCAAATGCATCACAGCTAGTAATTAAATGACTATCAAGTCCCTTTCCTATGATGTAATTTCATTTCTCCCCAAATTCTGCAGGGAAGGAATAGGACAAAAGGGCTTCCTTGCTGTGATTATACATTCCCGGGCAGTTTAATTATATTCTTCAGCTTCTTAAACACTTGAACAATAAACCCACAGAGAGCTGCCATCCAACTATAGTTAGTTATTGGTTTCTTTTCTTCCCAGCACTTGGGATTTGGTTCCACTTTTACTATGTGTCACAGGCACCAAACTCTTCATGGGGCTAAGCTGGCTGTCACCAGGGCGCTTGTGTCAGGGATGAATTCACCCTCAAGTTTAGCTGACACAGAGTGGCAGGTGACACTTGTGTTTGGCTTTCTTTAGCTCTGTGGCATCTGACCACCTTCAGTTTTCAATGAGCCCCTCTGCCTGCGCTGAACTCCCACGTCTCACCAACGTCAAACACCATCAGATTCACACATACAAGCGACTTCCCTTCTATAAAATGCTCTTAATATGCCACCACATACAGAAAACGCCTGGTTCCGGGGACAAATGTAGCACCCAGAGCTCATTGCTGGTTTTGACATTTGAACACAAACACAGATATTCTCCAGTCTATACACTGTTTCTCTGTTTCTCCTCATGGCTTCATTAGACTAATTTGCTTCCAAGTTGGAGGATGAATAATGAGCCTCGGCCTGTGGATGCATAATTAAGCTTTGATAGTGAATGTTTTTACCTAACCTTGTTTTCATACTGATCCTCAGTACCTGAATTACACGTTAGAGACTAAAAGAGCCACCAAGGTTTGCCTTTGCATTAGGCATGAACTTACCTGCATGAGGTGTGACTATGGCCCACCATCTCCTGGGAGGAGGACAGTGCCCTTAGGTGACACCGCAGGGGGGTCATTTCAGTCAGATCTAGTTAGGATGATAATGTTAATGGAAAGAGAGAGGACTAATAAAAAAAATGGTGTTTCCCCTGCCATGGTCAGCACAACCCCCCGCACACATAGTCCCTCGTATGTGTGGGGTCTTGTACACCAATAAGTCCTTCCCCAGTGGGATGGTATATGATAACATCTATGATAAAAGTTGTCCAGAGCATCCTGATGGGTCCCATGGGTCCTGCTGGATTTGGCAATGTGGTATCGAAATTCTTTTGGGCTTTTTTTTATCCCCTAAGATGCAACTGGCTTGGTTTCTATGATTATAATACATGCCCGCAAACTCCTCAGTTTGTTCCCCATTCCCCCCATGTCCTGTGAGTGCCTTCTCGGCATTACTTGGCCATTAAGGTCTCTCCGCTTTGCACGGGTCTCTCTACTTGCCAGTGATTTTCTTCAGCCTTCCTGTTGTTCTTTTCAGCTCTGCAGGGTTTCTGTCAGGCTTTTCCACTGATCTTTTTGGCCTTTCACTGCTTCTACCACTGTCATGAGGGTTTTCCATAATTCCCTGTCTGCAGGGGTGGTTTTAGGGATAAGAAACCAGAGCAATTGCTTAGGGCCTAAAAGAGACCCTCCGGGTCAAGGTGTGGAGCAGAGCACATCTCTCATATGCAGCCAGCAATGAGCTGAACCTCAGGCTCTGTCCTGGCCTCTCTGCTTCTCCAGCAGGAATAGGCCAACTTACGGGAGCAGAAGTGCTGTGGTCGGAGGCAAGGAGCCCTAGCAGGTACTTAGTACAAATGTTAATAGCATCATTGTTTATACTGTAGGATTGGAAGGGGTCTCCTGGGTCATCTGGGGCATTGCCCTTCAGTAACTCAATCCGTGCTCAAACTATCCCAAGGGTATTTTTAGTCAATTCATGAATCCTTTTAGGAATTCGGCCCAGCGACCTCCGTCAGCAAGCAATTCTTTTGCCTAATTGACTTCCCTTTCTGCATTCCCAATTTTTATACTGCCTTTATAGATTTAAGCCTTTCCTTCCTCTTACAGTATCATCCACTGATCAGTTTAAATAGTTCTTTTCCCTATTATTACTTTTTTTCTTTGCATTACAGTTGCCTCCACTGCACTGGCTAACAAAGTCCTCTTGCCTGAAGGGCTGAGCTTGCTCTATGCCAGTGAGAGGGTTCCACCAGGAGAAGTTCATGATCTGACTAGACAAAAAGGCGAGGGTGGGAGAAGACCTGAAGGCACTGGATAACCCTTCAGACAGGGTAAGCTTTCAGTGGCAGACCTGGGAACAGAGTTGCAGCGACAGGTTACCTCTCAGCTTTCCCATCATGTTGACTGCAGTAGATCACCTGTTTGGAGGGTCCCCATTTCCTTGAAGTCTTCAACTTCAGCTACTAGCAGAATAATGACAGACAATGAAGGAAAAGAAAGAGAATTAAACAGTGGCCTCTGTTATTGCATTTTTCTCTGTCGTTCATATTCTTCTGTTTTGATCCACTGCTCTGTGCCATGTTGTCATTGCATTATTAATTGCAACAGAGCCAATTTAGAGCCTGTTACAAGAAAATTTGTTCTGAGACCAGGTTGTGGGAAAGGCGATAAAGTCATAAGTCAAGGGGCTGGCAGAAATACACATCCTCCAGTTGAAGAGGTTTCCATGCCTGCACTGACCCTAGCTGCCCTGGGGTCACTGTCCTTTCAGATCTGCTGGCTGTGTGGCTTGTGTGGTTGCTCCTTACCTGCTCAGTCAGAATAATCTGAATTAACCCCAGGAAGTTGAACGTGCAGTTTTTGCTAATCTTACTTGATCTGCTTGGTATAGATTATGGATTATCCTCAGCAGCACATCAGACAGGGGTGTAACCTCCAGCATGGGGTAGTGCTGGGAGTAGTGTCTTCTGCTTGCACAGGCCCTTATTATTGGCCTGTTGCTCATGCATTTTCCTTTCTGTCTTCTCCAGTTTTGGCCTAACAGCGACAGGAGAAGGTGGTCAACATGGACGCTCATCTCATGTGTTGCATGACTTTGATTCAGCTGCAAACCTGTCAGGGGACTGACCCTAAGAATGGCTTTATTTTGCAACTTTTCCATATCAAGAGACACGAAAGAAAGAAGCCTGGTGGAGGCAACTTAAGCTAGCTAGTGAGGAAGAAGGACAAACCATCACATGGGTTCTGTATAGGCCATTACCTGGATTTGCACTCCTCTCCAAGTAATCGGACTGCAATTGAGGTGCAAAGACCAACTGTTCCCCAAACACTTGTGCAAACAACTGTTCTTCAAACTTGTTTACCTACTGAACATTGAGGGATGTAGAGATGCTCCAGCTCAGCAGAGAAGCAAAGACCTGGCCAGCTTTAGCAAAAGCTGTTGTGACAGCTCTTCCCCTCTAAGCACCAGCTGAGCTTTAAGCCTGGTGCTAAAGCCATGATTTGAGAATTTAAGGGCCCACCTGAGTGGTTTGTAAGACTGAAGCTTGAATGACCTAAATGAATCCATGGGATCATCCAGGAAGAATTTATTTTAAATAAAACATACAAAAATGCAAGCTTCAGGAGACAATTTATTTTTCCTGGGAATGCTACATTTTAGATAAAAAATAACTGTTAAATGAAAATGGGCTGATTTGATGAAGTCAGAAGAGCTGTAGGCAGGATGAAGACCATACTCTCCACAGCAGTCTCAAATTCATCATCAGAGACAGCTGGTAAATATTTGCTTCTTCAAGTGATCTGCTGAAAGGTTCCCCCGTTCCAACCATACTATTATCTTTGCAAATTACTTTTATTCTACTGAAAAGCAAAAACCTAAATTCTGACTCTTTTTAATTGAAAAAAAAGGAGAAGTCTTTAAAAATAAAAAAAAATCTACTCTAGTTTACTCTGTTTTATATAAGTACCTGCTGATTTGTCTCCAAACAGTTCAATATTTAAAAGAAACCCTGTTAACAGAGTATTTTTGCATAGTTTTATCTGTCCTCTGCTAGGCAAAGTGATAACACCCCTGGGTGTGCACGAAGTCTAAAGTGGATTTACAAATCAGGGGGTTAGCAGGTCTTAGCCCTTCCTTCTCTTCCAGCAGACACAGTGGACTCTACCATGTCTCATGATACAACCACCATTTGGGGCATTTGCGTGGGATTAGCTTCGCATGGCAAACCTAGGGCTGTGAGATGATAGACCTAAGTAGTGCAGGCCCTTGTGCAAGTTAGCTGGATGCCTGGTATCCCAAAAGCTCACATCACTCTGGCCTTCACTCCACATGAATGTGGTGCACTGCAGGTTCTGGACAATTCCCAAAGGACCCACTACATCTGGGAAATCAAACAAGGATGAGCATGATGCAGCCCCAGAAGAGAGCTCAGAGAGACTGTGGGACATCCCTCCTTGGGGGAAAGCCAGCTCAGCTGTGTGAGGCCATGGGCAACCTGGCTTCACTCTGAATTTAGCCTTGGAGTGGACATTTGACTAGAGCTCTCCAGACATCCCTTCCAACCCAACTTTTTCTGTGGTACTATGATGCTTTGACATCTTTCTCCTAGCACAGGCTCCTCATGGGCTGTGCTCACTTGGAGGCCAAGAGTCACTGCAGAAGCGGGTGGACCCCATGGCATCTGCTCCAAACAGGAACTGGGCCGAGCTCCTGTGAGAACAGCTCTCCACACCCACCACAAGCTCCCTTCCTGAGCACTCACTAGTATCTGCCTCTCAAAACATCGCAAGTTTTCCATGAGGGGCAAGGAAGTATTAAAAACCTTTCAAAATAATATAGAGGCCTTTGTTATTTTAAGAGAGTTTCACTCCCCCCTTCTCCATTTGACTTTGTTACCTGATACTCTAGGAATGCATTTTCCCCTCTATTAAATGTTTTAACCGTGTACGAGTTCCATCTTAATGTTAGCATCTTTAATAGTGGAATATTACCATATTAATTGCTATTGTGAACCAGAAGATACTTATATCATCCAGGCTTTCATTACCGTCATGGAGGGATTTTTCCTACTGAGTCAAAAGTGACCACTTTCCTTAATCCCCTGTTTAAAAGCCCTGCGATTCCTTCTGACAGGCCTAGGACTAGGGTAGGCAGCATTTTCCCAGGGACAAACTTTGCATTAAAGGCATTAATTTCCCAAGGAGCAGCAGCCCCTTCCCTGGGTCCTTCCCAACCTGCTGCAGGTTTCGCTGCAGTCGGGTGGCGGGGTAGTTAGTGTTTTAGCAATTAAGACCCAGTCCCCCCTCCCCTGCCCGTGGCGGGGAAGGGAGGACAAGGGGGAATTAGCCGGGAGAACAATAGGGATTCAATAAAGCGGCGGATCAGGTTTCAGCCCTTTGTTGCCGGGACTCGTGCCGTGGGTTAATGGGGCAGAAGGAGACGGGAGCGGGGCGGCAGGAAGGCTGGGACACAAAGGCCGAAACACACGAGCTCCGAGGGGGACAGATGGGGACGGGGCGGATGTGGGGGGGACCCGGTGGGAAGCGGGGGAGGGAAGGGACTCCAGCACTTAGCACTTAACAGGGCGCTGCGGCCGACGCAGGGGCGGCGGGTCCCCGGTCCCGGCGGGTCCCCTTCCCGCAGGTCGCCTCCATCCCAGCTGGTCCCCCCCCCCCCGGGG
>NW_020450871.1:4721472-4726472 GCF_003343035.1 Apteryx rowi | reverse complement strand
TGTGCCGGCCCCCCGGGACAGGCAGCCCCAGCAGCCTCGGCCCTTGCTCCCTCTCCCTTCCCTCTTCGGACTTCCCAAGTGTTCCTCCGACCGGGCCCTGAAGCCGGAGGCAGAGCGGGCACAAAACCCGGCTCCCGGCTGGCGCGGCCGCGGGAGGTGCCCACCCCATCCCCTACCCGCCCTCGGCCCTGCGGTTCGTTGAAGAATATTTGCTTTAATTATTAACGGGGGGAACCTATCAATATTTTATTTGGGTGAAACTTCTATGGGGATGTAATTTAATTAGAACAAATTTGGCGGCTGTTTGGAAGCTGTTAATCACTGGCAGGGCTAAGTGTGGGGTGTGGGATGGGTTGGTTTTCCTGCGGGGGCGGGGAGGAAGGCGATTTTAAAAGGAGGATTTGGAACTTTATTTGGTTTCTTTCTTTCTTTCTTTTTTTTGGCCTCCTCTTTAGCGAAAAGAGACTGCTTTTAGTTGTGGCTGCGTGCACGATTCAAGGGTTGTTGTTGCTGCTGGGGGGGAGGTGGTGTCTGTGGCCGAATCGATAGGAGATTGCATTAATTATGATTTCGATTGATATGCTCAAATTTCCTTTTAAACGCTGCAAAAGGCTCTTCCCATTTTCCTTTTTTTTTTCCCCCATTTTTTTCCCGTTCCCTCCCTCTGCCCCCCTCCCCTCTCCCCTGTTATAGAGCCGGAGAGGAGATGAAAAGGCTTGTAGTTTTAAATTCAATGTGACAGCTCTGGAAAGAGCGGATGATGAATCTCCTATTATTGGATCAGTCTATTTGCCGCTCAATGTCTCTCTGTAATTGGAGCAACATCACTTTAAAGGTTCAGAGAGTAGAGCATTTCTGGTGAAAAATCCCCACAACACGCTGGTGAATGTTTTAAAGGGAAATCTATTAGTGATTTGGAGAGGGGAGGGGACAAGGGGGAAGAGGGTGGGTATGGAGGGGTGGCGGGGGGGGGCGAGGCGGTGTGTGTGTGTGTGTGTGTAACTCTGGCTGTTTAGTATTTAACTGGGTATCAGGCAGACCCGTGAGCTCTCCTGCGTCTCCCCGGCACCCTCCCCTGCCTGCCTGGCCCACGCCGCCCTCCTCAGCCTGGAGTTCGTATCAAAGCCCCCCTTGTCTTGTTGTGACAGCTCTGATATTGTTTATTGAGGCTGGATGTCAGGTATAATTAGCAATCGATATGGAAAACGTTTGCTCCCCACACTGGCACGTCTCTGACGTCAGGACCGATTAACGTTTCTTATTGGTCCCAAATTCCCCCAGCCTGAGCTAATTATTGGGAGCCTGATGTTGATAAAGTTAAAGCGCCCGGGCGCCCTGCAGCATGAGCCCCTCGCCGCGCCTCCTCCAGCAGCAGCACCCCCGGCACCAGCACCCCCGCCGCCAGCACCCCCGGCACCCGCGGGCCCCGCGCCGGCCCCGCCGCGCCGCGCCGCCCCCGGGCCGCCCCCATGATGGACAGCCGCATCCTGGAGCACCCCCATGCCCAGTTCGGGGGCATGGTGGGCTTCCCTTACCCGCTCGGCCACCACCACGTCTACGAGCTGGCCGGCCACCAGCTGCAGTCGGCGGCGGCCGCCGTGCCCTTCTCCATAGACGGATTACTGAACGGCTCCTGCGCCGCCTCCGTGGTCAACCCGGCGCCGCTCATCCCCTCCGCCTGCGGCGTCGGCGGCGACAGCCAGCCCTTCAAGCTCGCAGGTAAGAGCGCCCCGGGCCCCGGCGAGGCCCCCGCGCGCGCGGAGCCCCGCGGCGCCCGCGCCTGCCCCGAGGCTCCGGCCCCGCCGCGATGGGGCGGACGGCGGGGGCTCCCGGGGCTGCCCGGGCCGGGCCGCTCCGCTCCTCTCCTCGCCGCGCCGCGAGAGCCTCCGCCAGCCCCGCCGGGCCGCGCGTGTGCCCCGAACAATAGCGGCCCGGCCCGGTGCCTTCCCGGAAAGTTGATCGCTGGGGGTGGGGGGCTTGGAGGATGCCATCGTTTCCCTTTAAAAAAAATAAAAATAAATAAATAAAGGCCTAGGAATCGCTGGAGTTTGGGGAACGAGAAGCTATTCCCCCCCATTTTTTCTTTTAAACGATATAACGAAAGAGAAACGCGCTCTCTCCCTCCCCACCCGCCTGTAGCATAGCTATTGTTTAGCTACTAAAACATCTTGTCGCCCAAACCTCCTTTTATTAATGCTTGTTCTTCCTGGAAGATCCCTGCACCTCAGCTAATAAATATTATTGTTGTTATTATTTCCACACGCGGTGAAATCATTAGAAGAGGTGCAGTCAGGGCTGCAAAAACGGGAACCGTAAATATAAATCCTCGGGAAGGATCCCAGCCTCGGAGCATCCCGGCTGCACGGCTGCTCGGGGCTGGCGGTGCGCTGCCAGCCGGGAGGCCGCCCTGCGTGTGGGGTGCCCCCAAACAGGGGTGTCCCGGCCCTGCCCCGCGTGGGAAGGGGCCAGGGAGCTGCGGGCCCACGCAGGTGCTCCGTGTGGCCCTTCGGGGAGGCTGGGGAAGGGAAGGGGGGCTTTTAATTTTTTTTTATTTTTATTTTTATTAAACCGTTGGTGGCTGGAGCAAATATTGGAACTTCTCTCTCTCTCTCTGCCAGCTGAGTGCCTGTGGAGAGCTTCCTTCAGGAATAAATGTTCTGTAAAGTACATTTTCGGAGGAGGCGAGGGCAGATCGGGTTCCTCCCCATTTTTAGCGCAGGTGTGTGTATAATCCCGCTATTTTACCAACGTTGCCGAGCACAAAAGTTAAAAGGCTCCTGTGAATGGCAGGGAGGGGGGAAAAAAGGCTATTTTCCAGGATGCTGAGAGTATCTCTGCCTTTTCAGACTCGGGTGACCCGGACAAAGAAAGTCCTGGCTGTAAAAGAAGACGAACCCGCACCAATTTTACGGGCTGGCAGCTCGAAGAGCTGGAAAAGGCGTTTAATGAGAGTCATTATCCGGACGTGTTTATGCGAGAGGCTCTGGCTCTCAGGCTGGACTTGGTGGAGTCCAGAGTGCAGGTAAAAAACACCCCCCCCTTCTCCCCTGCCCTCTCCCTGGTGCGAGCGACTCCCCGGGGAGGCCCCGTCGGAGCCGGCAGCTCGGGCCCGCGGCGCCGCCCCGCTCCGGGACGGGGCCTGGGAGCTCGGCCGCGGCCCCGCTCCTCCCGTCCCTCTCCTTTTGTTTCTCTGTCCTTGCTTGGTGGTCGGTTTGGGGTGTGTTTTGCTCGTCTTTTTTTTTTTTTTTTTTTTTCTTTTAATAAACCCTAGGCTCGCAAATAGGCCCCGAAGAGTGGTATTCCAGCCGAGATTCTCTAAACCTTTTGTTTTTCCACTGTAAATATTTTTCTTAAATGAGCCAAGGGCGAAAAATTAGCATGCAAATATGAGGCTTAATCATGGTCCAGGGGACGCTGGAGAATGTCAATAAAGCTTGTAGGTGCATCGAGAGCGTACAGAACTTGTAAAACTTCATTTTAACGAACGGGTGGGCCCTCAGTCGTATGGGGGGAAAAAACCCCTCCTTGCTTAAACTGATCCTAAATTAAAAAAAAAAAAGAGGAATTGAGTGGAAGAATTCGAGTTGGATGCGGGGTGGCTATTGAATATGCACATGATCATGTATTCACCGATGGCTCCGACCGGATGAGCGTGGCTGAGCGCTGCGACAGCGTTTCTCCGTGCCGGGCTGCGTTTGGGCCGTGCCGGCGGCCGCTCCCGGCCCGCTGCTCTCGGCGAAGGGCGGCCGCGGAGAGCCGCTGCGACGGGGCTTCGCGGCGGGGTGTGCGCGGAGAAACGCATCCTTAAACCGGACTCAAAACCGTGGGGCCGATCCCCCCCGGGACGCGCTAACGCCGTTTACCGCTCTGCATCCCTTAGCTTTGTCCCGAGCTGTATTTACCGGCCGCCTTTCCCGGCTCTGCGCGCTGCCGGGGCCGGGCTGCGGCCGGGGTGGTGGGGCCGGGCAGAGGCCGCTCCGGAGCCGCCTTTCGGCGCCCGGTGCTCCAGGGCTGGCGGTGGGTCTGGCCGGGGCCGCCTTGGCTGCGGGGGGACGTGCGCGTCCTCCCGGAGCAGCGGGGCGCGGAGCTGGGCGAGAGCAGAGAGGATTTCCCCCTCACCTCTTCAAGATAAGGAAAAAGCAAATCCTATGTGGGGACTGATCCAAACTCGTCCCCCGTCCCCTCTGCTCCGCTGCCCGGGCAAGGCAGGAGGCCCAGGCGCCCCTCCGCCTTCGGCCTCGCCGTCAGCCCCTTCGTTGCGCTGCGTTTCCCCGCATTTTGCGTGCTGCGCCGGAGAGCTCGGGCCCGGCCTCGGGGGCCGGGGCTCCGGCCGGAGCTTCTGCCTCCCCTGGTGGCGGGGAGGCACCGGGGGGTCATCGCTGACCCCCGCGGCGCCGGTGCGGGCAGGGCAGCGTGTGTGTGCGTGCGTCTGAACCCTTCTGCTTTTTTTTTTTTTAAGGCGATCTTTACCCTGTTAAAGAAGCACGGATATTTCTCCCCGTTTCCCTTTCGCTCTGCCTCGCACACCCCCAGTCCTGTGGATGGGGGCTGCCGGCGCCTCGAGGGGTGGAAGGGGGAGGCCGGAGCTGCGCTTCTCCCCCCCTGCCTGGCCACCGCGGGGGGCCGGTGCGCTGGGTGTTAACTGCTTCTCGTTGTTCGGTGTGTAGGTCTGGTTCCAAAACCGCCGGGCCAAATGGAGAAAGAAAGAGAACACCAAGAAGGGCCCGGGGCGGCCGGCTCACAACTCGCACCCCACGACGTGCAGCGGGGAGCCCATGGACCCCGAGGAGATCGCCCGCAAGGAGCTGGAGAAGATGGAGAAGAAGAAGCGCAAGCACGAGAAGAAGCTCCTCAAAAGCCAAAGCCGCCACCTCCACTCGCCCAGCGGCCTCTCGCTGCACAGCACGCCCAGCTCCGACAGCGACAGCGGCGGCGGCGGCGGCCTCTCGCCCGCCCCGCCCGAGGCGAAGCCCCGCGGGCAGCCCCCGCCGCACCACCCG
>NW_020450871.1:4719153-4720912 GCF_003343035.1 Apteryx rowi | reverse complement strand
GGCGCCCGCGGAGGGCGGCAGCTTCCCCCGGCCCAAGTCGCCGGCCCGCGCGCGGGACGCCAGCACACCCAGGGACAAATCGGACTGCGGCCCCGCCGAGGCCGGCAGCCTCGACGGCGAGGAGGTCGACATGGACTGAACAGGCGAAAACTAGGAGAGAGAAAACGGTCCCGCGCACGCACACGCACACGCAGAACGAACAAACAACCGCAGCACCCGTCACCCGTGAAAAAGAGGGAAGAACAGGGGCTTTCCCACGTTCTCCACTGACCCCAGACTTGCCATGCCCAAAGCCGAGCGCGCCCGAGAGGCGGTGGCACAGCAGAGAGCGGCTCTTCTTCTCCTTAGAGTTTATCACAGGTCGATTCAGGTGATCAGTTAGAGCTTTTTGGTTTTTATATTTAAAAAAAAAAAAAGAAAGAAAAAAGAAAAAAAAGGAAAAATGTTTGTTAAGGTTTAGCAGCAGCAGCTGGACTTTGTGGTGTGACAAACTGTACCGCGACAACAACGGAACTCCTCAAAACCCTTGTAAAATGCAAAAATGTCTAAGAATATTTATATATGTAAAATTTTTGATAAATAAAGGCTCTAAAACTCCCTGCCGCCTGGTCTGGCTGTGTGACTCTCCCTCTCTTTTTTTTTTTTTTCCGAAGCCCTCTTTGTGTGTGTGCGTGTGTGTGTGTGTTTATTGCTTAACAAATTTATTCATTTATAGCCTCCCGGTGCCCACCCCTCCCATACGAGGTTAGGAGCTGCAGGCTACGGGACCCGGCCAGCTCCTGCAGAGTTTTGATATGAAAGTAATTATTTTCCCGGTGGCTGCTGCGGGGATTCAGTTTCTTGCCCAAAGGGTTATTATACATTACCGATTTCTAGTGATATGAAATCACATAAACTTCCTACAATAATAGAATTAGCATGAAAGGCTGGGGTGTCAAATTGAAATTGGAAAATAATAGCCTCAGCAGCTGGGGGAGTGTGTGTGCATATTGGATCGGAGATGGGAATACGTGGGGCGGAATTTTCATGAGGTTTTTTCTCTTTGTCAGGCCTCTTGTAGCTGGCTATATTAAGATAGATGTTCAATGATATCCCTCATTGTTCTGTCGCTTATATTGATGTTGCTGTGTTATCAACCTATTGATCATGTGTCGCCTGTAATAGGACAGGCGCAGCAAACGCTCCTCTTTACAAAAGCAGAACACATTTGTTCTAATAGGGTTGGGGCTCCTGGGGGAGCCTTTGGGAGCTTCAGGACATCTGCACCAGAGAAATATTAACAAACTTGGCTGGAGCTAAAATGCACCGCGGCCCCCTCTGTCCCACGCCCCTCCAAAAAAAGAAAAGCAAAATTTTATATATATATATATTGCATCCTCCTCAATTTAGAGAGAGCCTGTGTAGAGCAAACGCCACCAATTCCCCAGAAATTGAAATCCCAATTATTAAAACCATTAATTCTGGCGAGTCTGTGCACAGTGGAATTATGTTTACAGCCTCGTTAAATATCCCTGATCCCTCCTGGTCATCAGGCCTTTATTTGCAAATAAATTGAAAATAATCAGAAGGATAGGCTTTCCTCGTCGGCGCGGGCTCAAATGAATTTCTGAGCCTCAGTCCCTTTAATAATATTTACATAATTTTCGCTCAGTGACTCTGATATTTGCTCTCTAGGAGACCGAGCTTATAGGAAAAATAATTAGATCAAAAGAAAAAGTGTGAGAGAGGGAGAGAGAGAGAGGGAGAGCGCGGGAGCGGA
>NW_020450871.1:4710280-4717096 GCF_003343035.1 Apteryx rowi | reverse complement strand
AGCCCTCCCGCGGCAGCCGCAAGCCCCCGCGCTCGCTCCGCTGGGGCCCCAGCTCGGCTCTCCCACCCCCCCTCCGAGCCAAGTTGGAAACCTGCGGTTTTTAGGTCCCGCGAAAGAAAAAGTCCATCTCCGCAGGTGGGGCTGCTGGGGGCAGGGGAAACGGCCTCGCCGCCGCCCGGAGAGGGCCTGGGAACTACAACACTTTCCAACCTGCTCTAAATATCCATTTAGGAATACAGAGTCGTAATTATATAATTTAAAACCAATTTAACATTGCATAGCACTACAGTAAATATGCATATTGCTAATAAGATTTACACAATTACTCCAGTCAAACAAAGCGAAATGTTTACCACCTCTCAAAATATAAATAATAAAATTAAACTTGCACAACTTTTCGAAGCTGGGGAAGGGGGGAAAAATCCGTAAGTAGGAAATTTGGAGTAATATTTGATACCCGGCGAGATAATAAAACTAAATATTTACAGGCTGCCTCTCACAGTTAATAAAATACGATTATCTGATAATCCTTAGCAGCAAGGCTATTTGTATAGTTAACAGCTGATTACAAAAGTACTTTAAGGAGGCAGGCTGGGGTCAGGGTGTCTCCGCACATCCTCCTCGCCAGGGTCAGGCCTGAAATATTAACAAACTGAACCGTTTCATAACGACACTGCAACCCCGGAGGCTGAGCTGCCTCCGGGCCCGTTGTAAGCAAATAACGCGTGTCGGGGGCTCCCCTCGGGCGGCAGCCGCGGGGGAGGCAGGAGGGTCGGAGGGGCTGCGAGGGTTTGGGGTGGCTGGGCCGGCGGGGGCTGCACCCTCCCGGGGCAGGGGGAGCCCTGCCCGCCCGGGCAGAGCTGCCTGCAGGGGTGCAGCCCTGGGGGCCCCCGGCCTGCGGAGGGAGAGGGCCGCGGCCGTGGCCCAGGCACCCTCGGGCAGCAGGGAGGAGAGCGCCCGCAGAGGCCCTAATTCCCAGCCTGGGCGGCAGGCTGAGCGCACTTGTCCTCGGGTTTGGGGACGGATGGCGGGAGAGGAAAATTATGGGAAACAATTAATCAGCGCCGCATCTGCTGCTGCTGCCGCCGGCTCCATGCGGGAGCCGCGGATCGGGCAGATCCCCGGAGCGGGGGAGGCGCGGGCGCGGCCGGGCCCGTCGAGGGGCGCCCCGAGCCCGGGGACCCCGGGGCTGTGGCAGCGCCGGGGGGAGCCCGCGGCCGCCAGCCCCCGGTTATGAGCTCTGCGAGACTACAGAGGCCGCGATTGCCTCATTAGCTGGGACTCCTAATATTTTAAAACCTGTTAACTCTTTCCCCTTTCAACAGAGGACGCCCCTCGCCATTTATTATTAGTATTTTTTTCCTTTATGGAAAGAAAAAGGAATGTGTGTGTGTTGGTGTGTGTGTAGGGGAAGCCGCTGATCCGTTTTGTGCCCTCCTCCTTTTGAGAGCCTGTCTCCATAATTTAATGATAATTTAAAATATTGTTTCTCTCCCACTGTTTGATAATCCTGTTCCTTTAGTTGGTCTGATGCTGACAGATTTTGAAGGCCACGCTTTTCCCTCTCACCTGCTGTTACGTTTAAAAAGAAAAAGGTATTAACCTCCGAGGAAATAAATATTGAAACAAAAGGTTCCAGCCACAAAGCCCCCAGATCCCATCAATTCAATCCTCCGCTCTTAATTTTCCTGCGTTTTGATTTTCGTCATATTTTATACCTGGGCTTCCCTCTCCCATGTTTCTCGCCACAGCTTGCGGACCCTGGTATTTATTTGTCTGTCTGGGGGCGTCCAGAACTTACTTTTAAGTTGGAGTTTATTTTGTGTTTTATTTGCGGGCCCGATTCGATAAGGGACCAGTTTCCTTAAGGGGGGGGGGAAAAAAGTAAATTGCTGTATGTGGGTGTAGCTGTAATGAAAAATCAGAGCAGTTAAATCGTAAAATTTGGATTAAGAAGCTTGAATTTAATACACACACAACACATTTATTAAAGCATTAGAATAATTGAAATTTGCTGCTGGAATAGTCCAATCTGTTTAAATAATTCTATGGGTGTCTTGTTGTGATAAAAGATTATCTGGAATTCTATTAAAGGCGCAGGAGCCCGATTTCTAAATCCTATTTGGATACTTTCAATAACTATCAATAATCTCATCTACTCAACAGCCTCCTGCCTCTCAGCTTTATCTGAAAGTTTACAGCATTTCAGGAGAATTTCATAATAAAAACCCCGACATCGTAGGAAAGCGGTACCTGTCATTCATGTTCGGATTAAAAAAATATTAATATGAGAAAAAGCCCATTGAAAGGTTTTCTGTTTAAGTGCCAGACTAGATGCAGGGGATAGATTGGTTTTGTATTTCAAATCTCACCTGAAGGTTATTTTTATCTATCTAAACAAATTATCCCTGTCTGTTTGTGGAGTAATTACATCAATGAATATTATGAATAAGGTACGCTCCAGCCAAATATTAATTAAAGGCTCAGCACACCTCTCTCCTCCTTCTACTGGGCTCTCTTCTTAGCCATGAATTAATGCCAGGTCCTTTTTAATCCCTCACTTATTACAACTTTCGGTTAATTTTATATTGTTTAATATCATTCCAGGGTCTAATTTCTTTTGTTTATGCGCGGGGTATCTGCGTAATTGTTACCAGAGACTTTCCTGGCCGGAGCATCAGCCCTCCCAAACCTTAGCGCTTTCACAAATCGCTGCTAATTTTCTTCATTAACTTCATTTGCTCTTTCTACGTATTTTCGCGGGGGTGAACTGGGGAGAGGCCCGGGCAGGGCCATGCCCTCAGCACCGACTTCTCCCTCGAAGCTCGAAGCACGGGGCGGGCGGAGTGAGGCGAAACGTCCTTTTCCCTCCGAGACCCCAAACCTGGGGCGAAGTTGCGCGGGGCGGCGCGTCCGGCACCGCAGGGCGAGCGCGTCCCTGGCCTGAGCGGCAAAATCACCCCAATCCGGGTGTTAAAAGCGATCGGGAGCGGGCTGAAAAACACAGCCCTCTCTGGGCTCTGCACCAGGCGGCTCCCCCTTCCCTTTTCCTCCTTTCTCCCTTTTTTTTTTTTTTTTTTTTTTTGAGCTCTTCCTTAACTCCCTGGACCCAGCCCTGATTTCATTCTGGTTATTAGACAGCTACCAGTGACTGTCTGCACTCCGCGTCTTTCCTGCTAATTATCACCTTATGAAAAGTGTTTCATTAAGAAACTCTGCTTTTGATTAATTATCGACAGAATGCTGACCAGAAAGAAATGAAATTAGTCGCTGACCCCGTCTGAGTAACACTGAAAATTCATCACCTATCCTTTTAATATTGAAACGCACCGTAGAATTTTAATAGAAAATATTGTTTTTTTCCAAACCTTTCAGTCTTTATTAATGCCCCTGGGCAAGAAATGATATTGCTGGCAATATAGCAGCCTTTGTTCATTTTAAATTTATTAAACATAATGCACTTCATTTTCAAATATTTTACTGTTTCTTTTTAATTTCGCTCACTGTAAGTACAGAATAAACCCTTTTAAAACATTTAAGATAGTGGGGGGAACCCCTCCGCCCTCCCCAGAAGGCCATATCCCGTAGAGGCCGGGCCGTCGAGTCCATGGGAAGCGCCTGTGATTTCAGCTGCCTGCTCCTGGCCCCCGCGGACCCGCGGATTCTCCCTGCGGGGTCCCGAGGAGGGAAAGGGAAGGACGGGGGAGCCCAAGCCCCTCACCGCGAGGGCTGGCGGGGGCTGAGCCCCGTCGGGGCGGCGTGCGGAGCTGCAGGGGGGCTGCCCGCAGCTAGCCCGCGGCTCCCGTCGGGGCTGCTCGCCGCCGGGCCCTCCTCCCTCCCTGCCCCACCTGGGGCTCCCCCCGACGGCCGCGGCCGGGCCGCCCCCCCGGGGCTCCGCGCACGGAGGAGCCCGGGCTGCCCGGCCTCGGGTGGGGGGACCAGGACGGCTCCCCTCACCGACGGCTGCGGGAGGGGGCGCGGACGGTGCCGCCTCCCCGGGCCCGGGCCCGGCCCTCCCCCGACAGCTGCAGCCCCGCGGGTCCCCCGGGCCGGCGGCCGCGGCCGCTCTCCCGCCTGTCCCCCTTTCCCAAGGAATCCGAGACCTGCGCTTAATGAGACGTGAAGTGTGAAAAACTTCCTGAGCGGGGCGGCTCTAACGACGTTCCCAGATGTGCGGCGGGGAAGGGGCGGCCCCGCCGCGGGGCTCCCCGGGGAACGGCCCCGCCAGCCTGCCCGGGGGCCGCGACGGGGTCCCGCCGGGGCTGGGAGCGGGGCGACGGCGCTCAGCACCCTGCGGGACCCCGGGCGGCTCCGCTCTCGGATGTCTAGGGATCCTTCCCCCTGTGCTCACCCCCGGCTCTCCTGTGCGCCCCTTGGTCCCTTGTGCGCACCCTCGGGGCCCCTCTGTGCAACCCCGGGGCTCCTGGGCGCACCCCCAGACCTCCTGTGCATCCCTTGTGCGCACCCCCGAGCCCCCCCGGTGCTCTCCAGCCCCGCCGGCTGCTCCGCTCCGACGTGATCCCTCCGACGGGGAGGGGAAACCCGGTCAGTTTTGTCCTGACCTGAGCCGCAGAAGTCGCTCCAAAGGGGTCGGCTCCAGAGGCTACCTGCCCTTGGGCACTCCGGGGGGGCGGGCTGGCGGGGCCCCCCTCGGGCCGGGCGGGGATGGGGCTCGGCGGGCAGGGGGAAAGCAGCCCCGGCCGCGGGCTGGCTCTTCTCCCTCGCCCTTTCCACCCCTCTACCAGCCCCCTGCAAGCGAACAACGCTCTCAGCGGCTCCACTCTCTACCCTCGCATTTCTCCCCCCCTCCCAAGTGCGGTGCCACACGCAAAGCCCTAGATGGTCGGGCAAATAAATAAATAAACGCCAGTCTCCTATTTTTATGAGCCATTTAACTCCAAAATAGACCTCCAGTATCTAGTCCCCGCGCTGGATTTCCATATCCAGTCACTCAGCCCTGCTTATCTTCATGTATGGCTGCCTCATGTTTAACACACAATTACATTTTCTCCCTCCAATTCCATTACAAATGGAATCGGGGAGGCATTGTTTGAAGAAATGTACTGCTTCAGTTCTAGTTATGTCGTACAATGAACGGAACAGTGGAAAAAATCTAGACACCAAAGAGTCAACACTCACACGCACACACACACACACACACACACACACAAGCACACGCGGAGCCCGGCTCCGAGCGGAGCCGCTCAGCCCGCACCCTTATTTACCGCAAACAAACTGCTGCCTTGCAATGGGGCTAGCCAGGAAAGGGGGCCCAGGCAGAGATAACCAAGCGATGGGAAGTTAATTAATTGCATTAAACTATTGACTAACTACCTAGCTCAATCGTAATTCATTTAGAGAATATTAAAATCTGAGGAACAATAATAAAATTGATGCCGATTCCCAGCGGAAGGAGATGGCCAGCAAATTGGATACTTTTCTTAATCTGGCGTAAATAATAACATGTCTGTTCCCACTCCCTCTCAGGCCAATTCCCCTATCATTTATTCCAGGCTCAAAAGCCTGCTTCCATAATTGATATCAGTTACTCAATGAGTGCTTCTTGCATTTGTTCTCGTTATCCGTTATAATTACAAAGTTCAGCCCGGGCGGCTGGGAGGGTGTCGGTCCCGGCTCGGCGGGGCTGTAGCAGAGCCCTGCCTCGGGCCGAGGCTCGGCTCCCCCCAAAGCCCGGGTGGAAAAGCCGAGCCCGAACCCCCCCCCTCCCGGGGGGCGCGTTGCCGGCGAGCCGGGCGGGTCGCCGGGGCAGCCGGGACGCTTGCGGTGCGGTGCCGGCAGTGAGGGGCCGGGACGCCCGGCTCGCCCCCCCCCCCAAGGGCCGTCCCCCCCCTACCCCCGGCCGGGGCGGTGTTTCGAGGGCCGGGGGCTGCCGGGGGGCCCCTCGCCCTGCGCCCCGCCCGGCCCCGCTGCCCCCGGCGGAGCCGCCGCGCCGCGCCGCGCCTGCCTCGGATCCGAGCAGATATTACTATTTCGTTATTTATTCACTTATTTATTCATTTATAAAGTGTTTACTTAGCTCGGTGCAGATGTAACATCTCATTTACAGGTTGGCCCCGGGGCAGAGAAACAATTGGCAACACAGGAAAAAAAAATTAAAAAAAAGAAGAACTCGGGAGAATAAAGAGGGAGAGAGGAGGGAAGGGGAGCTGCCGTCTGCGGCGGGGGAGCGCGCCCGGCTCCTCCCCGCCTTCCCGGCCCCGGGGAGCCGCGGCCCCGCGCACCCCGCCGCCCCCCCAGCGCTCCCCGCTTTGCAGGCCCGGGGGCGAGGCGGGGACCCGGCCCCGCCGTGGGAGCCGTCGGGGCAGCGCTCCGCCGGGGAGTTCGGCACCCCTTGCCCCGGAAGGGGAAACTGAGGCACGGGGTGCGGGCTGGCTGGGAGGGCAGGGGATGGAGGTGCCTCCCGGGGGGGGGGGGRGAGGCGGAGTGCTTGCGGGGGACGGTGCGGGGGGGGGTCCCGTAACCCCCTCCCCGGCCCGTCGCAGGGCCAAGCTGCGCCTCTGCCGCGGGCGCCGGGGACTGTCCCCGGGCCCGGGCTGCGAGCACTGCGAGGACGAGCCGTGGGGCTCCGCTTCATCCCCGGCCCCAGAAACCCTGCCTTCCTCCCCCTCCACCAAAGAGCAATTTTTCTAACTCCGAAGCGCAGCAATAGGGGCCTTGGGGCCTGGGCAGAGTTCATAAACATTTGTTTTCCAGCTGATTTTTTTTGGTTTGTTTGTTTGGAGGGATGGATGGTTCCGGCCGGCCGTTGTTTGCGAGGCAGGAGCAGGGAGGCAACGTGCCGGGGGGGCGGGAAGG
>NW_020450871.1:4681558-4710139 GCF_003343035.1 Apteryx rowi | reverse complement strand
GGGCGGGCGGGCGGCTCCCTGGCAGCCCCTCCGCATCCCTTCACACGGGCGCTGACGGGCGGCAGCTGCTGATTGTTTAAACGAGGAGGCAGTTGCTTAGCAACCCATAGGAGGCTCATTACTGAAGCCACAGTGATTAACAAAAAAGGGTATGAAAGTAAAATGGATTAATTATTTAATTAACTAATTGATGATCAACTTCTTTTTAATTATTCACTTAATTAAAGAAGTGTAACTACAACACTGCCCTTATCAAGTGTGTTGATATACTGACAAGATTTCAAAGACAAAAAGGAAAAAAAAAAATCTTCCCTGCTATTGGCGCTGCGGATCTAAAGCAGGAGCCGCGCTCCAGATTTCGGGACTCCCCGGCCTGGAGTCCAAATGTGACCACCAACTTTACAGCAAGGGGCTGGGGCGAGAGTGCTCCCATCGCAGAGCAGGCGGCACCAATGCTACAAGTTATATCTGTTTCCTGATGCCATGATGCAGGCATAAATTCAGCTGTGCGGTGCTTGACAGAAGAGTTATGGAGGCCTTACTGCCTCTTAAATGCGGGTTGATCTTTTCCTCTTAACTAGACGATGGTTCAGCTGCATCTGGTCAGAGCCAGGAAGAGAGTTATGAATGATCGCAAACTTCTCCACTTCTGTGTCTCCCAGGCCAAAGGGTGAGGCCAGATCTGGAGCGAAGGACCGTCCTGGGGAAGGTTGAAGCATGGGAAGGGGAGAGGTAAAACCTGCCAGGGCCGAGGGACATCCTAGCCAGGTTAGAGGAGAGGAGGGGGATGTACCTCAGGGCGGCAAGGCAATGCGGGGGCTTATGTGTGCGCTTGTGCATGCAATCATCTTGGTCCCTCTGCAGCACCATCCAGGCCAGGCTGGGGCATCTTGGCTTTTGGGATAGCCCAGCCCATCGGGAAGGTATGCAGGGAGGCCAGGGCCAAGGCAGCCCTGGTGCTCGTGGGGCTCCCTCGCTGGCTGGTTAGGGATCCCTCTTCCCAAGTTTGCTCGGAGTTAGAAATAACATGTAAGTGATTTTTGCTTGCCAAAGGATTTGTCTTCTTCGCTCTGCCCAGCAAGTGTCTGGCTCTCCCTGTATACTGCTAATTTTGTTTTTGTTTTTTTCCAAGTTAACAGTGCAGCTTGTCGAAAACATTCACCTCCCTTGATTAATTTACCTCTAATGACAAAGATAGCTCTGCAATCAGCAGGTAAATGTGGGGAGTGAAATCTGCCTGTTTTTCCCTGTTAGCATGGCTGATTAGGGAGAGGGGGCTGTAGCAGAGCACAGGAGAGGACAATGCTGCAGGGACTGAATCGATTCTATTTACCCATCCGAAGTGTGATTGGATTTGTTGTCAGTGTGAAGGAGACAAACTGATCACTTCTGTTCAGCACGCTATCGGCAGTTCCAAGATCTGCTGAAGAAAGGGAAACTTGGCAGAGTTCAGCTTGTTTTTCTTTTTTTAAACCCTCTTCCGAAATGCCCCTCTTCTGTCCTTTGCTAAAACAGCATCCTTTGTGCACTGGGCCCTGTTTCACCTGGACTTAACCCAAAGAGACCTCATTCATCTACACAGAGATGCTGCGGGTTGCCCAGCCTTTGTACCTTCTCGTTGGGCAGGGGGGGCTGGGGGGGTAGCGGTGCACCAGGCGGGTCGTTACAGACCATCCGAAGCCCTTGATTTCACAGCGATGCCATCCCGGAGCTCTCCATCCGACACAGCCAGGGCAGGATTGGCGCTGTCAGTCCGGGTGAGGAACAGACAGCGCGAGGGACCGGTGCCCCGGCACGAGGCAGCCCTGGGCAAGGTGCCCCAGAGACCGCAGCAGTGCCGGGGTGGCGTGGGGCTGCAGGGGCAATTTCCACAAGGAGACACTGTGAAGTTGCTGAAGATGTTGGAAAGTGGAAACAAGGAGGAAAAGAGCTCTCCTCTTCCCATTGATGGAGAAAGAGCTTTCAGTGCTGGGGAGGTGGACGGAAAGGGAGGCAGCTCCGACTGAGAGGAACTGATACGAAGGTGGACAAGGCAGCTTAACTTGCGCTTTAACCCTTGTGTTTGCCTTCTCCCTCGCCAATTCCTTGTGCTTCCATCTAGAGCCAGAGGATCAGATTTTAAAAACATAAAGCAAACCTTCCCCCCCATGTAAATCTTGTTTCTAATCCCCTAACTCTCCTAATTAAGCAGAGAGAAGTTTAAATTGTTCTGACCATCTTCGGGGGGGATTATATATTTCAATCATCATTATAGTATGGCTATTTGTGATACCACACGATAGATAGGTATATCCATTGTATAATCAGGAATACGAACTATAATCCCCCCAAAGACATTTAATAACATCTTAAAGTACTGACTGTTGGACTCGGGGCATGGGAAGATTAGAAGTGAATGTGAAAGGGGGGTGCGTTCGAGGACTCCAGACGGGCACTGTGAGCCCCTGTCCCATGGTTCCTCCTCCAGGAGTTAGGGCTGTCGACGGCGAGCGCGTGTCGCGGAGGAACGTGCTCCTGCTCCCGGCCCTGCAGCCCCGTGCGCCAGCACAGCGCCGTGCCTGGGAAGGAGCTCCGGGAGCATTAGATGGGCCAGGTCCCAGCAACACTGTGGACCTGTTTCTATCCTTCAGGGCTCAGTGAGGGTCTCGTTACCTTTACTGGAAGCTCTGAATGTGCATCGGAGGGCAGGATTTGGCCCGAAGCTGTCTAATTTTCCTATTGCTGCGCATGGGGGTCCCCCATTGATGTTAATGGGAGCTGCTGAAGCATATCGAGAGAAGTGGAGATGCTGTAAGTGCGCTCTCTCACAGCAAAACTGCTCGGGGTGTCTCTGTAGCTGTGAAATCAGGCCTTTTGAAAGCGTGGATTATTGACCGAGTAGATCTGGCCAGCTCCTTTAGGGCCATTAGTCCTCATATGCACTTGGTTATTTTACACGGAAAACGTATAGGGGAGATTATATCATTTTTAGGTGGGGGGAAGAAGTAGGAGGAATCTTTCTGTTTCTTAGGTGTCATTTAAAATAACTGTTTGAAATCTATTAAAACTAAAAGAAATACATGTCTAGGAAAACAAACCCACATTCTGACTCGACAGCAATAATACTGCAAGCTAAATTCTAACTCAGTGAATTTTTGTAGATTGAATCTGAATTGCAAAAAACTTATAAAACCTTTGCCTTAAATGGAAGAACAGGACAGAAAATCTTAAATCTGTGCCAGAGAAATGTTAAGAGCCCCAATAAACCTGCTTTGAAGGCATTGTTTTTTTTGGAGAAAGGGCAGTCCAGCTGAAAATCGGATTTCTTATTTCATTTTTAAACAACAGCACGGAGATCTTATTTTCCACTTCATCAAATAAGCAGAAACATTATTGCTGTTTGCATTGTGCCTTCGGTACAGACAGAAAATGCGGTGCAATATTTCCGAGCATCTCTCCCCTTCTTGTATGAGCGGGAAGGGGCTTCTACCCCTAATTACAACAGGGGTGAAGCGAAAGAGCTTTGGGTCTCCCTCCTAACTCGGAGCATCGGAAGAAGGTGCTGGGAGCTATGTGTGGGAAGGGCTGGCGGCTCAGCTTGTTAGCGGCAGTGCGGAAAACTTACATTCTTGTTCGATATTACTACAGTCATGTGGAAAACAGATAAACAGTTGTCTAACACAGCAAGGGATCTCGCTGACAATGAACCTTACAGGAGAAATCGTTCCCTCAATGCATCTCCAGTTCCTTTTCTAGCTTCCAAAGTTGCAGCTTTTACAGGTTTTTGGTACTGTTTTTCTAACATCCCTGTGCTTATTACAGCATAACCTCCTCGCTTTCTCCCGTGAGCCCCATGTTGTCAGCTCCTAGACGCTCTTGGCAGGGCAGATCCCCCTCGGTTCGGCTGATCTATTGGGGGCTCCTACCAGAGGCGGTTTGGAGGCCAGCGTTGGTGGGACTGAGCCCTTGGCACACATGGAGGAGCTCCTGCAGCTGAGGGTCAAAGACTTCTCCATCCTAGGAACCATTAAAACCCCCAAAGGAGGAGCTGGCTATACACATCCCTAGATCCTGAATTCAGCAGCTACCCCCAGGAGGAATCGGACAGTCTTTATTCAAAGTGACGGTTCAAAGCATTTTTATGAGAGATCACCCAGGCTGGCTTTTAATGGGAGGGAAAGGGCAGAGGCTCAGCCTCTTTTATTATGAAGGGAGACCAAATCCAGTCCTTACAGTTGTCCCAACGATCCCAGATTTGTTTTATTTTGTTATGGAGATGACTGTAAGCCTGGTCTTAATTTTTATCCAGGCGGACCTCATGAGAAGTCTTTATCACCAGGAACAGGACTGCAGCCCTCTTATTTACTGCTGGCGTTAGAGAAGCTGCTGTTTTATGGTGCTCCTCACCCTCCGAGAGAAAGCCCTAGGAGAGGAGAAACCAGGTCAGTGCTTAAAAGCACCGGCACCCCAGCGATGGGCGCGTTACGGCTGACCTCGCCAGCTCGGGAGCGAGAGCAGACGTGCTGGTGTCAGAGCACGCTTAGATAAGCTGGCTCAGACTCCGGGTCTCCGGCGCAGCCGTGCCCTCTCGCTCTCGGGCTTTAAATCACCTTCAGCCTCCCTCTTTCTGCATGCTCATCTTCCTGCCTTATTGCTGGGAACACATCAAGCCGGTACATCAAAGCAATGTTGGGGAAAATACACCGCTAACTTCCTTAAATGATCCTAGACGGTATGATTAGAAGATCTGGCAGCTACTTTTACAGAGCTAGCGAACTTCTTGAAAAATCTCCGGGGAGTTTCTCTCTGGGGGAACTTTATATTTTCTTGCTGATTTTTAAAAGTCTACTGTTAACACTGCAAGAGATTTTTTAGCACCAAACTCTTGATGGATGCTGGGTTTGTAGGAGCTGTAAATGTAAATTGTTTTTCCTCTGGCCACTTGTGTTTTATTTGAAACGTACAAAATCTGAGTGTGTAGTTCCTGAGAGCTGGCCTAGAGAACAGCAGCACTCCCAAGTAGTTTGTCTCCTATCAAATGGCATTAATAATTTAGTCTCTAATTAAAAGTGAGGTCAAACAATGAAAAATGACTGAGCTAAATGGTTACGCTGTGATGTATTAAAGTGACTGGTGGTTTTTAATGGATGGAAGGAACGCTGCTGTTTGTTTATGTACAAAACACTTTCTGTCACAGACAGACTGCAAGAGTCCCGAGGAAATGTATTTAACTAAAATCTTTTACAGGTTACTGAGTCAATGTTTTGAACAGACAATTTTTACACACCTTTTATTTTCTTCAGATTGCTCAGTTACCTGTAAAACAGCTTCTCTTAATGACAAGGGGAGAAAAAAAACCCTCCGCTTTGATGCCTTTCAGGCTTGTGCATCAGTTAATGTTAACACTCAGAAATATCTAAGGGGATCTAAGACACCATGGGAGAAGTATTTTGAAGGGCGCTTGGTTTTATGTTCTGGAAGAAGCTTTGGGTGTCTGTGTTGGTGGCCTGCTCTGTGGCTGCTGCTGCCCTGGTGATTTTGGGAAGCGCCAGCTTGGTCCTCAAGACCAACCTTCCTGCCACACCGGCGCGGTGCATTTAATGCTGTATCTTTCAAGGAAAATCATGCGCCACTGTGTTAGGGGGCCAATCCGACTTCGTGCAATTGGTGGGAAAGTTTCCCATCATGGATGCAAACGCACCATTTGCTGCATCCTCTGTACCTTTTAGTTGGAAGACTTATACTTCTTACCCCTAATCCTGGACACCAAAGTACATAAGTGCATGTCCGGGATGTTCCACTGGGAACCTTGTCTTCTATTTATGGGGCTCTAGGGTTAAGGCATTGGCTCCCATATAGACCCACTCTTATGGTCACACATGCCTTTAGGGGAAGGCTAAGGAGCTGATGACAATTTATCTTGATTATGGTGGGCAAAATGAGGATGCTCCTTCGTGGATGGTGCTATGTGCTGTCCAAGCACAAGGCGAGAAACGCTCCTGTCCAGCGAGGCTATGACTGGAGCTAGGAATAAGTACAACCCTGAGAAACCCAGCTTTCTTTAGAGTACTGGATACAAGCACAGAAGAAAACACAAGTCCCTACTAAATATTTAGCCTTTATTTATTTACATTTATAGCTGGCAATCTTTATATAAAAAAGACAGGAAGTTGGAATTTTGCACCTATTTCATTTAACACCACTTAACTTCTGGCACTGGCCCAATATGTCTCCATTAAGTGGAGACTTTGCTAAAATTGTCCCAATTAAGCAGCAGCGTTGCGATTTGCTGTTGTTAGGCTAAACTGGTTCCCTGGGAGATGTCCTAATGAGGTATCCATCTTGATTAAGTGCAGACCCATGAAGTGCTTCCCAATTAAAGGACAGAGTGTGCATATACAATAGCCAAAAAAAATTTTTTTTTTAAATAGCCATTTGTGGTATCTTCTCTAGGGCTCACTCTTCCCTGGACAGCGGGCGTATTTGCTTTGACATTGGAGGATGCTGACTAGATCCGTTACAAGTGGTTATGGACTGCCAGCACCAGCCTTTTTGTTTCTCGGTTTCCACATTCAGAGTAGCTGAGGAGGATGGTCTGGTGGTGAGAGACTAGCCAGTGCTGTGGAAGATGTAGGTGTAATTCCTACAGGACTGCACAGCCCCTTTCCTACAGGTCTGTTTTAGGCATCCTTTGTGGCTCCAGGAAAATCCCCCCTTCTCTCTCTGTCTCAGTCCACCTTTCTGGAACAGGGAGAATAGCACTGAGCTGAGGAGAGAAATGCATTTCAGGTGGGAAGTTCTCAGACACTGCGTTTCTCTATGGGCAAGCCGGGTGCATGGTTGTGGAGGCTGTGGGGAGACCGACTGTGGGAAAGGGAGATGTTGCTCCTTCCCCCTCACTCCTGGAATAGTCTGTGCCGGACTGCTCAGAGGTGCCCAGCAGGAGGACAGGAGGCAAAGCTGCGAGTTGCAATGGGAAATTCCCAGTGGTTATAAGGAAAAAAGACCCTTCTCCATAAGGGTGGTGCAGCCCTGAGTCAGGCTCACAGGTGGACCATCCATCCATCCTTGGGATTCTGAGAAACCTAGTCTAGCTTTGGAGTTAACCCTGCCTGGGGCAGGAGATTGGACAAAAGACCTCCCGTGGTCCCTTTGCACCCAGGTCTCTCCGCGATGCAGCGCTCTCGAGGCGGGGGTTAAAGTGGAGCTGCGACGCTCCCACCCAGCGTCTCCGAGCACCGAAGGAAAGCGCCACATTCGTGCGGGGTCCCACGGGTCTGCCTGGGGAGCTGCAGGACTCAGTGGGATATGAAGAAGGGAGGGCAGAGAAGAGCATTGCTGTAAAACCCTGGCTGGGATTTTGAGAGAAGAGAAACCACGTGACAGTGAGTTTCTTTTCTAAGAAATAAGAGCATCACTTCTTCCCTTTCAATAACTTTCACTTTAGTTTAAACCAACAAATGTCCATTTGTCAAGTGTTAATATTCACCCAATGTCCAGAGGACATACCTTGAAAGTTATTTATAAAGGGATTTTTTTTCCCAAGGAAACAATGTTCTCATTCCATATTTCTTCTGCGCTACAGAATTACCAATCAACTGTTTTGGAGTCATTTTAAATACAATTATAAAGAATGTGATTAGGACAAATGCAAAAGAAGTTAAACATAATCAATTCCTCAGTGCTGCCTTGTGGTTTACATTTTAGTATCATTTAAGGGGATTTGTGCCAACCTTTTGTAGTAGATTAAAGACAGATATTTTGTTTGTTACAATCAAACCTATGATTTCGGTTTTATAAATTTTTAAAATATTAATTATAGTTTGAAAAGTACACGGAGGTGAATACATTAACTAGTTTCCTGCTTAGATAGCAACTATTTGGTGTTTGGCATTAGATTAGCAAGGAGCAGGTTGGGAATTTTAATCCACCTTGTTAAGTTATTAAATTTTCTTTATTTACATACAGATCTTACTTTCATTAACATTGTAACAGGTGCTCATTAACAATTTATCATTTGCAAGGCAGAAACAGAAAGAGATTTTGCTACAAAGTTTTCTCTTCTGTGTGTCTCAATTATAATATATAACGAGGCTAAAACAATTATAAATATAACCATACAACAAAACTCATACTTGGGCCCATGTGGAAAAATCAGCACTCTCTGAATATTTCACTGCTCAGAGCTTCTTCCAATGTGGTTACACAAATAAAGCTTCTTCTTCTTTTAAAGAGGGGGTTATTTTCACTCTAAAAAGTCTGCTGTGTTAAAAGTATTTGGGTTCATGAATTTATGGACCCATTATTCCATTCCACTTATTCACATCTTAAGCGAAGACTAATAGAATTTTAATATGATCTGTAATCACACTAAAAACTGTAGTTCAAAATTCCTGAGCATCACTTCAGTGCTATTGAATAGCCCTGGATCTAATTAGCATAATCATTTGCAGAGCCCTTGGAGTCCTATTTTCACAACCTTTTTATATTCTGAAAACAGGGGGTTTATAGTTTCTTTTCATTTTTTGGCATAAGTGAAGGACAAGGCACAATTTCCTTCTCCTTCCTGCCTCCTCACTCCCTCCTCCTTCCCCCTCTGCTCCTCCCAGCCTGCCTGTGCAGCACGTACCATCCCCAGCAGGCACCTGGAGACCCACAAAGCAAAAATCAGCTTGGCTGCAATGCCCCAAAGCCTTGGAGACAGCTGGAGGCACTGGAAGCATTACCCTTTTTCCTAAAAATCATATGGTTGATGTGCTTCTCTCTCTTTTTAACATTGCCTTTTCCTTTCGTAAGGAGGTAAGTTTCCAGCAGCTCTTTCAGCGCGGCCTTCTCTTCCCCATCCTTGTATCTCCAGAAACTGCTCTTCTCTTGGCAGCCGAGGGCTCGCTCTCACAAGGTGGTTTGTTCTGGCAAAGCGTGCGAATAGCTGCGGTCTTGGCAACACTTTTTATTTTGCAGGATAGAGCCCTCGTTTGAGCCTCTGTCATTTGCAAGACTTCCAGCAACGCGGGTACATTTGTGATGATCCATAACACATGGGTAATTTAGAAGCGTTCCTTAGGTTTCCAGCTCTTGCTACTCCTAGGAATTCAAAATCCAGTTTGGGATTACTTTTCCCAGTGTTAATTTGAATTGTCATCCAGGGTTGGCGCATAACTCAGGCTACATGAAGCTCCTCAAGGACCCTGTTTTATTGCACGTAAAATAGCTTCGATGTTCTCAGAGCACACGATGTGTTCCAGGATGGCTCTTGCATTGACTGTTGCTGACTGTGTTTGTGGTGAAAATAACCTTAACGCTCCAGTGGATATATTTTTGATCAGTTTAGGAAAGAAAAGATTAAGCATATCCTACTAATGACGCTTACTTTCCATTTCATCGCTGTTGCTTATGCACTGTCCCAAGATGTGGGAGAGGTTTCTCTGCTACCAGCATGGTTCCTCTCAGGTTGCCAAACCATCATCCTAAACCTGTTTGTTGTCATTTCTACTAGATTTCAAATAGTTTGCACCAGAATTGGGGGACCTCAGCAGCCTAATTTGTGTTGCCTGTGCCAAATCTCCCTTCGTGAACCTTATCTGCTAGAAAAAGAGGAAAGAAAATTATCCAGCACTACTGGGTCGGTTTGTGAGTGTTCTTGTGTCATCACAAATATGATCAAACTCTTTCAGCTTCTCCTTTAAAATATATTTTGTGTGTGTCCGGTGATTTGGGTTTTAATGTTCATTTTGCCACTGTCAGTTTGTCTTCCCTTCTTACTGAAGCCTGATGACTGATTTTAATTGTATTTTTGGACAGTCAGTTTATTCCAAGCCGCAAAGTGATTTTCCCTCTATAATTTGAGGACTTCTATGGACTGAACATCAAAGCAGCCTGGGAGTCTAGCTCTTTCTCTCAAGGCTGATTCCCCCAATTATAGTTTTCCTAAATCCCTTTTAATTTATCATTGCTTTCACAAATCCAAGCCACACAGTGCTGGATCCAAGCTCCGTTTTGCTTCCTTGCTCTGTACATTGTGGCTGATGGGACAGTTGATTGGGACAGTTGTTTCTGGCTTTCACGTGGGCTGATTGCTTTTCTCCCACGTTTGGATTAACATGGCAGTTAACGGAGAAGACGGGTGTGAGAGGGCCTGCTGGGGTAGGTAAACCTCGGAGGGGGTTTGCTTTGAAAGCACTCAAGCTGCGCTGAGCCCTGCCCATGCCGGCTTGGGGCGCCTTTGTCCTGGCCTTCCTCGCCCTCGCCTGCCCGCTCCTGCGGCACTGGCATCCCCCTCTGCGCGGGACTGTAAATCCAGGAGAGCATTTTCTTTTGATAGATGTGGAAAGTTAGTGCTTGGGAATGATTGTACGAAGGACACAAGCACAAACCTCCTTGCTTCTGCCTCTACGCTTTTCCTGCCGTCCGTGCTGTACAAGAGTTTGAATTGCTTCATTCTAACAAAATCTGTGCACAGCAAAGATGTTCTTGATTGTGTTATTTTAAAAAGTAATTTTCCCCGCCCCTGAAAGTTTTTATCTTCAGCATTTTATATTTTCTCACTGACTTAAGTAGCCTGGTCTCTCTCTTTCTCAAAGTAAAATAGACAGTGTCTTTATTTATCCTGTTGCTGCTTTAAACTGCAATAAGATAAATGGGCACAATTATAGACGTGTACCAGAATAGGAACATGTGTTCTAGCATATGTGATACTAACCTAAGCAGACATCGAAACGCACTTCTCAGATAACAAACAGTACACACACACATATTTATTAAATTCAGCAACAGCCTTTGCCATTCTTTTAAGCTACTTTTAAACATCTGGTGAACTGTCAAAATCACGTTAAATATTTTAACAAACAAGTTAAATATTTTTAGTTGTTTCTGTGATGGCAGTAAAAATTCAAGATGGAATAATCTGTTTTTGTAAAATGCTCGAGGAAAAGGAGAAGATGTTTTTGTTTGGCTACAGGTTTCAAGCCAACTTTTCTTTTAAAGGACTAGGCAAAGCAACTGCTGAGCTCTGCATCAGGGAAGCAGCCAGCCACGCTATATACAACACCTCATTTACCGGCTTCAAACCCCTCTGATCTGCAGTAGAGCAGGCTGCTCGGACTCCCTCCTGCTGAATTTATCGTAGGTTAACATGGCAGATTAGATCATGGAAAGCTGGTAAATGTTTATTTGTAGTGCCCGAGTGTTTACGATGCCATTCTGCTTTGCTCCTGAGCTCCTTCTCCACAGACCTGATCCAAAAGCCCAGAGAGTGTCACCTGAGTAACTTTGGCTGCACAGACCTTTGTGGCACCGGGGTCTTTTGGTGCTTCAAGGCAGGCGGGGGGCTCAGAATAGCAATGACTGGTATCACTAGAAGTCAGCAAAGATTTGCAAACCACCCATTCTATTGCTATTTAAATGCAACAGAGAAAATCCACAGTGAAGAGGCACAGGGCAAGAGCCCTTTAATTTTTAATATACATAAAAAAAGGTGAGTATTATAACATGTGAGCGGGAGATAATGACAGGTGAATAAAAAGAAAGACAGCGACGTATCTAGCAAAGTGTCAGATTGATAAATAAATGAACAAAGACAGGAGAATAAAAGGCTGTGATGAAATATATCAAATCTGATCTGATATGGATTGTGTTGTGGGAAGTTCAGTCTTCCTTTGCTGAGACAGGAGTCAAGGACAAACAGTTTGCCTGCTATTACGAGCTGTCCAGGGTAGTGAAATAAATACACCTTGAAGACCAGTCTGTCCTTCCCTGTGCCTGGCTTTCAGAGTTGCAAGCATCTTGGAATTTAATATAAAGCAATTTATTTTGTATGGAGTTTCCTATGCAGAATTATTACAAACTTCTTCTGAATGGATTATGGGCTTTAATGAAAAACTAAGAAAGAAAAGCACAGTTCAGACTGCATCCTCAGATCTGGGGTGGAAAGGGAAGTGGAGCTGAAATACAAAAGAGAGGAATCGTATTTTAATATATTGGAGGAATGATTGACTAAGTGAAAGGTGTGTGACTCAGAGAGGAGCACATGGCTGCTTACTGGAGAGAGCAGGAGAAACAAGCCATGGAGATGTGATGGATCTTGCAAATGAATTTCAACATCACGGAGAAGCTCATTAAATGTGGAGAGCAGTGGAGGCTGGAGAGACGTGGTCGCTGTCGGAAGAGAGTACCCGCTTTATCACGCTGAGCTCAGCTAGCGCAGAGAAAGCAGAGAACAGGAGAGGGGCAACACGGTACTGCCTGGGCAGCAAAGATCTTCAGGGAAAACTCTTTGATCTGAAGGATCGTAATGGCAGCCACTAGCATGGGAAACACTCTTGCTACAAATGGGGGAATCGGACAGTTTGGAGAGACTGGGCTCGAGCCCACGGAGGACGCAATCTTTCTGGAGGTAGGAGGTTAATATGGGTAATCTCAAGCGAAGGATAACCCAGGACATGTGTTTCCCAGCTGGAAAATAAAATTGATAGGACTCATCAGAGGGGCAGCAGCAAAGAATAATCCACCCTGGGATGTGCGATGTTGAAATGCTGCAATGATAGAGGGTACAAAGGCACCCAGAGCAGCAGGAATGAAGGATATCAGGAAAAACAGAATGAGAAACAGTCCTCGAGGGTGTCCTCAAGTCAGCCATGGAAGGAGTTGTGTTTGTGAATGAATAAGGGCCGTTTCCCTAATAGGAATGTATATGAGCAAAGTTGCTCTCCAAGGCACGCAGAGGAGATGGCTGAATCGACAAATGGAAAAAAACATTTTTGTTACAGTGCTTTTTTGATGTCGAGACAAATTTTCTCCCAACATTGGGAAAAATGAATTTATGGAAAGTTGTCCAGGCAGAGCTTGGTGCCAGCCTTCAGGAGGACTGCTCGCTGGTTAGCAGCAGCCATCTTGGCAGTCATGGAAACGTATCCCAGAAAAACTCAGAAAGGATGCAGATTTAAGGGACTTGGCAGGAGCTGTAGGCAAGGAAGTTTAAAAATTTTCAAACCTGGGCTCAAAGGAAGATTTTCCTGTGTTGAACCAGCTCCCCAGTGTCAAACTGGTAGAGCTGTATTAATTACCTTAGAGAGCCATCGATAACAGTACTGAAAGTCTGCTGTTTGTCCTCTGATTCTTTTTTGTAAAAGGAAGACCTATAACAAATGCCAGTGGCGTTACTAGCATGGATCTGATCTGCTGAGTGCGTCTGACAATGGGATTCCCATTCCTAGCTCACAGTCATAGCTCTGAGGAGGAAGTTTTGGTAAGAGGAGACTCCGTAGAAAAATGTTTCTTTGTCTTTGTCAGCCCTACTCGCCATCCCGGCAAGCAGCCTTCTTAGGATTGCTTTTCTGTGTCAAACACCTCATCATTAGAAAGTGGGGCTTGAATGTTATTCTTTAAGCCTTAGATCAACTGTGAAAGCTAAGATGTAATAGAAAAACCTGACGCTGGAAATTCTTGAGTCGTTATCACAATTTATACTTAAAAGAGCTCCAGCTTTATAGCAAAAAAAAAAAAAATCCATTCATTTTCATCATTTCAAAGCTTATTAAAAGGTTTTGAATATTATTTATTGCAATTCTGTACCAGTTCTAATTCAGTCATTAATTCCATTCATCTTGAAACTAATTTTAAAGTTTCAAAATTTACCACAGCATTTTGAAAAGTTAAAGTAACTTTCAAGATGAATAGAACTGATGTTTTCTTTCCCCCCTTACAAACTGGTTTCACCTTCAGGTACAAAGCATGACCATACCGCGCTAATAGCTGCAAATGTATTCTCTGCTTAAGGTTTCAAAACCATTACTTGACGCCTGATGTGGAACATTATTCCAATGATTCCAGTCTTGTTTTCAATGAGAAATGGTGCAGTCTCCTTCAGGAGTTGCAACATTCAACGTTTATTCCAAATACATTTCTACAGCTTAGGAAGTGGAGTGAAGCCTTTTCTGCTGCTTCCCATGTACGTTCTGTTTGCTCTATTTTGCCTCTGACTAAAGACTCTTACAGGTCTTTAGAGCCTGATGTAGCTGTTACAAATCTTGAGGATTTTCTGTGTGGTAGCGTCTAGTTCCTAAAACAATTAAGCGTTATTTTTCTGACGGCTACAGTAAAATGCTTGGGCCTAATCCACCTGTGAGGGCTGTTTATTTTTTAAGCTCCATACCAAGACACAGGAGGTGGATGCTTTCTGGATCACAAGGTATTGCTGTGGCCTCAGCCTTGCCACAGCCAACCTTAATTTCCCTACCCTAAATCAATGCGAAGAATGAACTAGCTGGTTTTGAGCAGTCAGCTACCTTTACAGCTGTATGTGATGGGTACCAGGTGTGTCAGCTTTGGGTGCTTTATTAAACCAGTGTTTCTTCAGTCTTGGGCTTAGAAGATCTTTCCCAAGCTGCAGGATCATGTTTTTCAGGTCTGTGTGTCTGGTTCCCTAACTACATTGCTATGTCACTCTCTTAACCTTATGAACAGACTTTAGAAACACACGTTGATTCAGTTATGCTCTTGTTAACTTGGATGCACTGTGATATGGCTGTTGGTTTAAACAGGCTGCAGAATATCAAGGGCTGAAGTGAAGCTGACAGCTCCTGAGAAGGAATCCTTCTGGGCTTACAGAAAGCTTCTCTCTTGATAAATTTCTACAGGACTTGGAAGAGCTGGTATGGTTCTTTTTTTCCACTGTGTGATCCCAAATCCCCTCCTGAAATGGGGCAAGAATTGGAAATCTCAACAGAAAAAGAATTTCTTCTAAACTTTGTGAATAGACGGTTTTCAGTTTTGCATCATTGGATGCATGTGCTGTGGAAACTGAGCCTGGGGCAGTGCTATGGTGAAGGCAAATACCTTCTCACTGAGGGCTTGCTATTCTTTGTGAAACAATAGCTTTCATCTGAAGATGGCTGAAGGTCCTATATCTGGGTGGATGAACCCAGTTTTGTGCTAAACATCACACTACCTTTCTTCTGGCAGTGGAGCTGTCTGTGAATATTTGCAATAAGAGTTTCTGGAGCTTTGGGTACTTTATTTTTATGTTCTGAAGTGATGATGCATCTGTTGCAAAAAGGCAGTGAGAGCTTATTTTCTGAGCAGCTTCTGGTGTGTACATGAGTGGACTAAGATGTATTGGTATTTTGGAAAGGTCCTTTGGTGAAACATGACCGAGAATCTGTTTTCATTTTGGACTTTGGAAGGTCATCGCTGTGTTCAAGCTTGACTCTCACCCTTTGCTACAGCTAGAGGGTGAAGAAGGGAGAGTGGGCCCTTCTACCATGGGTGTAATATTGGTAGTTCGTTGATTGAAAGCTCTTCCTGAAGAAAACTGGGACAACCCCTGTTTCTCTGTGTGGTGCTGGAGTGCTCGAAATGCATCGTGGCAAAGCATAACTCTTCTCTATGCTTGCGGTCACTTGCCCCAATTTTACATACAGCAAGTCTGGCAGTGTGGGATATAGTGCAGGGGGCCCACAAGAGTGTCAGGGAAGGTGTCTGAGTAAAGCATTTTATGGCTTGGCTGGATTTATTTCCTGGCTGGAACATCTTACACTGGTTTCCTTTGGCTGCACCTGAGACTCTAGCTTGTGGTTTCCTTATTTTTCTTTCTCTTATGACTACCATCTTAATCTGGAGGAAAGAGGGAACCCTGGGAAGGAAGGGTGCTTTTGTGTTTCTTGCATCTTTGAGATGAAAGTTCCCACTGTTCCTGTCTGCTCTGTGTACAGACTTTTTCCAGGCTAGAAATGGATGGGGTGGATGGCCTTTAGCACCAAGCTTACATGGACCCTGCTCAGCACAGCCACCAAATTTATTCCCAGGAAAGGAAATACAAGTCTAATGCAATTAAGCACACCTGAGCTAGCTAAACCTAGCTGGCAGAGAAACAAGGGCCATGAAGAGACAGCAGCACGGGCTTCAGCAAGACTGAGGCACGAAGTCACTATCTTGGCTCTCCGATGGGTTTCCCCTCTGCTTGCCAATCTCTAGCCACAATCAGGAATGTGGTTGGAGTATGAACCCTTCATATCTCACTTTGGGCTGAGCCTAGAGCATGGAGTAGCTGGAACCCAGCTAAGGGGGGGAATTGTTTTTAACCACAGCGTTTGCAGTTGGTTACAGGATCTGGCAGTCTGTAGCAGAGATGATGCTGCATTGAGAAAGTCTTCAACCTTATGACCAACTGGGAAGTGTTTTTTTTTTTTGGGGGGGGGTGGAGGGAAGGCTGGAGATGCTGTGCATCAAGCCAATAACATGAGCAGTATTTCAGACACAAAGAAAACTGTCATTGCATGCTGTGGCATAAGGAAGCTGTCCAGAAACATGAAGTGCTGTGTGGTTAAGGTAAACCAGGAAAGAGCCTTAGAACAATACTTAAGCATCTGCCAGGTCAAGGAAAGATATCGACTGACTTTCAGAGGCTTTGGATGGGGTCCAGGTGTCCGATTCCTAAGCTGCTGAGTAGCTGACGGGGGTTTTACTATTTGGGATGCCCCTTGCAGTTTAAGGTATTGACATTGAGAGACTGTAGTTCTGCTGAATGATGTATTTCACCTTTCTCTTTTTTTAATTTCAGTTACAAATGCTGGTTTAATATAAACATTATTGAACTGAAGACTTTACAATTCAAGCAAAAAAAGTTCCTAAAAGTGAATGAATTAGTCTGTCACTCATACAGTCTGACTGTCCAACACATCAGTCCTAAGCAAGAAAGCAGAATAACCTGAATTTCTAGGTATATATCTCCAAACACAAGATAACAACAGCTGCCTAATTCCCTTTAAAGAGCAGTAATAGAAAATAGGACTTAACTTTTGATGAGAAATCAATGGGAGTTACTTGGATTATACTATAAAAAATGGGATTCAGAAGCAACGTAAGGTTTGGAAGACAGAGCTAGTAGGTGAGCTCATACTGGACTTGTGCTTCCTTCTGTTTAAGAAATGTGGCCCTTAGCATGCCGTTGGTTTTTAAGCAAAGCTCTCCATTGATTTCAGAGGGGTGTTCTGCCTAAAAATCAATGGCAGGAGATGGCCCTGTGTATTTACCTACTCCGATTTGGTTATCGATTATTAATAACTTGTATTGTGCTTTACAGGTACTAACAGGGCAAAATGCCAGGACGGAGGTTCTGCAAATTTAAGGCAGGAATTCCTCAGGAAAGCTTGTGCAACATAGGTAAAAAAAAAATACCTCATTTTGCAGTAACCACCCTGCGATGAGCAAATTGTTTTACTCCCCAGGTGAGCAGATAGGGGTGTTTTTTTTCTGGGTGATTGTCTATCCATTGGAAAATTAGGAAGGGTGTGGGGCGGGCTGATTCTGAAAAGCTGTCTGCTAAAGCCCTGATTACTGTTATCAAGCAGAGAAGCAGTCCAGTTTAAGCTGCTAAGGTTTCTGTCGAGCAACAGGTTATAATGAAGGAAGGCAGAGGAAGGAGCGAATGAGTGACTATAGATTCTGGTAAAGAGCGGATTACACCGAAGGTACGTTCCAGGAAAAGGGCTGCATATTTCAGAGCAAGGCAGCAAATGGGCTTAAAAAAATAATCTGAATCACTTTTTTTTCCCCCCACACAATCCATCAAATAGAGAGAGTGTAAGATGCTTGGGGAGGGCAGGTCAGAACATCAAATGGGCCCTGCTGTCGCTACCAGGAGCAGCAAGGGGAGGATTCCTCCCAGCCGAAGCACGGGGTGAGGCAGGGACGGAAAATGCATGCTCCTGCTAAGCTAGTCCTGGAGGCACGAGGGTGTTTTGCTGTGCATCTGCAGAGCACCTCGCATAATCCCAAGCACATGATAATTCACCTGCTCCTTGGCCTTGCTGGATTTTCTGGCTGCAGCAGATGTTGTTTTAGCAGTGCTCTGTTTGTTGCAAGACCCTGAAGAAGAGAAAGGAAGGTGTTTCGGATGATACCTCTCCTTTTCAGGATTTGCTGGAAACTTACTGTGAAGTAAAGCTGAAGCAGGGATTTGTAAGGCGGCAGCTACTTGCTGGTACCTGCCCTGGGAGCAGGCTCTTCCCCTGGGGTAAATGAGCCACCTCCCATCTACTGCGTGGCAAAACCAGGTGCCTGAGTATGGAGTGGGAGTAACACGATCTTAGCTGGAGGTGTCTGTCCTGGTAGCTATGATGTAGGATTTGGTTAGGCTTATGGCACAATGAACAATCTCCAAATGGGTCAAAAATGAGGGGGGGAAAAGGCTGATTTTTTTTTTGTTGTTGTTCACTTTACACCATTCGAGTGATTGTAGCAATGTCAAGATACACCCTTTAGTAGCCAGAGATAAGGCAGTGCCCTTTGCTGCCTGAAGATTGTGCAGTGTTTGTGCTCTTGTCGAATGGAAGAGGGACACAGCATCCCTCTCTGCTGAGCCTTCGAGCAGGCACTGATACATTTATAAATGGCATGTGATAAGCTCTAAAAATGCCACTTTGAAATTGAACCCAGAGAAGTGTGAACTGTCTCAAACAAAAACGATTCACCTCGGTCACTCGATAAGTGAAGAAGGAATTTCCAACGATAAGAAGAAAAATGAGGCAATGCAGAAGCTGCCTGGCTCCCCAAATGCTCAGGTCAGGAAGACGCCCTCCCGGTCCCTGCTGCACCTGTGAAGGGTTTGCTCCTGCCTTTGCTGATAGCGCGGTTCTCTTGCCGGGCTAGTGGAAGGACCATTCCGAGTAGGTGCCGTGATGGGAGGGTTTGGGATGCATCACCAGTGGCCGGGGCAAGGCATGGGGTCCTGCCGCTGTGGTGTACTCGCCTCTGCTGGGTATCGATTCCCATCTGCGCCAAGTCGTCTTTACACTGCACGCTCCCTGCTCGTTGCAGGGGAAGAGGGTTATAAGTACCCCGGACGCAAACTGTCACAGGCATGTGGAAAGCAGCTTGCCTGTGAATTGGATGGAAGTTTTGACTATGCTGCGACTCGGGTTATCGCTGGTATTGTGTACGAACTGCCACAGCCCTAAGAACAGGGATTTTAATACACTCTATGCACGATGTCACCCTACTGGAAAGAGTCTCATCAGAACATGGCATGTCAGTTGTCACTTCACTGGGAGCAGATGAAACCTTATTATCAGTACAGCGTCTACCGGCTTCCGCTGCATCAGAAAACAGCTCGTCGGTGCAGTGTGTACAAAGATGTCACTGGTTTCTGTTGAACTATATACAAGCTGTTACTGCAGGGGGAGGCTTCATGATTAGTACAAAACATAGGAGCTGAGAGTGAGAGGAGCCTGGGGCCAGGCTGTTGCTTTTCTGGGAGCATCTTTCCCATGTGCATGGTGGGGGTACATTGTGGGGAGCAGGTGATCACCAAAAGACCATGGTCTGGTTTGCCTCTTTTGCATACCAGAGCATGCGCTGTTTAGCCCAGACAAGCTGCACTGCAGTGGCTGAAGGAGACCAGGGCCATCTCAAGTGCCCATGGGGTGATATGCTGCTGACTGCAGCTGTGCTGTTGCTACTGAGAGCAGGATTTGGACTGTGCCAGCAAGAAAGAGACACTTGGTCTGAGGTGTTGGTAGATCTGCTAGACTGTCGCTTCTGCTAACCCCAGCAGTGATAGTTTAATCTGGTGCTGGTACCAAATTCCTTGCTCAGATTTGTTTCAACAGTAGCAGCTCACAGTATGTTACCAGACCTGGAAACAGCCCAGATGGGGACCTTCTGCATCGAGCTCACCTCCCTGCTCAGCTCACTGAGGTCTGACCAGAGCCAGATTCATCCCACCGGACACCCATGCTAGAAACCAAGTTGTCTTCAGCTCCTGCTAGATGAGGAAGAGAAATGAGGGGAGGAATTGCCATCTGAAGATGGAGGCATGCACAAGGCTATGGGATGGTGTCACCTAACCTTCAGCAGCACCTTCAGCCCATTGAGAGATGGGGCTGGGAACTGGTCTGGTCTGGAGCCCAGTCTGCGAAAGCCCCGCTACCTGACGCAGATCTGGACAGCATCAATCCATGTAGCAATGTCAATTTGATTTCTGCAGCCCACTTTCTAAGGACATCTTCCTTCCATCTCCCCTGCTCCTCCCTCCGCACTAGTTGGCTAATTTCTTGAGTGGGATACGCTAATCCTTTATTTCTCTGATAGTTACTTTCCCCAAAGATGTCTTGGAAACCCAGGTGTCTGCCCCCCTCCTTCTTCCCCAGACCAAGGAAAAGAGATGGCGAACGGCTTTCTCTTGATTGTGTCGATGGGAGATGATTTTCAAGGTGAAATTTCTAGTTCAGTTGAGTCACTTTCATTCAAGGCGATGAGCAAAATGTCACCCCCACACTGAACCACACTCAATGCGCTGTTCTCCTATTGCATTTAAATTTACTCCACTTTTCCTTTCTGACACCTGTTTAAATCAATATCTTCCTCTCCAGGTCGTGGGCAGAATGTGCCTGGTCTCTCCGCACAGCGCTTCTCAAATCCACTAAAATCAACACAATAATTGAAATATTTTCAAGCTGATTACACCGCTGCCTGAGGCTAGGCTGGTTGCTAAGGGTAAGCTCCCTGGTTGCTAGGGGGAGTAAATCATCTTGCATTATTTGATTTTTGTTATAGATATGAAACCGCTACTCCCTCGATTAAATGTCTCTCAGTCTAACACCTATGGGACCTGGGGAAAGAGAAAAGAAAAGCAGCAACCTTGACCCTGTCAAATAAATATCTCTAACTTTTCCTGTCCTCCGGCTTCCAAACCAAACCTGTCTACTGCTTTTTTTTTTTTTTTTTTTTAAAAAAAACCCCCCTGACTTTAAATAACAAAGCTGTGGGGACAAGTAGATGAAGAGAGGAAGAACTGTCTGTTCCATTAGAGGATCTCTCAGCTTGGCTAAACACTCTCTATTTACTCCAAACACAGCATGATGGGGAGCTACAAGGATCTAATAGCCTTGAAGATGTAGAATTGCACCAATTATGGTTTCTGCTCAGCCTGTGGCTCACGAGACACTAGCTCTGCTACCAGCCAAATTTCCAGGGCCAAATTCTGCTCCTAGATCTGCACGGTGTAAATCTGGAGCATCTTCAATGGAGAGGCACATTTCTCCAAATTTCTAGTGGTTACACCGAGAACGGATTCCTGTTCCTTATCACACAGGTGAAGTTTCCAAGAGCCCTAATGTGTTCAGAGCACTTTGCTGGTTTAGCAGGAGTTCCTGATGTATTATTAACAGGAAAGCAGTATGTGGGGCAAAGCCATGTGCCATGGACATTTTAAAGAGTCTCAGCTTCTCCTGTGGTTTCATTATTCTCTCAGTGCAACTAGCTCCTGGGTGAGAGTATTATCACTGTAAGCCTCTCAAAAAATACTAAGAAATTAATGTGGCCCAGGGAATCTGTCGGGACCCAATGGGCAGGGCCAGAGGTACAACAGTCTCCTCTGCTGTTTGGACTGGCAAAAAGCAACAACCCAGGAGGTTTCTGAAGCGAAAGGCTACCAACGGGAGTAGACTTGGCCTGAAGCCTTTTTCCACCCGCAAAATCCTCTGTTAATCCTCACAGCTGCACTTGGCCTCCCCTGTTCTGCCCAACATCCTCCTTTTCAGCTAAGAAAACTGAGGCATGAAAGAATAGTTAACCACTTTGCCCAGGACTGTGCAACCAGTCTAGGTCCCATCCAACTTTTGCCCTCCTGACTGCTGTGGAGTTACTCATGGAGGGACGTGCAGCAGCAGAGTCCTGGGCTCCCGGTCCTTTGCAACAGGCTGTTCCTCCTCTCAGAGCCTATTTCTCAATAGGTAGGTGTAATCTGTAAGGAACTGGTAAAATCTCTAGGTTAATGTTGTAAACCCTTTAGTTGCAACTAAATGCAACAGGAGCATCTCCTCTGCAGCATCACTTCATCCCTCAGTTTGCCAGCTGAAAATAGAGATGAAAACTCTGAAAAGCAACTGATGCTGAGACCTTTGAAATGGGTACAGCGAAGCATTAAGATGCTCGTTGCAAACCCTGGCAAGCAAGGGACCTCCAGCCCTGTGACGCAAGGAGTCATTAGCCAGGCCAGGCTGAGCCCAGCGCTGGTGATGGAGAGCAGCCCTGTGTCAAACAGCATGTTCGATGCTACCGGTCCCTTTGAGCTACCCATTACAGTGTAACTTCAGAGTAACTACCCAACAGGTATGGAAACATGAAGGGTGCAGAGGAATGGGATAATCGGGAAATCCTTGCAAGTCTGGAGTACACGCTTTTTCCAGCCTTGCTTTTTGTTCTTGTCTTTGTTTCCCAAAGTTTTCAGGCAGGATTCCTCTGCGGGGCACCTACACCTGTGTTGTACGCTGAGCGGGAAATGCATGTGGCATTAAGAACACTGTAATCTAAATGATTAATTTTTTAATGTATTGCAAGCTGGTTACCCCTCCTGGATTTGCAATGTAACAAATGGAGTTGACTGAGACCGTGCAGTAGCAAGCTCCTTGCTTGATTTTTAGCCAGCAAATGCTGTTGGTTTGAGCTTACAAATACAGCTTGGTGCTGCCACCACCTCCCTCCAGCAGCCACTTTGTTGGTCCTGGTGTGAGATTTGAAGCACTACTGAAGAATGGGAACAAGCAGATCCTTCAGCCCGGGTGTGAAAGAGCAGGGCTCTGCCTACCGCAGCCTCCTTGTCCTGAGGATAGGCAGCAGGGCAGGCTGTACAGCAGAGCCGTCCAGCCTCAGGGAGCTGCGGAAATCAGAGAGAGGAAGCAGGACATCCCAGTGCAGGGGAAATGCAGGTCTTTGGCAGGGATCAGCACAGATGTTTAACCAAAGCTGCTACATTATTCTTATCAGATCTGTGAGGACATGAAATGAGGCCAGAAGTATATAACCCAGTGGAAGTGTTCCATAGCTGAAATAAAATGTATATATTTAAGGGATATGATGTGATATTTCACTTATACTCTTAACTTAACTTAAAAATCCATATTAAATATAATTTCTATTTCAATATTGTACAGGTCACACAATGTTAAAGTTCCATTTATAAATAGTTTATAAAGATTAATAGATGTTTTAATCAATGGTTAATCAATAGTTTAGTGACAGGAAAGTCCAGCAGAGGGAATTGCCCTAGGGGTTGCAGGTATTTTGTCCTGGTTTCATGATATTTAACCACTGCTCTGAATTGGGACGGAGGGGTGGTGCCGCGCAGTGCCCAGCTGCTGATAGCAGCTGGATGCAGTACTCATCCCATCGCCTGCTCTGGATACCCCATGGGCTCTGGGGCTCCGGTCCGTGCTGGTCTCTGAGTAACCCAGCTCTGCTACCAGAGAGGTCTGGTGGGGGGAACATCCCCACTCCTTGCACTCTAACTTCCTGAGCATGGGGCAGTTAATAAGGGCAGAGTCCCGGTGCGGGGCCCAGCAAGCACAGGACTAGGGCAAACTCCCGTGATACAGAGATCCTGTAACTCTGTACCCTTGGGGAGGGATATGTGCCCCTGCATATGGGGAAAAGCTTGAGAAGGCAAGATCAGAGTGCCACATGGGAAGGATGTTCCTCAGACAAGAGGGAAAGTTTCCCTCCATCCAGAGAAAAAGGCTTGCTGTGCCCTTGGCGTAGGCTCGGGCCCCGGAGTGGGGTCCAGCCACTGGCAACTCTGTAGAGCCAAGTGCTCCTTTCTGGGAGGGAAGCACCGAAGCCAGAGCCCACAGGAGTCTGTTCATTGGACAGTGCTTGCAACCCTAAATCTTCAAGTGTTTGCCATAAAGGGAATTATTATTATCCCTATCTGCAGAGAAGGGAGGAAAGAGGGGATGAAGCAAAAGGCAAGATACTGGAATAGAAATGATGACTCTTCCTCTAGGGCTACGGGTCCCACCACGGTGGCTGAGTGCTTTGGAGGCTGCGGTGAGTGAAGGTGCATGTAAACAGCTCAAAAACTTCAAGGCAGGGGACAGGTGAGCAGTTTGGTGGGGGAAGGAGAAGGGAAAATGTTCCCTAGGCTGTCGCCACTCATCGCCCACTGGAATTCGTGGGAGGAATGTACGTGTGCTTTGAACAAGGGGAAAACGTTTCATTGAAACTTAGTTGTAACTTTTTAGAAGAGTCTTCTGAGAAAGAATTCTGCATTTTTTATATTTTCTAGACATCTTTTTGTCATATACTTTAAAGACTCAAGTCCACATGGCCAGTAGAAGAAAAATCTAATTATATTTTAAAGAAATACAAATAATTTAAAGGAAGATGAGCATTAATATTATATAAATTGATCAGACAGAGGTTTCCAAAGCGGGAAGGTAAGTGTCCATTCCCACTGAATTTCAGGAGTTGGGTGTCTAATTCGCTTAGGAATCAACCTCCCGTGAAAATTTCCCAGCCAGACCACATAACTGACCACTCAGTGATTTCTTCATTAATTCTTCTTTACATACCACCATCCTGGTAATTCAGCTGGCAATGCTCAATTACAAAACAAGCTCTCAGCTCCTCAGCTGCCCTGGAAACCCAAGTGAAGCCATTTAGCAAAGCCTAGAGCCAGTGTCTCTGCTTCCAAAACATTCTCTGTATATGAGTCTTTCAAGAAGTTTTCCATTTTTAATGGCCAGAAATATCTGCCTGCTAAACTTTAACTACAACTGTACCCAAAGCCCGTCTGTCTAGCAGCAGGTGGGCTAGTGAGAGTCACAGTCCTGCTGGGATACAGCCAGCTGTTCCCAGGAATGAATCTCAAGTAAATTAACAAACACCACACAAACCTGTCAATTGAATCATTCTTGATTACTGTAAATGCTGGGCTATCTGTTAAGGAGCTTCTCCCTCCGTGCAAAGTGTGTTTCTTTATGTACTCTGTGCATAACTGGGGCAGCGATCCCCTGTCTTCTGGAAGAAGGGTCCCTTGGTACCTGCAGGGGCAGCCAACTTGGACCTGTGAGTCTGAAGTGCTGGAGAGGTCCAGGGTGGTTTGCTTACATCACTGATGGTCCTGCGGGCTTTCAAAGGGATCACGAGCTACTTGGGGTTGGGTCAGAGAATCTATAATCTTTTCCCAAGCCAGAAGATGGCACATCTGCCTTGTTCTCCCTTCGGATGCTTCTCCTTGGCACCAGCATGGCCACAGAGCGGATCAAAATCCCATGGACCCTCTAGAACATCATTGTATGTACCAGACATTTTCCACTTGGCAGGAGGATGCTGAGCAGAGAATATCACCTCCGAGGAGATGAGAGAGCTGGAAACACGTCATGTCGAAGGAAGGAGAGCTTCTGATACCAGGTAACAGCAGGTTACTGAGGTTTGCAGAGAGGGCCTAGAGGAAAGCGTTATATAATAATCAGGGCACTGGGTGAGAAGCAGAGTGTCCTGGCTCAACATCTGTCCAGCCAATGTTTGTTTTCATGCTTAGGCTTTGATCGTGTGTCCAAGCCTACTGTGTAAAATTACGGACTTCCTTTTGTGGGTAGAACGGCAGCCAAATCCCTGACTGCCAGCAATGCCAAAGCAAAATTCAATTGGGGTTGTCTGCCTGCGCTGCGCTGTGACTGACAGGATGTCCTGGAGTTAGGATGTGGGAGAGCTGGAGCCGTCCAAGTAAACAGGGCCACGCAGCAAAGAAACCAAGGTTGAAGGGCTAATTGAGTGAGAGCAACCGGTAGAGAAATACAGCAAAGGAGAAGAGGACAAGAGGACTGGAGACTGCTAACTGCTGTTAATAAAGAGAACTTGGAAATAATATATGGGAAGGAAAAAACACATCAAAAGGGAGAGAAAATGGAATATCAAAAGATAGCACACTGAGCAAAGCAAGGACGTGGTCTGGGAAAAGCTGGGGAGGGAAAACCACAAGGAAGGAAGAGGATGGCTGTGAGGTGAGCAAAGGCTGGAAGGACCACCAAAAAGACCTTCCTTGCCCCAGAGCAAGAGCTTTTGGTCTCTCTGTCAGCTTCCCCTGCCCAAGCAGCAGCCTTCCCAGCAGCCGATGCCTCCTCTTTGTGCTGTACGAAATGTGGCCAGCTGCCTGCAGACACTGGTGTGTTGAGGTGTGGGCAGTGCATTGAACCTACAGAGGTGAATATTGAATGGTTGTGCTAGAACTACTCATACCTTCAGGAATACCTGACTATTGGCTGTCTTCAAATCAGAAATGCTCTTAAAACAGGTTATCTGCCTGCCTTGGGTGGGATTTGTTTGGAGTTCCTATTTTTGCTTGTTAACTGTTGATGCAAAAGAACAAGAAGGAGCAGTTGCAAAAATTGCCTTGATCACATGCAGCAGAGCCCATCAAGGTAAATCATGTTCCTTCCCACTGAGGAAATGCCATAGAAATCAGAAAGATTTGTTCAGATCTCATCTCTAGGGGCAGGGTACAGCTGCCCTTCACATGAGCTCCATGCGTGTGCCCTGGAGCAGAACCGAGCCCACTGATGCTTCTCATTACAGGAGAGACCATCTCGGCTATCTTTCTGTTCAACCCCAGCACCTCCTGGATAGCTTTTTCCTTCCGAGCAGGGAGACTATGCTGAACACTGCTTGATTCACCTAAGGAGAAAAGGCCCGTTACACTGAAGGTACATTGCAGGTCAGTGCAACATGGTAGGCACCCAAGTGAAGTGAGGAGTCTGTGCATGGCTGGGGGCCTCCTGTGCATGTCCCCTCTGCAGGACTCTCCGCAGCCACCTGCATTTTGCAAGTGGATAGTTGCATTGTGCATTGCAGTGGGGGGAACCACGGCAAAGGGCGAGTGTGTTGGTGGTGCCATGTCTGTGACATGTGCGAAGCTCTCTGAGTGCCCATCCCCAGGCGGTCTCCAGGCCTGATCCTTTGCCAGGTCTCTGTAGGAAGTTCCAGCATTGGTCATAGTTTGTTCGTCTTCGAGCAGCCTGGGAATATGAGCTTGACATAACCCTAATTGACAACTGAACCTCGATTTAATTCCATGCAAGTCAGCAGACTTTGCACCTGGTTTCTGCTCGTGTGAGATCATAGTCCGAACCTCACCAATCTCAAGGAATAGCAACCCGAGCAACCCCCAGTGACTTGAGGGAGAGCAGGATTAGTCCTGGGATGTAGGATTTTGTTAGGGAGGGTGCACGGGAGAGGGAGTGTGCGCGTAACCTTATCAATGGTAAATCTCTGTCTATCTGGATATTAGCAATGTGTTTCCCCAGCTGCATCAGTGTATGTGTTTGTGTATACAGACTCAATTTATGTCATTTTGTAAGCAGATAAGTGTTTGTGCCAGACTCTGTGCGATTTTGTGAAAGGCGTGCTTACATGTTTGGATAGATTTAATAACAGCATGCATGTGCGTGTGTTTATATTTAGACAAGCTCATGGGAAAGGCTCAGCACACAGGGAATGGCATCAAGATGGCCTGACTGGGTAGCATTTCTGGAGGCTTTCAGCCTGGGCTGCGTTTTTGTGTGGGCAGCAACGAGGCTGGTTCTGCATGTGTACATGCGTGGGGTATTCCTCACCCCGTGTCTCAGACCTGCCCAGCGGTGCTGCACGGCCAGCAGTGCTTCCCGAAAATAGTGGAAGAGGATTTATATCCCGTTTGTGTGGTTTCTGCACTGGACGTACTGGCGAGACAAGTGCGTTCACCATTTAATTTTGGTGGATGTCTAGGGAGGATATATTTGTGAGCTTTCCTATGCACCGATACAGAAGAACGATGTCTATAGACCTGTAACAACACTACCTCACATCATCCGAAATTCTATATAGCGTGGATGATGCAGGCGTGAAAGCGCGGATGAGTGTGTATTATGGACCTATATTAATATCTGCACACACACATGCATTTCTGTGCCTGACTTGTTCCTACGGCTTGCAGCACCTCCCAAGTGCAGGATGTGGCCCAGGCACATCCCGGTATAACCGAGGAGCCGCTTCGGCGACTTCGGTGCAACTCCACCTCACCAAGGGGATACCAAGGGGATACAGAGCAAGGCTGCTGTCTGCCAGGGCCCGCGGGCAGGCTCGAGGCAGCGGCGTGCAAGCAGGGCGCTGCCTGCGGCGCTGGGGCTGGAAGCGGGGTCGGAGGCGCGCCCGGAGCAAGCAGGCCTGTCCCCGCTTTGTGCGGCCGCGCTCGGCGGCCACCCCGACTTTTGTTCTGCCGTTTGACATCTGTGACTCCGAAGGCGCCGCAGCCGCGGCGCGGGGAGCCCCGCTCGGCCCCCGACACCCCGGGCCGCGCTGCAGCAGCATCTGCCAGCCGCGCGCCGCCGCCGCCGCCGCCACCGGCCCGCGCCCGGCTGCCGAGGGCCTCCCGCCGCCCGCCGTTTAGCCGCGCTCGTGGGCAGCGAGCGGGATCAATAAGACACCTCCGACTCCTCTATTTACAAACTAGCTGCCTTCAGCAGCCAGGCTGTTTAAGCACTTCATTCCCATTCAGGAGGGCCATCTGCTGCCTTTTGCTGTAAGTCTCTCTGAAAACCTCAGCCTTGACAAGCTAGAGATATGTCAGCGCAGTTATCAGCGGAAAGCAACATCTGCCGTGCCTGACACCCACTATTGTAGGCCATTTAATCTGTCCCCCTCCTCCCTTTAACTGCAGACAACAGCTCCCTATATTATATTTTCCCACTCAATTAGCACTATCATCCTGCTGAAATAGAGGCCAATTTACCTTTAATGACATCATTGTTAGGAGAGTGGCAGCGCCTGGCCGGTGGCTGGCGCGGGCGGGCG
>NW_020450871.1:4516230-4681303 GCF_003343035.1 Apteryx rowi | reverse complement strand
TTTTTTTTTTTTGCGGCGCGCTGCTCAAGTCAGTTAAATTGATACATTTCCTAACGAAATTGAAGTGCTTTGTGCTGCCAGCGGAAAGCCTGGTGACCCTGCTCGGCCCACCGAGCAGCCAAAACGAGTTGATGGATCCATTAGGCCGCGCAGAATGCCTTCCCCCCTCCGCCGCCGCTCCTGAGTGACACTGTAAATCTGAACCAATTTCAGCCCCTAATCATCATTACAAACCCCTCCACTGTTCATTTATTACTCTACAATTCTAATACAGCGCACGGCTGGGTCAGCGCGCGGGGAGCTGCCGCCGCCACCGCCGCAGACAGGCTTAAAGAGCCCGTAATCCCGCCCGGGGTTTTATCCGGGAAGCAAAACCTGATTTCGGCCCCCGCCGCTACCCCTGCCTCACGCCGGTGCCGGACTAGTGTTCGGATGATGTCCGCCGGCCCGGAGCAGCAGAGGGAGAGGGAACATTGGCCCCACGCGGCCTCATGGGCTGCGGGCCCTGGTGTCGCAGCAGCGGGGACATCCCTGTTTTCAGAGCTCGGTGGAAATCCCTGCTGGATCCCTGCTGGCAGGGGTCCCCTGCCCACGCTGGCTGGGTGCCGGCGGTCCCAGGCCCACCAGGCCAGCCCCCACGCAATGCCAGCTTTTCTCCGGCCATCCTTGCCCTGGCCGCACGAAAGTGGGTGCTGGTTGAGCGCTCGACCTGCTAAGCGTGTTCACGGGCCTGGACCCAATGCTTTTTCAACAGGCTGCTGGAGAATTTATTTATTTGATTTGATGTGACTGATTCTTTTTTTTTTTTTTCTTGCTTTTTAGCAACGTGCCTATCAACATCTCTGTTAGGTGCGGAAGCAATCAAAGAATTTAAAAAACACACATGGTAAATAATCAGATGGCTGGCATGATCAGACATGACTTTGCTGGCGCCTGGGATTGCTTCTGGTGAAGTCAGCAGCAGTTTTGGCGCTCGCTTTGCTGGGAGCGGATGGGGCTTGTGCAGCCAGGTCCCATGCAGGAGACCAGGCTGGTCCCATGTGAGAGGCTAGGGTAAAAGCAGGTGGACATGGTGCGGCCACCGAGAGTTTGGAGTCTGATCAGAGGCCAAGGAAGAGGGAACATAGCTAAGAAGCTCATTGCTAAGGCGTCCACTCGCTTCCCAGGTGGGTTTTTAGCCATGTGGGACTTTCTGTGGAGCATTATGCCCTTGCTTGATCATCAGGTGAGGGGGCAAGAACTGTAGGCTTGCAAAAGGACCATGATGGCCAAATCCCTCTTTGCAACTTGCTCCTGTACAAAAGCCTGAGTGGCAAGACCGACTCTTGTGGGAAAGACCGGTGCCTTCGTCTGGGACACCAAATCCTGAGCTCCTGACGCAGAGGAATCTGTACAATTCAGTGGCAGGAGGATCTAGGACTCCAGAAAGTGTCAGCTCCACTGCCAGTGACAACAAAAGTGGGGCTTTTTTCTTTAGCTCATGTGCCAGACATGTGTTTTGCTTCTTGATACAGGGTCCTGGGTTCGAGTCTCGTCAAGGTCAACTTTGCTGCAGCGCCTGGCAGGGAGATGTGACAGCTGCAGAACCGCGCGAGGTGCGAACCAAGCAACCTCTGTCAGCGCTGACTGGTGCTACAGCCTCAGCTGCCTTTCATGCTCAAAGCAAAACTTCTCTAAGTTTTCTCTGCCCACAGTCCTCATTAAGAGCAGCAGTAGAGTTTGTCATAAAAATGAAACAGCATTTTTTAAAAAAAGAAATGGCATTAAAAAACAAAAACAAAAACAAAAACAGCCCTTAAGCCAAAGGAGGTTGGTTGTGGGACTTACTGCCACTGGGAATCTGGCCAGGCTGAACAACTCTCTGCTTGCAAAAGTGGTCTCCATGACCTCTATCTCCTGCCTTAATCTGAAAATCAGGAGCTTGCAGCCCCTGGGAGAGGATCAGTTCATTTTCAACCCAAAGAGGAGAGCAGTATCTCCTGAAATGACAGCACCGCTCCCTACAGGCTCTGCCCACATTTCTGTTGAAGGTCTCAGTTAAGTCCTAACCAGGCCAATGTATGGTTGAATCTCCCTCCCTCACCTCTCCACATTAATACAGATATCTCTGCAAACCTGAGCCAAGTGCCAACCCTGTGACACAGCTCCCTTACATCAATATGTTGGCCCTTAGCATTTCCTTTCAGTTTACAGCCCTTGGGATGCCTCGCAACCCACGTTGTCGTTAAAGCTCATATCTAAGGCAGTTTAGATTAGTTTCTCAAGTAGCATTTTGTGAGGATCAATATCAAATGCTTTGCTGAGGTCCTGATGCATTGCATCTTCTGTAAGGCCTTTCATCCACTAATTTTGTAATTTGATCCCCCTCCCCCCCCTCAAAAAAAAAAAAAGCTATCAAGTTGGTCTGGCATGACTAGTTCTTTATAAACCAATGTTGTTTATTGCTTGTGATTCTGTTATCCTCTAGGTGCTTTCAAACACACGCCGAACAGCCTATTAATGCCTTCTGTGACACTCTGGGTTTGACAAAACCCAGCAGAACCTGCTGCTCACACAACTGGGTTCTAGCACAGCTCACTAGCAGCTGCCGGGACATATGTTCGCAGAGCACACCAAGGGCCTGATTCATCTCTCACACCAACGTAAGTCAGGAGTAAGTGAGCTCAGCAGCAGGCTCTAGCATCCAGAGGCAGGTTTTATACAGCAGATGTTGTATTGCTGTTACGGGCAGTATTCCTGAGCTTGCTTTTATCAGCTGTTTCTCACTGTGACCCACAGGATCAGACGTAATGTCCTCTCTCAGGAGAGCAGGATGGAGTTTGCTGGCTACATGATTGGTGTTTTATGCAGCTAAACCGGACGATTCAAATCCTTGTGTGACTGATTCAAATGCTAATGTAAAGGCATTCGGGCTGTGTCCAAATCAGTCCTGGTAGAGCCTGTGCTACGGCAAACATGTGAGGATAAGTGCTTTGCAGTGTGCAGTGCTGTAGCATTCATATCTGCTGTGAGCATCAAAGCATAGCCCCAGCGCCTCCTATGGAGACATAGCCTGGGGCCCAGCCCAGACCCTTCACTCCTCTTCTTGGCGGGCCTCCTTCAGTTCTGGGGCAGCTTCAGTAGAAGCTGGTTACGATGATGATGGTGACGATGCATTGTGCTTTGCTGACATTATCCCAGGGACTGTGCACAGAAGAATTGCTGGATCAAGCCTTGGCTTTGCCAGGATCAAGGCCGTCCCTCCCCTCCCTGCTTTCAGTGGAGCAAAGATCACAGGCAAGATGTTAAAAAAGACCAAGAGGTAATGCAGCCTCTGTGTTGCGTTAGCTATGGTTCCATTCCCTACAGAGATCTGCTTCTGTATAAATAATGGAGCTGACACAGCACCTTCTGGGATATGTTTTCTACAGTTTCATAAGACCTTCAATGACTGTACAATGGTGCCTCAACACAGCCAGCTTCCCTGTGATCTATAACGCTTACAGTTTAGGAGGCTTTTGAGGGATATGGCATACAAGAATGAACTTCCGAAGTGTTGCATGGAGTTGGGGTTGTATTGCTCCCTGTCTGATTCTGTGGACTCTTGTAGTACTGCAATACTCCGAAAATGAACTCCCTCATGACACGTTGTTCAAATCATGCACGGACCCCACACAACCCCCCACAGCCATGGAATGAGTATTGGGAAATGGGACAGACCTAGTCCAGTGGAGCTGGTTGCAGCACATGTTGCTAATATAACCTGCCATCCACGCAGTTTTGCTCTGGCTCACAGTCCAGCTCTGGCATAGACCTCAAAAGCCTGACATGGCTCACAGTTAAGCCAAGGAAAAGATTAACGGGACTTGTTGTAATCTTTCCCAGCATCCCAGGAGATTAAAATAGTTTGTTTCACTGCTGGAGCATAATCTTGAGAAGGGGAGAATTAGCCTATGGAGGATCATCATGGAAGTCCTTAAGAGTGATTTAGAAAGCTCATCTGACTCTGGGTCCCGATGATCCTACTCTGGTTGAAAGTACACTGTGAACAAAGTCACTTCTTCCTCTTTTTCTTCTGTGGCTGGGACTTTTGCTTGATTTCAAGAAAAGAAAAGGCAAACAAAACCCATCCTCTTCTCAAAAGGGGTTCACAAGGAGCCTGTAAAAGTGGACACACCTCTGCAAAGCTTAGAAACCGCTGACTTTTCCATGCATTTTCCCTCAGAGACCTGCATTTTCTCCTTGGGAAGAAGGATGCACTGGGTTTAAGCCAAGCTCATCCAGGAAGGCTGTAAGCCTTTCAGACACCATGAATTTCTGGAGGGAAAAATCTTTTGCACTTCTGGACACCAGCACCAAGTGTTGCGTGGCAATGGCAAGCAATAACCAGCGTCTCACCCTATAAAACAGACTAGTGGGAATGATAATATGACCTTCATTCATCATTAACAGCATTTATCATGCATTATCCCAAAAATGTTCTTTTAAGGTCATTCTTTTCCCAGTGGAAGTTCTGGCTCTCAGTTACAGGAAGCAGTATTTTCGGGTAGGCATGGATGGCTACATGCCATGCTAGACTGCAGAAGAAGGTAATTCAGGTTCAGTTCAGCTGCTGTCAAAGGCAGCAGTGCCTGAGCAGAGTTCCTCCACCATGTACAGAAGGCTGCACTCATTAGCAGCTTGACACCCCCAAAACAGAGACATACGTGCCTCTGCGCAGGTGCTGGAGAAAGAAGGATGATGTAACATATGCTTAAGGAGAAGAGCTATTGCAACACCCAGATATGGAAACTGCTTGTGCAGAGATGAAGCTCTCAATGGGTGATGGGAGAAATGTAGCGATGCGGAGCATGTGGTGGGAGGGTTCCTGCTCAGTGAGTATGTGACTCTCCCTTGGAGCAAGAGTCTGCAAGTGGGGAGCCCAAGAGGGAGCTGCAGAGCGCTTAACATAACCAAATTAACCCCTGTGGACAGGCAAACACTTGTTTACACAGCAGAGAAAAGCAGAGATGGAAATTTATGGTGTCACTAAAAGAACTTCTAAGCTAGAGTACAGAGAAGAGGAAAGAGATAGCAATATTTCCCATTGAAAGGAGGAAGAAAAGCTCTTAACAAATCAATACCCTTATTTAGTCAATAAACCCACAAAACAACCCCTCCAGGGGATAGACATGGAGAAAATTCACTGCTTTCAAACAGGCAGTCTCAAATTCTGGCCTTTGACAAGACAGTCACAGTAAATGTGGTCGTCTCTCTTGGTCACAAGAAGTTCAGCACCGGGCTGGTCTTTGGGGAGCACATGGATCTAAGGGAGGCTGCAGGCTGAAGCTGCACACCTGAAAGTGCACGTGAAAAGGTGAAGGTTCTTGGGAGCATGTTGCCCGAGGACGAGTGCGTTAACTCGGGTTAATGTCTCTTCTCTGCTTGGTGCATTGACCACTGTTGACTTCAGTGGTGCTACAGTAATGAAAGAAAGAGCGGGTCCTCAGCAGGGCCTGGGCACGGCTACTGCAGGAAGGGCTGGGAATGTGCCTGTGGTGAGGGTCCCTCTGGAAGCAGGTAATCCTCAGCAAGAAATGCATGAAACTTCTCAGCTTGGGGGGGGGGGATCCTGACCAAGACGAGCAGGGCAGAGGGCAGCTTGGAGACAGGAGGCGTTATGTCACCTGCTGGCAGCTTGCCTGACTCTCAATAGTGGCTTAGCAACGCGTCTGGCAGAAATGTAGAGGACTGTTAATTCATACAGAAGACTGCCGGCTGCTTATCTCCAACTGCTGGAGTCAGAAACTCATGACATGGGCCTAAGGTGGGCAAGATGTTAAGAAATTCATTTGAAATGATTTATTTTTTTCTAAATATATATGTTTATTTTTGTTTAGCCTGTAAGCTTTATGTTTTCAGGTTTTTCTCCATAACCATGAACTAGGAATTTGCTTGGAAGAAATCCAAATTTTTCTCTTATTCATATGATTTCAAGAGTTGGCGCTCAGGGAAAAAAAAAAATGTCTGTCGTTACAGTGCTTATAGTAGAGTCCCAAGAGCTGACAAGCCTGAAAGGCAGCTGAGCAGCACCACAGAGCGGACTCTCAGCACCTTGCAGAAGAATCCGCCATCCTTCAGCAGTACAAATACTGGATACTAGTCATCCTGAAACAGATAAACTGAAGGCATTTTTATTGGTTTGATTGCATCATAAATGAGACTTTGGTCCTTTCAAATTCAGATTGTCTTTCTCTCCTCAGTACAGGCCCTGTAAACCCTACTGTCAGTACTAGACTTGGGAGAAGACGCTGACCATGGCAGCCAGCAGGGACTTCCCAATGAACCAGCGGGAAACAAATGTAAGTCTCATATGTGTTGGGATATACATATTAGATTGATGTTGTCATAGATATATATATAAATACATAATTCCTTGACCAGGCACAGCAGCGGATCGGCATTAACCCTGCCTTTGATAAACCTTAGTAAACTTGCCTTTACTTTCTACTACAAATGTCCCAACTATGGAGGAGAAGAGGGGATTGCAGACTGCCTAGAAAGGGGAGGCATAGACCCCTGAAGCTTTAGGATGACAAATTCTGTCTCAGCTGAGCTCTATTAGGACCAGTAGCTGGGGGGAAGCCCAAGGCTCTGTCCTGATGCTGTACCACTGGGGCTCTCGGCTGTGTCAGGACCCCAGGGTGCTGCATCCCACAGTCCTTGGATGGATCAGGTCATGGGAGTTCATCCTGGCTCCACTGGCCCTGCAGCGTTTGTCCTTTCTACTGAAGACATGAAGCTGGAATAGAAACATTGGGCCAGACTTTGCAGGCAGCCTTTTGGGTGGAAAAACTAGTGTTTCAGCCAAAGTCAGTGCCTTTCCATAGTGGCACCTCAGACCTCCATGACCTGATAGGGCAGAGAATTATTTCCTTCTGGGTCTGTGATTTTCTCCATGACATGGTTGCAGACCATAACGTATGTTAAAAGGGAGAGATCCTCAGTCAGGGCTCACCAATGTCGCTTCACTGAACTGTGAGATGCTCAGATTTATTCCAGCCAAGTTCTTACCAAATATATACATTTCATGCTATATTTCCCTTTTTCTTCTCCTTCTTTCTCTGATGCTGTTCACTACCCAGAGCATCCATCAAGAAATAAAGCACTTGTTAGTATATGATAGCACCTGTCCTCTTGTACTTTCAAGGAAGCTCACGCTTGAAATGCAGCCAGGGATTGAGTTATAGGCAATATCTGAGTGTTTTAGTTCAAATTTGGCTCCTAATTGCGTTCTGGAGCTGAACATTCAGAGTCAGGAAAGCTCCTGCCTAATCTTATTTATTCTCTGATAAAAAGAATGAGTCCCAGTATATAGTAATACCTATTCCTATAGTAATTCCTATTTTTGCTTCTGTTAAGGGCCTGGGAAGTTCTCTGACTTGCTCAGTTAAAATTCCGCAGAATTATACTTAGTTTAGAAATGGGAGGACTGAGGCATGGAAAGCTCACATGAGAATTTGAACTGAACCTGGCTGTCTGCTTTGCGTGCTCGGGGCTTTCAGAGCAATCCCAGCCTGGGATCTTCTGAAGGGGATGAGTCTCCAAGAACTGGCCTTGGTGCTTCCTTCTGTTGGAGAATAGATTTGGAAATTCAGGCAGGAACAAGTTTAATAAGCAAGTAGGTAAGTGACTCCTTCTACTTTGGTGTAAATGTGGAGGAAGAGCTTTGTGTTGGTGTGCTCTCAAGACACCCAGATGTCTCTGAAACGAGAATCTGGCCCCAGTAACCCAGCTCCAAAACCTTGTCAGACCTTGAATAGAGGGGCCAGAATCTAATCTCAGCTCTGCTGATAAATCCAGGGCATTTCTATCAAAATGCCTAGATTTGCACCACCATAGCTGGGGTTGGATTCAGGCCCCAAACATCTACTGCTCTAGTAATTGCATGCAAGCGTGCTGGGGTAGGCAAAGTGTATGGGGGGGGGGTGTTCAGGAAGATAAAGGCACCTCAGATATGCTGTATAGACAATCTGTGTTTCCCGAAAGAGAGACATCTGTATCTCTAAATTTAGAAACGATACTCTTTCCAGCGGGTAATAAACCAGCAAGCGCCGTACATATTTTTTTCTATTTTGAATTCTGTTAACTGACAATTTAACCTAAAATCCTTCGTATTTTCTACTTGTTCAGCTGTAAATAGAGACTGACAGTTTATTTTCAAACATCCTGGTTAAAAAAAAAAAAAACCCAACATTTGAAATAAATACTTATGGGTCCATGACAGACTACAGACGTGTAGTCAATGCTCCGCAGCAATCTCTTGGAGCTGTCACACTCCGTGATCGGTCTTTTACAAACACAAACACTGTTGATTTCTTATCAAATGTAAAACCTCCGCAGCTCTTTCGTAAATGGTTACCGCAAGCATGAAATCGACATTGTGAATCACATGTGACACTGCCTTGTCTGCCCTGTAATTGAGCCGTGCTCGGGAAGGCGCCGGCGCCGTGCGAGCTCCGCTCCCGTCACCGCCGCTTCCCGCGTGCCCGCTCCCGGGACCCCCGGCGGCAGCCCCGCCGGGGCAGGGTGTCCTCAGCGATGGGACCCTGCAAGCAGGGAGTGGGGAGGAAGAGCCTCGTTCGGCTGGGTGCTGGGTTGTTTGCTTAGGTATTTATTCACCCCCTCCATCGGCGCCCTGGGGTCTCTCCCCATTTCCGACTGTGCCGTGGGGACACTGCAGTGTGTCCTGGCTGCTCAGTGCCAGCTCAGCTTGGACTGTCAGAAACCCTTATCCTTTTCTCCTCCCAACTCCTGCTGTTAGTCAGCATCAGCTGACTGAGTAACGCTGCCCAAGAAATTCCCCGGGTGTCCCTCCAGGACATGGCTGTAGCAATTACTCGCCCACATTTGGCACATGGTGGGCATCTGTTCCCCGAGCCTTCTCGACTTTGGGTCCAGCTGGACAACCTGAAATGCTTTTCCTCTTTGGTCAAACATGTTATCTGGTTCAGCTTGGTACAATTGGAGTGACCCGTTAAAATAAAACACAGAGCTACAATATAGTTATGAAACATTTACATAGAAACATTTTCTGTGTCTCTATGTATAAATAAAACTATGTCCTATTAGCCAGGAGGTGGAAGATGAGTAGAAATAGAGTGGTCTATCTATTTATATAATGATATAATCTATCTAAATAAAACTAATCTATTTTTCATGCTATCTATTTCTCTAATCTAAAATATACTCGTTACCATGGAGCAATGATGTCACTAAAATGAATGACACCCATAAATGCAGACGAGCTGTAGTTATTCTGATGATCCAGGACTTCTCTCTTTGCTCATTTGCTTAATTTTACACATGTGAGGAGTATCTTGGAGTTAAACAGGATCACACCGGCACCAAGCAGAGCAATGTTCCCGCTGACTGCGGAATCAGGACCTTGCACCATGATGTATCACAGTCAGTGTGATTTTCTGCTCATGCATGTGTCATGAAGGTGTGTGTACACATCCACCCAGAGACGTGCAAACTGACTGTCTGTCAGAATTCATTGAAGCGTTTGCTCGATTCTAGATAATTGCTGTTTTATTTATCAGTGTTTGGGAGCAGTACAGGGATGGGTGCTGTGTGTGTTATCCATTGCGAGAAGTTTAACTTAATGCAATGTTGCATTTAATTTATGGAATGCAGCCCGTTGCTATGGCATTGAGCACATAAAAAAACAATCAATAAATAAGTGAAATTGGTGTCAATGGGAATTTTGTACAAAGATGAGCAGTAGAGTATGACTCCTCATTTAGAGAGGCAAAGATACAATTTATTTTACCCTTTCTAGATGTAGTTTAACCGCCTCTTCTTTGGAGAGGGGCATTTCCTGACCGAGAGTTATGTCTGTATTGATTTTGCTCAAGAATAATAAAAAATATTTTCCTTTCGCTGGATTTATTGAGACCTTTGCCGTTCCAAGAAAGGATTTTCATATTCAAGACTAAAACTTACAGTCTAGAGCATCCAAAGGAAACAAAGTTGTTTATCAGTATGACATACGCGTTTGTGGGAAAGTCCTTTGAAATGCAATGGTGATTATTTGGTGAGCCAGCAAGGCAGGAGTAAATAGGAAGACACCAGTATACAGGATTCAGATACAGGATTAAAAAAAAAAGTCCATCTGGTCAAAAACGTCAAGGTGCTGTGTCCTTTTTATGTGGCCTGTATGCATGGGGTTGCCTACAAGGTCACTTTTCCCCCATGAGGCATTCTTAAAACAAATGCTGATTCAGTGAAGTTGCATTGGATTCTGTCCATGCCAAGATCATGGGAAAAATCTAAGTGTGAAAAGGAAATCTCCCCTCGAATCCCAAATCAGTATTTTTTTCCAACATCCTCCATCAGACAATTTAAACCTAGGCTGGAGGAAAAAATAGAGGTCTATAAATTACAGTGGAAAATGTATGTACAGTCCCAGCCATATTAGCTACTAAAGTGTTGCTGCATTTTGGGTCAGAAGGGAAATAATCCTACAGAAAGAATGGATAAATGGGGAAGCTAGGCCTTAGATGTAGATCCTTTAAATAAAACCAGAACTGCCAGAAGTCCTCATAATTATCCAAGATCATAATTTTTTGCCTTCTGGGCAACATCCTCAACTTTTATGATTAATAATCCAAGGGGAACAAACCTTTGCACTTCTCTTCTCTTGGCTACAGAGCTGCAGGAGAATTTGGGCAGGCTATTCCCAGGTTGGGAACATATGTCATCCCTGATGAAAGAGTGGGAGATGGAGCCAGCAGTGCAAGTTGCACAAACCCAAGGTACTAAGCTATATTGTGCTATCAAAATAATCCATACGCTCACCGGCAAGGCCTTAGTACCTGGAGGCCAGCCAGATGGGATTTGTCACTGAGCTCCATATTTAAGGGTTCCTGCATCCTTTATTTCTGCCATCCTTTTGGTTCTTCAGCCTCCCCTTCTGCCCTTTGCAGAGGCTGAAACTATGGCAAATGCGTTTGCTGACTTGATTCACTGGTGCAGGAGAAAACCTCCCCTCAACTTCAGCGGATTTGGGGATGGATTCCTGGCACCAGACCCAGAGGCAGTCCCCAGGATAGCCCCCAACGTCCCCAATGCCCTGCAGCTCCGTGTATTTCCCATCTTGGAAATCCCTGGGCATTCCCAGGGATGACTGATACCAGGGGACTGGCTTGCTGTGGGCTGGCGAGGATGGCAGTGGGCCTCGATACGGAGTTTCCCTGGCCTCCATGGGCCTCCCAGGTGCTCCCCACGCCCAGGCTCCCGTCGCTGGGTGAGGGGGCAGGGGGCAGCCCTGGGATCTGCCACCCGGCCCCGCGTGGCAGGAGAGCAGAGCACACCGCAGACCGACAAGCCCCTGGCCAGCTCTCCCTGAACGAGAGCGGAGGGGGAAAAAAAATCAAAACTTTAAGGTATATGAACTGTGAAATTAAATCGAAATACTCAAATAAGGAATCACATAACAACATAAGCAAAGATGTTTACCAGGGCTTGAAGTTAAATACAGATTTTTTCATAAACTCTAACACCAAATGCAATAAAGTTCTGTGGAATGTTAAATATAATTTACTGGGGAAAAAATGTTCCCTGCTGCCATAAACTGTCTTGTGTGGTGTCACTTTCCAGGGATCAGTCCAGGAGCAGGAGGAAACATGCACTGCAGTACCTCACTTAGGATTTCTCTATCCAAAGTAATCACAGTCATACTTTGTGAGCAAGCAGCCCTTCTAAAATCCGCAATGTATCCAACAAACAGTAGCTAATTAATCTGCTCTGCAGCTCCGCAAAGGACCTGCCTGGAGTCAGCGCTGTGGCTCTGCGCAAAGGGTCATGCTCCACGCCGGCGCCGCGGTCCCAGCTGCCCTGGAGCGGAGCTGCGCGGGAGGCAGGCAGGCGGGAGCACGGCCCAGTGCATTTCATCGCCCATCTGGAGTTCCCAGTGCCTGGGCTGAAGCTGGAGAGTTCGGTCCAAGGAAGAAAATCACAGTCTCGCAGAAAGCGTATTCCTTGATGATCCCCCTTCTTTCTCCCCTGGCGTATCTGACATTAACGCCCCGAACTGACAGCACAAAGGCGGCATCTGGATAGCATAGCCTGTGGCTCTGGAGTCACGGCTGGTGGACTTGTGGTATATCCAGATATATTCATTAAAACACTAATCAAGCAGAAGCTCATTTGTGGAATTGTCTTTGAATTTAAAGGGGAAAAAGATGGTCAAACTACAAAGCCGCTGCAGTCCAGAACTACTCTTCCCATAAAAGATATTTGACAGCCTGGTGCAGTTAATGCCATCCCTGCTCTTGGGCTCCCTGTACGGGTTTGCAGCTCCAGTCGAAATGCCAGGAAGCTACAAGCCAGGCACAGCGGTGGCAAGCTGGGGGCACCCAAGGATGCAAGTGGAGCCCTGCTGACATGCTGGAAACCAGTCCGACACATCTATGCACACAAGCATCTGTGTGTATGTCTATATGGACAGATCTTCTGGTGTCACATCAGCATGTGCCAATTAGATTATTATTAGATGAAAGCATAGAAATAAAGTTGGTTCTAAACTCACAAGGCATTATATATGAAACAGAGAAAACACCTACAGACTATTGCACTGTCTTCCCTATCTTTTATGATGGTCTGGGATGAAAGACTTTGTCTCTTCCATCTTACCATCAAAACTCAGAGGTTGCGAATTGCCCCCAAAGGCAAATGTCCCCTGACAAGCATAATTCTGATGGGACTTCTTAAGTTTCTGAATGTAAGAAATGGTCTGTCTCATGTTCCCAGTGTCTGCAGCTGCTTTAGAAACAGCCACCATTTCCTAGGATCAGAACCAAGCACATACTAGTTTCTGCTCACTTCAGTGGTACAGGCAAGAAAGAGGGAGGACTGATGCTTACATGGGGCCTAGATGTCAAACTTGGTACATTTAGTCATGGATCAGTGGCAGTTTTTAGTAGTGGATACATTTTCTCAGAGCTTCTTGGCTGAAAATGAATAGCATCATCTCTTGGAGACTGCAAATCCAGCTCCTTTTCCTGTGGAGGGAGGCAGACCCTCAGAGTCCCTGCTCTGACCCCTTTGGAGTTTGTTCCAAAGAAGGATCAAAAAGAGGAGGAGCAGCTAGATTATCTGATCAGGTTTCTAAAGGCGATGAGCTGCTTGAAGAACCAGTGTGTGATAGAAAGCCGGGTCTGGGCTCAGCTTTGGACCCAGACATAGGAAAAACCCTTCTCCAAAGAAGGGGAGATGGAGATGAGTCGCTGAAGATTAACTTTCTTCTCAAGTGGATTTTACTGTTTAAAGAGAGTCTGTGGCTTGTTCCTACTGTGGTCAAGGACCAAAGCCCACCTGGACATCAGGAGGGCCAACGGGCTGTCTGAGAGCTGGATGAGCAGCAGAGGGAGTCTGGCAGCAGTGGGGGACATTCAGCACTGGAATCCCGGGCTTGGGGGCAAATGAACCTAACCTAGAAAAACCTAATCTTTCTTTAAAAAAAAAAAAAAAAAATCCAAATCCCCAAAACCTTACAGGAGAGAAAGTGCCCTCAGATGAGCACTCCTATAGCAACTTGGTTGAGCAAGGAGATATACGTGCTAAAACTAAACTAATTTTCAGCCTCTGGGTGGAAACAAAATGACTGTTGCTATCATGGTGTAGCGTGAAAGCCTGGGTCATGGGGGGACGGAAGAGAATCCTTTGTTCCAGCAGTCCCAGGTGCATCATGTACTGGGCAGAACTTTAGCTTACAATTTGGGATTAAAGTAAATCCTAGTATTTTTCTGCATGCCTGCCCGCTCCCTGGCTCCCAGAGACTGCTGGGTAACTGCCTATTATCCCGTGGTTCCACTTCAGTGCCCTCCCCAATAAAACTTTTCATATCCTTATAAACGAACTAGATTGCCGTGTTATAAACATTTACACTGTGCTAACAGATCATCTCCGCACATCAGAATTGGCTAAATTCCCTTTTCCAGATGAATATATTGAAGGAGATTAGAGATATGATAGCTTTTCAGATTGCTGAACCCAGAGAAATTAGTTTAGTGAGCATTTACAGAGGCTAAATTGGAACCATTAAATAGTGGATTAAATTGATGGTACTTTCATTGTCTGTCCTTCGGTACTGCTGTAAAATCAATTAGCCGTCACTATTCCATTCTCCATATAGTGAGATTGTCAGCCTGGCTAGGAGCTGCAGAGCCTCACAGCAGTAGCAAGCAGTGTGAAAATACACCTATTAGGTGATGTGGCATGAAATAACATCATAGGGCAGAATGTCCCAGTGAGATTTATCCCAGCCTTATCTCTACTTTAACAGAGAGGGGACAGACAATAGACTCTGGTGACACTCTTATCCTTCGAACATGTGCACCGGGATGCTCTCTGGACTGACAATTATTACATCTCCTCTCAACTGTCCTGAATTTTGCATCAGAAATCCTCGCTTTCCCCCTCTTAAACTGGCAGTGTCCCTCATTAAGAGCAGAGGATTTGAGAAGTGTAGGTTTGCATCTGATTAAAAAAAAAAAAAAAATTAGACCCCCAATTTCTCCTGCCTGCTTTTGTTACAGCATGTCTGTGGCACTGAGTCCTGTTAGCTGGCTGATTTATTAGCATGTCTATAGCCCATTTCATAGGTGCCAAGATACTCTGTGCTAAATTAAGTCAAAAATCGAGCAAGAGATGGACAATGCTGAAGGTGCTGCTGCTACTTCAGTGCACTCACCTCCCCGGAGCTCCCGCTGTGTCACGCAGATGGAGCGCTCTTCGCGCACAGGCAGCCAGCACGGCTCTGCCACAGCTGAAGAAACTGAGGTACAGACAAACGAGTGTCTCATCACCCCTGTGAAAAATCAAGGGCACGACGGCATCCAGAGTCATGGTGATGAGGACCATGGTGAGTCCCTGCCAGCCCTAGAGCTCCTCAGCTGCAGATGCTCGCTTTGCACTCTTTATGTGTAGGCAGAAGCAAACACAAAAGGTTAAATAGCCTGCTCTCCAGTCATGGAGTGAGATAGGGGTATATTAGGCCTCTTCATCCTCAGGCCACTGGCTTCCCACTGTGTCGCTCTGGCAGCAAGAGAGCGGAACCCTGGATCACCACCTGCACCTACTGCATACAGTACTACCTCTTAGAGGGGAAAATTTAGAGGTTTCCCAAATCTGTACTGTTAAACTCTTGTGTGCAGTGTGAAATTAAAAAATAATGAGAAAAAAAGTGTCCTAAACTTAAGCTTTAAACTTTTGACCTTGCTCCTGGATTTTTTCTTCCAGGGGAGATCTCATCCCTGATTTGAAAAACTATCATCACCCCCATTGTCAGCCTTGGGATGAACTGAAGAAGATTTTCCATTCAAAGCTTGTTTCAGTGCTTATTTTTTCATTCAAAAGCTTTTCTTTCAATGCTTAAACTTTCTGTTGAACCTGGAAATGTAAAAACAAAGATTCCAATAAAACTGTGTCCAGTTCCAATTTCTTGCATTGATATAGCAAAGTTTTGAAATCCCTTATCAACACCTTACACGTACTTCACGAAGGAACCATCTAGAGACACTGGCTCCAGATATAAAATGTTTACTAGGCTTGTAATACAGACACTCTTTCTGATCTCAGTAGTGCTCCTTTTAGCACAGACGAGTTGGGACCCCTAAACGTTCTTCACTGAGTTTAGGGGCCTAAATTCTGAGGTGTCCAAATCTCCCCTTGTCCTGAGCAGGACGTGGGGTGAAGCTGTGATTTCACTTGAGGTAAATCATTCTAATATCTTCAGTAGGATTTCATGTCTACAGGTTCAGGTTCACTTCTGAACATATTTAAAGCTTCACACCCAGGTGTCTGGTTCAAGGTCTTGGCTGTGATGCATTCCTAGCTGCTGGCTGTATTTTATGAAGTGCTTCTCTGACTGACCTGAGCCCTTCTCTTTCCTGGCCGACATGGATGCAGAGCAGCATCCCCATCGGGAACTTGGTGGCTGTGTAAAATACCATGCACACTTGCTGGGTGTGCAGCTTCCATGAATAAGTTAATTCCCCAGATCTCCAGCTCCTGAGTCTGAAAGGACTTCCTTGCCATGGAGACCACACAGCGAACACAGGTTAACGCTCTCACATGTTCTCAACCCAAGGAAGTGGGGCAGGTGTGGAGGGTGGCAGATAACTTCAGCCCAACGCCTTGCCCTGGGTTTATTCATGTTTACAGAGACACCCTCGAGTACTCCCATAATCAGGTCTTGTTCTCCTCAAGCGGAGGCAGCAATCAGTGCTTCGTTTTCTTTGGAATCTCATTGCTAATTGAGGTCTGAGAGACTTTATTTCCTGGACATTTCATGCATGGTGAGGGCACCACCTTTGGCAAATAAATCATGTCATCATCTGTTCAGCTTCTTTCCCCTTTGCTCAGGGCTGGGAATCAAGATAAAAATATTTGTTTTCTCAGAACAATCCTCCCCCCGCCTTGGCCCTCCACAGCTACCTTGGGGTTTCCAATACCTCTCTGTAGATAGAGCTTCCAAAGTGGATCCCCATTTTCAGTCCTGAAATGAGTCTGTCAGGCTATGGGTAACTAACTGTGTAGTTTCAATAGCAATTCTCCTGTGTAAATTCTTTCATAGCATCCTGCATTATTTTTTTTAATGCACAGCTTCTTCTGATGGTAAGTTGTAATTCTTACGTTTTCCTTTCTGCAGGAAATGTCTTGCTCCTTCTAAAGTTTTGCCTCTCCAAGTTTTCAGGGATACCTATCTGCAACTGCTTTAGGCTTTAGGGCTTCAAGGTGATGCAGCATGTACCAGTGTGAATCACAAGTTTCCATCTTTTCACCGTCCACATTTTCCTAACAGTGAAGGAAAAACTGATGTGACCTTGAGAAAGTCATACAGCCCAGCTGAGCCTCGGTGTCCCATCCATTGCAGAAAGAGAATAACAGTAATCAGATCAGGTGTGTTAGAGAAAGCTAGCTCTCTGTGGTGTGGAAACTCTCTATTTTTCACTTCTTCCGCTGAAGTTAAGCCTTTGCTCCTCCTACACTTGCCATTGCACAGGACAGCTTCTAAAACCCTCTGTCTTGGTTCAGATTATTTCTTACCTGCCTTAAAATTTCCACCGCCCTTGGCCTCCTCATTCCCTTATAACTCCGGTCCTCCTAGCCCAGCTGCATCACTGTCCTGCTTTAACCTTGTGCGTGTTGCTGACCCTAATATGCAAAGTACCTGCATTAGAGCAACAGCTTTGCCTTGGAAAAGTATAATTTGGCAACCTGCTTTTTTAAAGTTGTTCAGCCTGGTGACCGTAGTCCTCAATGACTCGTTGTGGATCCCATAGCAGACTGTAGTAAGTCACACTTTCTGACTCACGAGTTCACCCCTCATTGCTGATGGAGGGTGCCATTTCTCAATCAACAGAGAGCTTCAGCAATCAGCCTGCAAGATAGATCTAACTGCTTCTGCCATTGCCCCATTTATCTTCATTTCCATTTTTGCGTTGATGGGTATCATACACCACAAAGAGCCAGCCCAGCCGTGAAATGACACCGGACTGGCAACCTCATAATTATCAGGGCTCACGTATCAATTCTCTTCAATCCTTTTGTGACACTCCATTGCTTCCTCATAACTTCCTCATCTGACAGATCAGCACTGTGCACCCGAACCGCCTGAGAGCCTCCGGGTAATAGCCTCAGGGACAAAGTTAGCCCTGGCAGAAGTGGGCGAAGATGCTTGCTGGCTTCAGTGGGAGTTTCACTCACTTTGTGCCAGGCCTGAATTTTGGCCAAGCTGTCTGTCGGGCACACAAAGAGCTCAGCTCCTTTATCTGCTATACACAAAAAGTCTTAGGGGCTGCTGTGCAATACAGACACTTTCCTGACTCATGCAGAAATCTGTGCTCAGATGTCTCCTCCATGTTTACTGCACTGTAGTCTGTTTTAAAGTATTCCTGTCCCCAGGCACATTCATATTTTTCCTCCATAATTCGCGCTAAGACAACAATGAAAAGTCTCCCGAGGCAGGATGGGGTTGGTGCTGGCGTGCTGGCACAGCACACACTGACTTATTGATTAACTGCAGAAAGCCTGCACTGTACTAGCAAGCGGCCCTGCTAGCCCAGTGATCCCATCACTGCCTGCTGCAAATTGCTTGCTGATCCTTGGGCCCAAACACATCCACGCTCAAGACAGTTTCAGGTATTCCTGGTAATCTGGGCCACAGATGCAATAGTGCAACCCAACCCCAGCAGAGGACATATGGTGACACAGAGGCAGGCTTTAAAAAGCCACTTTTTTGTTCTTCATTCAGCAAGTGTAAAGCTATTGATAAGAGACCGATCTCCTGTGGGAGACACCAGCATTTTCCACACAGCTGCCTTAGCAGGAGAAGGTTTAAACCACATTTAGAAATACAGTTTCTCAACATGGGAAGAAAACATTTTCCCCAAGGGTTTGAGATGCCCAGTATGCCTCTGTACCCATCTCCGCTGCACAAAGTCCTTAGTGCACCACACAGGCCATGGTAAAGGAGAGAAAGGCCATCTGCCTTGGAGAGTAAAAGCCACCAACCCCCAGGCTGGAGCAGTACCTGAGTGTTGGCCCAGGACTTGTCCTAGTCTAGCTTGTCTGTAAAACACAGAGACTTGGAACCACTGTGTGTCCGTGTGGTTTTCAAGCTCTTAATGCGTGAAAAGCCAGGCTGCAACAGGCACATTTTACACCTGCCCACAGACCCGGTGGCTCTGGCTGGTCATCACTGACTCAAACCTGGCTTCAGGGGCTGCTCCCCCGGGTTCAGCACTGCAAGAGACCAGCCTGGCTCCTGGGCTGCAAGGCCCCTGTGTGTTGAACAAAGTTCAAGCCAAAGTCCAAGATTTGGCCTGACTCTTTCTTTCTTCTCAGGGTGCACTTAAAACTCTGGCCCTCCAAAGTGACAGTGCCCTGGCTTTGTGCATGATGCAAAGAGGCCAGAGGGACTGAGGTACGAAACAGTGTTTTTAAATTTCTTTCCCCTGCATAAACTGGCTTTTTTTCCCCAAAACAGCTCTCTGAGTTGGCACACAGCAATTACAGGATAAGCCACTACCTCCGGACGAGCTCTGTGAGGGGCTAGGAGAGCTGCCCCAGGAAGCTCAAGCAGACCCACGTCACCCAGGGACCTCCTCAGAGATGCTCACCCTCCTCAGCACATGCCAAAATGCTGGCCTGCCCTCTCGCTGGCTCCCAGGCGCTGGCACAGCACCACCGGCAAGCTGGGCCGCAGGCATCGTGCTGCTGACCGCCTGCTGCTCAAGGCAACGGCCGCCGCTGCCGGCACCTTGGGCCCCTTCTGCCCGGCAGATAGGCACAGCGTGTGTCCCCAGCGCAGGACAGGAGGCCAGGACCTGCCGTCAGGGAAAGAGCGGGGCTGCACCGAGCCAGCATTAAGCCTGATGCAGAACCTGCTGCAGTCAGGAAGAGCCTCGCCACTGGTTTTTAATTTGCTTTGGATCGTGGCCATTATCATTAGAATAATCTCAAGCAGGTGATAGGCAGGAGTAAATTAATTTTGAATAAAAGCCTCCAAGGGCAGGTGCCAAGGAAGGGTAGGGGCAAACACTGGATGTTGCCTTTCCTGGGTTGGAGAGACAGGCAGAAAGGAAGTTGGTGACATTGGGCTTTGACTTCTCTTGGAATAAGCCTATTTTCCCTTCAAAGTTGCATTTTTTTCTGTTAAAGAGCCCCAGATCTGAAATGCACAAGTCAGTGTTTAACAATGGATGTAGGTGGTGGTGGGAGTGGGGTTATTTATATGATTTTATTTTTAATTCATCTTGTCCACTGAAATCTTGTGTATAAAAACAATTGAAAATAAATTATCTCACATCTCCAGAAAGAACCTTTCACTGTTGTTCCTGGAGCCACCAAGACACGCGAACAATTAATCCTTGATTCCAGACCCAAGTGACTCAACCAATAAAACAGCTGTCAGCTGCCGGTCCTGGGGAGGTGCTGTCTAATATCCCAGGAGAGGATAATTATTCTTATCTGATTTGGCTCTGGAATGAAATCATAAAAAGCCTCGTCCCATTCTGTAAATTCAGTTCTTCTTAGCAGGTTAAGCAGAGCCCAAATGACTAACATTTCTGTCAGCACTGACTCTGGCTAAGGGCTAATATACCATGAAGAATAACCCAGTAATAAATCTTATTATGGGGGGAAAAAAAAAGAGAGCGAGAGAGAGAGTGCAAGAGTGTGAAACCTCAGAGACAACCTAGGAGGGTGCGAGGCAATTTAAGTGGCTGACAAAAGTGGTTTCAGATTGCCATGATTCAAAGGGAAATTTTAAAGTCATTTTTTAATAAAAAAACTCCAGAATATCAACCCAAATCTCAGCCTTTTGCATGGAAGAGTTTCTGTACCCAGGGACTTCTTGTTTCTTGTTCTTTGGGTGTTTTTCTTCACTACAAACAGTGTCTCTTGGCGTGAAATGAGCCGACACAGTGAAGGTCTCCCCTGTCATGGAGACAGAGGCCTTTTCAAAAGCACAGCAGGGATTTAGGAGGACAGACTCCTATGGCCCTGCAATGCTTCTTGGCATGGAAACCCTGCCTGGAGCCCAGGAGTCGGGTGCTGCTGCATCCTGCAACTCCTTGCCTTAGAGGCTGCAGGCAGACCCAGGTCCCTACTCCTTGAGTCATTGTGGCCACCTGTGCCAGGGAGGTCTCCAAAGTCCCCATCTCCATGGGCCAGGCACTGCTAGCAGTCACGGCACCACTTATCGGCCCTCACCCCCCGCCGGCAGCAGCAACCCCTAGGTACAGTCCCCTAACAGCTGGCTGGAGGTGGAGGCTGAGCTGAATGAGAGCTCCAAAACCAAATGTCCGGGTCCCTCCTATGGGCAAATCCAGGCTCTGATGCTGAAGTTGATCTCTGGCAAGGGCCTGATCTTTGGAAATGATGAGCTCTCCCTAATCTCAGCAAGATTTACTGGTGGGGTAGAAAGTGCTTCAGCAGGGGGATGGGGCACGGTGTTGAGTTTAAAGTTCAGGATGACCTTTGCTTTTTCGTTTCATACCGCTGATCAAGAAGCTCCTGGAAATAATCACCGTGCAACTCAATTTGGTGTCCCCAGGACTCTATTTACACAGGTCCCCCAGGCAGGTGGTTTCCCAGATTAGCCGGTTGGCCTCCATCTGAAGTGCTGCTGAACTGGACCTACACAGGACGCAGTGATGGCTTGGGAGAGAGTTTGAGGGGTGCAAAGGAGCTCTTGAATTTGAGAAACTGTTGAGAGGTCTGGGCAAGAAAGATCCCTGCGAAAGGTTGATGGCAAGTTCTGGTGCCACCGAAGAGTTTCTCAAGCACCTGGGAAGGACATTAACAGAAGGGGACCTCATGGCCAGAATGGGATGGAGAGGACCGTCAGACTTCAGCAAGGAAAACCTGGCTACAGCCATACAAACCATTTGTGCTTTTGCTTTCTGGTATAAGCGATCCCAAGAAACTGGCTGTGGTTGGTCTCTGGGGGAGGCACTGGGGCAGTGAAAAGAGCAGTGAGAGGGGTAAGTGGACGCCTCCAACGCCAGATATTAGCAGCCCATCTTGGCTTGCCCAGGCTGCTCCTGCTGCAGCACCATGACATTGCCATTGCAAGGCGTGTGATTATCCCACGGCTCGCTGGAGCGGTGGGGAGATAAAATTTCAAGGAGAGGCAGAGCCCGGGCTGGGGGGTATCTGCAGGTCAGGGACGCCATTGCCGGGTTAAGGCAGCACGGGGGCCAGAAGGGGATGAGCATGGGGGTGCAACCACCCCAGAAGGGCTGCGGGCGCCCAAGGCGAGAAGGGCTGTGACAAGGGGTTCTCACGAACCCACGTGACCTGGGCTGGTCCTGACTGCGCTGGAGCGCTTTGGCCAGGAGCAGCACGGCGAGCGCTGACTGACAGCTCGTATTTAGAGCCGAGATGGACATCGCTCACAGGTGTTACCCAGCTGCGAGGTCGCCTCTCATCCCTCCTGTGCCGAGGCATCAGCTTTTATGGCTCCTTCCTCTCTGGAGTTGCCCCGAGCTGCCTGCAACTGTGGTGTGAGAAGCAAGGCCCTACCAAAGGCAGTACAAATACCATGCATTGCCTCTTGTGTCTGGAGAGCCTCCGACCCAGGCAAACCAAATCTTTTTAAAAAATGGACAAATATTTGCTGAGAAAGGCTCTTCAGGCCTGGCTTGGGTTCAAGCTGATGGCTGAATTTGTACATATAGTCTGGAGAGGCAAGGCCTGGGATCTGGATTTTTTTTAAAAAAAGGATTTATTTATTTATGGAAAAAATGTTAGGACTGCTAGAATGTGTTTCATAAATGGGCATAAATATAAGATGGATATATAGCATAAGAATGTCTACAAATCACAGTCTTCACTACATCCTAGGTACAATTAGATAATACTACTTTAGCTGTATTAAGTGAATACTATAGATTACTCTGTGGCTTGTGTATACTCACACCCCACTAATAAAGCTTTATGCGATTTATTTTCATAGTTAAAAAAAACCTCTGAAATTCTGTTCCTGGAATAACTTTGATTCATGTCTCATTTTTCTTTCCAGTGTCCATATCTCCACCTCTTGGGAATGAAGGACCAATAAGACTGACCAGTGCAGACCAACTAAGAGCCACACGGGAGTAACAGTTTCATTCAGAGGTGAGCTTTAATGTTTGCTGTATGAAGATCTAAAGAGAAAGAGCCATAACTGGGGATACAGCATTGGGACAATAAAACAAGCCACCTCACGTCAGAGCTCACAGAGATGAGAAGGAGTAAACTGTGACCCCACCTGGGATCTGGGCTCCATCGCGGCAGAAGGCGACAGTCGTCCATTAGCGTCTGTAAAATCAAAGATCACCTGGAAACAGGAGTATCTACAACCGAGGAGCTGCAGTGGTTTATGGAGGTACTTAGATGGCCAAAGGCAACTGTGGGTTGCTGCAGTCGCAAGCAGAGAGAAGGTCGCCCATGACAGGGAGAGGGGAGCGAGCCCTGCAGAGCCGGGGCCCGTCTGGATGCGCGCTTCCGGACAAAGAGACCAGAGCAGGGGGCTGGGAACGAGGAACGGCCGTGGAAAGGGCAGGGCCTTCCACGCCTGGGGGCCGGCAAGGTGACAGAATATTTTAGCTGAGCTTCAAATGATGAATCGACAACAGTCACAAGGGTAGCAGCATACTAAAATTCGCTGCCACTGTGAACTGCAATGCAAGGCAAATATCTTTTTCAGCTGAATATCTAACTTGATGATCATGTATAGCTGGTGCCTGGAAGTATATTCCAACTTCTTTCTGCAAAGGCAGACATTTACATGTACATCGATTAAATTTACCCATGAGAGGTCTCGGTCCTGTATTGCTTTGAAGGTGTTCAGACCTGATTACCTTATTAAGTCCAATGCTCATTTTTAAGCCACTATCTGTAGAAGACATCATGCTCCAAATTGTACCTGGCTTAGCTTTTATCTCTGATGCCTGCTTACTCTAAGAGCCCAGAAAGGCAATACAGTAACTTCTTGCAATAAAAAAATTAAAAGATTTCTCTGGCCAAGAAAAGCAATCAGTCACTGATATTGAAAGATTAGTCATCGAAGTATAAGGCAAGGAATGAATAGGCTTCTAAATCAGTCAAACATTTTAAACATCCCTTTTGTAATTGACAATTTTGTAATATTTATTCACAACAGATCTGATTGCTGGATTCCCACTGGCTCCCCTCAGGAGGGTTTGCGTGAAATCAGTTTGAAATGGTGTGTCAATTTTTTTCTGAAGTCACCATCTGGCTGATAGACTTGAGTCTGTTCTAATACACTGACCCAGTGAATCGCTGCTAAACAATTCCCAAGGGTCTCCACTCCTCTCGCAGGCAATCCGGGAGAGCGCTGCTGAGAGAGAGTGAGCGAGACAGGCATATTTTAATGTGCTATGTTGAAGGATTGTAAAAGAATTTGATTTACGTAAAGAAACAGAAATGTTGGGATGTTCTTGTTCACTCTTGTACTTTCATGCTAGTTTCAAATATGAGGAGAGATTCAGGCCCAACATTAATGAACAGAAATGTCCTGGAATTGTGCTGGGGAAAAAAAAAACCAAGCGAAGTCTCCCCCCCCCCCCCAAAAMAAAACAAAACAAAAACAAAAAAACACCTCCCTGAGCAACAGCAAGGAACCCAAACATTTGATAGCAGCAACCTCTGCAACCCAGCTGGCAGAAATAAATATTGGATCAAATACATCACACAACTATTTCAAATATGTGAGAGTACATAGATGACGCTGGAGTACTGCAAAATCAGCCCCATTCCATATCACAAGCAATCCCTGGGATGAAATATGGCCAGACTGTACATGCTTAAAAATAGATCGATTTAGCCCATAGTGTGAAATGAGGCCTCAGTGTACGTTCTGTACGTTCTCCTAAATATCAGCAACGTGTTCATATAGCACATGTTGACAATTGGATGCTTCCTCTCATCATCCCTGTGCAAAGTATCATTGTCACCTTTGTGAGTTATATTTTCTAACATGCAAGAGCCTCTTTGTCATTGTGTTCCCCAGCCGCAGTGCATGTGCACGCACACCACAGTCCTGGTTGCAATATCCCTGTTGCATATGTGCACACACATGTGTGTTCATGTACATATCCACACCTACACATGAGCCTGGCACAATACTGCACACCTAGGATGACTAATTTTTTTTGTCAGGCAAGTAAATCATCATTATAGCATTTGTTTTTTTCCATTAGCATCAATCATTATTGTATGTGTGATCAAGTAGAATCTGTCTTTGGCCGCTTAAAATTTTCCTGATCATTTTTCAAGGCTAAATATCATCTCATATCATCTCTGGATAAATAACATTTATTGTAATAATGTGCATGCTAAAGAGTTGATCCAAACCCCACTAAAATCACATGAAGGCTATTGACTCAATGGCCATTGATTTAAGGCCTAAAGGATCATTTGTTTCTCAACAGAACCCCAGTAAGAGACTGAACATAGAGAATGTTTTATAGAGTTTGATTAATTCCCTCTCCTACCAATGGAATAAGGCTACAGCATGTAAGTACTGATCAAGGTAGAAGAATAAGTAGAAATCTAAAACCTGTGAAAATATCCAGGATATCATAAGCTGGTGAATAACACAAAAAAGTTTTCTGAAGATCTATTCCAATTTTTAAATGAATTTGCTTCAGCTATGCTGGGGCCCATTCAGCGATTTCATCAGCATTCGAGTGCTGTGGCTGAGCGGGCACAAACAAGCCCAAAAAACACATTTTGAGCCCCATGTGCAAGTCTGTGCGGAAAACCCATACCTTCAATCCCTCCCAGGCGTCCTCTTGTGGAGGTGCTTGTGCAGCCAGCTGGTCAAGACCCAGAAATGCTGCCATGTGAGTCCTCCAACCAGTCCCTGCTGAACACCTCTCTGGATTTCAACTCTTGGAAATCAGTCTCCATAGAAATAATTGAAATATGTTTGCTGACTAACTGCAAATAGCTACAAAAAGTATAAGAAACCATGTTCTGCTCACAGATACAGTCTGAGCAGAGAGAGACCACAAACATTAGTCCTTGTAGATCACTGGTTTAGGGAAAACTTAGAGAAAAGAAGTTTTGGGGAAGATGTGCAAGAAGCAGCAGGAGCAAAAGTTAGATGGAGGCAAGGAAAAAGCTGAAGATGGTCATCCAGACTCATAGCCTGGGGTACCTGGAATAAAGGAAGGGTCAGGGCACCTCCAGGATATCTCACCTTAATGCCAAGTTTAAAGGACCTTGCCTGAGGGGATTCCTTGGTCCACCAGGCAGGAATGCCAAAAAGATGCTTTCAAGCACCTTGAGAGCCCCATCACTGAGTCTTTACCTCTGGTCGATGTCTGGGGTTGTTTCTCTCTACACATGAGGGCTGATGGGGGCTGCTTCTCCCATCAGAGAGTATAAAATTCCCCCAAATATATCCCACTGTTGAAAATATGTAGGGGACTGAAGCTTGCCAGGACTAGATGGCAAAGTGTAAGCTTTGCAATAACAGCCAGAGTAATTAAACTTTTAACACAGGCTAAGCTCAGTATCTAAGATCTGGGGTTTAATGTAGCTGTTTTCAAAAGGACAGGAAAATAAAGTAGTAATAAAATATGATAAATTAATAAAATGAATGTTGCAAGGACTCTAAGACATGCTTTTCTTCTGCGCAATCCAGTGACGAGTGTGTCCTGGGCTCTCTGGCTAATGGGAGCCTGCAGTGTTTCCTGCCTGCTGGTTAATTATTTTGTCACCATGGGGCTGTGCAAGTTTGGTCACTGCGTGCATCCGTGTTTCTCAGCAATGGTCTACAGAGCACAGACAGCCTGCAAGATAGCAGGACAATCTACGAAACAGCTGCAAAAAAAGTGTTTTCAACCCACTTTTTCTTCCCATTTCTGAGCTTGCAAACCAGGGGGAAACAGATGGGAGGGAAATAAAAATGACAGATGAACATTCAAAGTTTATCCTCATTTTTAGTGGGTCGTAGTGGAGACTGTTGTGGCGACGCTGCACAAGATGTTCCTGGAATTATTTTTCTTCCAAGAAAGTTCAATGGTTCTTGGGTTATAAAAAAAAGATGAGAAACACTAGTAAAACTGTCCTGTGAGGCTTGGGCCTGTGTGTGGGTGCTCCCCCCTCGCTGAGCCGGCAGGGAAGGAGCCCACACAGGGTCCTGGGTGCAGCTGGGCAGGAGCAGGCCAGTATCACAGACTAATGCGTTGCAAGGCAACCCAAGTATAAAAATTGTGAGTGAAAAATCCATTCTCTCTGCTTAAAGGAAAAAAAAAAACCTCTTGTCTTCCTACAGTTCATCTCCTTTTTCCTCCTGGTGAAATAGCCTCTCTGGGTGACTCCAGAAACGGCGTCCCTGGGGCAGAAATACTCCAAGAGACTCAGCAGCTGGGACCAGCAGGAAAGCGGACATTGTGTGATGAGCTCCATGGGTCACGGTGTGAGACCTGTCGCAGCGCCCAGGGCTAGTTGTGTCTATGTAGGTGCCGAGGATGGTTAGAGCAGCCCAGGTGCTGCACTGAGGGCCGGGAGCACCTGTGCGGGGGCCCTGCCTCTCTGCACCCCGAGCTGCCTCGGGTCTTGGGAGGTCATCCCTTGGCAGGGACGATACTTGGTGCAAGCCCGCGTAGGTAAGGTGCAGGTATTTCTTTTGGTGTAGTTAGGGCCCAATCCTGCTGCCTTTGAGGTCAATGGAAACATTGGCAACCTGAAACTGAGCCCACCCAAATCTTGGGGCAGGCTTAAAATGAGTGTCTGCCTGGGGACTGCTCCCTCTCCAGCTTCTGATCGTGCAAAATGCCCTCATGCCCTGAGTGTGAAGCTTTCCTCCACAACCACAAACAGGCTGCGACACACAGCTGGGCTGGGCTGGTTTAATATGAACACCAAGATGCCTCTGAAGAATTGAGACCATCACAGACAAGGTCTATCAAATACCTTTGAGAAACAGCTTTGCTGTGAACCTAAGGGGAGCCTCAGTCAATTCTTTGTCATGGTCAGATCACTTTGTGCGTTGCTTTGCTAGTTTTTCCCAGGCTGGATCTAAAGAGAAAAGCATTTTTCTCGGGAATAGGCTTTTTGTCCTTGAAGGATTCTGCTGTTGTCTCCTTACTCCTCTTAATTATATAACCCTAAGGTACGCCTCAGATTTACACAGCCTAAATCCAGCCTTATTTGACTATTTGTCGTTATTCCAATTAATTGTGCATCAACTAATTGCATAACATGGCTATTTGCATGTCAAACTGGGGTCCTCGTGCTGTTCTTTGCAGTGTAATTGCTCTGGCTAAGTGAATACCAGGAATATTCCTGAGGTTTCAGCCATCAATCAAGGTCTGTTGAAAGGAATATTAGCGCTCTGAGAAATAAAAAAAGAAAGATGCAAAATATCAGTTTTTAAAATTACAAGGAGGCCTTGAATGTTACAGCGAGACGAGTGTGAAGGCCACAGAGGTTTGGCCAAGCTTACAAAGGCTGAGTCCTCTGGAGGTCTGGAGGCACGAGAGATGCTTACTGACAAACAAAAGGGCAATGGTTGGACTTTCTTTTCTTGGTGCCTAGTTTCTTTTCTTGGTGCTTGGTTTTCTTTTTGGGGGTTCACTGCTGAGTGAATCACGTCAGGACTCTAACCATTTATTGGACTAGAGAGCTTCAATTTCCATGGGAAGGTCTTTCTAGAGTTGGATGTCTTGAGTAAGCAAAGTAGGGAGCTGTCTAGGCCATCAGGATCAAAGAGGAAAATTAGTTACCTATTCTGGACCCAGAAAGCCAAGGGGCTGCTGCAGAGGAAGAGTCTGGACTTGCGGGATGGCCATTACTGCTGCAGGGAGGCCATTCACCAGGCTGGTACCTGTGCAAGGCTGCCGAGGCACCCCAGAAAGTGATTTCCCTCTCGGGTCATGGAAATTGTTCCCAGACTCTTCCTTCTCTGCCTTAGCTGGAGAAGAAACCCAGAGGGCTGAAGCTCCCAGCCAGGCTCTCCAGGACTGGGACAAATCCAGGCCTGGGATGGCTCTACTTAAAACATGCAGTCAGGAATACTTTAGGAGGGACAAGAGAGATGAACAAAGGCTGTTTCTAACCACCTGCGTGTCTCTCCAGAACAGCAGTGGCATCCGGTGATGAGCGGCACTTTCTTTCGGGGGGAAGAAGGATTTTTACTGTAAACTATGTTTGCTTTGGCGATGCACAGGTTGCTGTGGAGGGAATCAACTGAAGGCTGAAATGATGGAAAAGACCATATTAATACCCTTGACGAACTATCACTAACTCAGCCAACAAGTCAGTGATAGACCCAGCGCTGGAACGCAGCAGGTCTTGGGTCCAGACTGATGGCCAGCCCGTTGCATTTAAGGTCACAGAAAACATTCACATTTAGGAGGCTGTTAAGGACATAACTGGGATCTTCTAACCCTCTTTAGGCTTCTACAGGTGCCTGTTCACAAGAGGGAGTCTGGCAAGGTGTGGGCTAGCCTGCGGTGACGGCACACTTTGTGCCGCGTTTCAACACCTAATTCCCGCTGGCGGGGAGGGCCGGGAACGGCCACGGGTCCCACGCTCAGCCTTGTTTAACCTAGGCAGCACGGGGGCTTGCAGCTCTCCCCACTCAGCTGTTTCCCATCCCTCATGCTGCTGAGTAGGACGCGGCTCCGGTTTCTGCTGCTCTCCCCACTGCCGAAGATAAAGTGAAAGCAAAGCTGGGCCGAGGCTCTTGTTTGCGAATAGAGATGAAGACAAACAGATGAGTTCAAGCTGCTGGAAGGAAAACAACCCTCGCAGCTCCTGCGCTTAAACGGTGGGAACCTGGAAGTGTAAACAAAACCCTGGGCAGGTCCTCCTCATTCCCACCGGCCCTTGGAGTCCACCAGTGTTTTTCAATCTTTACCTCCTAGAACCAATCGATTTCTTGCCAGCCTGTAACTTTTTACTGATGTGGTGGCTGTTTTGGTTAAAGACAACCAGGTGCTGTAAGCAGGGCGGCATCCCCTTCCCTCCCCGGGCGCTTGGCCGCAGAGGGGTCCCCGCTGGACGGAGCATTCGCTCGCCGCTTTTCGTCACTGGGTCCATGACTCTCCTGTGACTGCGCCGGTGCCTGTGGATTTGCCTGGCTGTGTGGGCAAAGAGCCCAATATTTAGCTCGGCCTGAGACATAGAAATGAACCTGGGAGCAGAGCAAAGTCTCTGCTATCTAATAGCGCTTCCTTTAAAAGCAAAATCCGGAAACACCACAGAAAACACTCACACAATCGACGCACACACCACACCTCTTGATCGAGCCATTGCCTGGCAATTTTACACAGCAGGCTGCTGCATTTTACCCCGCGCGTCAAGTTGGAGAATCGAAGGCAGTAGCTCAATTTTTTTTTTTCCTGACAGTCCCTTAATTAGCATGAGATTTTATGAAATTCGCCAAGACAGCCATCCATCTGTTTTGCTGACTTTCAGTAACAATATTTATCATTGCAGAAGTGTCAAAACAATAAAACCATATGACATTTATGCAAAGGACTCCTAACTACTTTAAAAAAGGCCCAAACCTTGAAAGCCTCCTGCAGGATTTTTCTGGGAATTGTTTCTAGATACAAAGCTTAGAGTAATTCCTTCTGTACCAGCATAAATATTTTAAATAAGCTATAGAGGAATTTTTCAAGGGCGGTAGAAGGATGGCATATGTTCCTTTGTAGCAACTTTGTTCCAAAGGGTCAGAGAAAAGAAAATATCCTGCCCTGATGCATTTTCCTGGTTTTACCCAAAAGAAGATCAATATTAATTATGGTGAACAGTTTTCACATTTCAAAAGAGTGTTCTATAAATTAACTCATGCCAGCAACTCTTCTTAAGAATTTTAACCTGATCTGCCTTACACTAAGAAGGGGGAGTTAAAAAAAAATCTGCTTATTTAACTTCATGGTATTTAAACCAATATATAAGTGAGAATTAATAAATCTGCATTTCCCATTGTCAGCACTAGTTGATTACAGCACTGTGGAGCCCTATCAAAGGGCGCATACGGCACACTAAGTTCTGCAGCGTATTTAAATTATCCATAATAAATTTACCCAACAAACTCAAGTGTAGCTGCATTTCCCCCTTGTCACAGTTTCGCTGGCAGCAGACAACCAGCCGTTACAACCCCGTTTTGTGGGTGGTGAGAGACGGCTTTTCTGGGGGACGCGGCTTCATTCTGCATCGAAGGCCGAGCGCTGCCCCTTGCTCACATTTAATTAATGGTGATCCCCTCTCTTTATCGGCTGCCCGGTGCCTGCTGTGGCCCCACAGTGGCCGGAGGTGCCAGGGCCGAGCATCGCCGCGAACAGGCGGCAAAACCGGTGCGGGGAACTGCGGCTCCTTCCAGCCTCCGGGAGCAACCGCCGGCGCCCCGGCTCCTGCTGGTGCTGGCTTTGGGGCGGCTCCGTGATTTCTTCCTCGAGCCGGCGAAAGGGGAGCGTGGATCCCGCGGAGCCGGCTGAACTCCGCGCTGATTGCACACATCTGTCTTCGCCTGACAGCTTTGCCTGTTAGTGGAGCGAGTCTGCTGTTTAATTTACCTGACTTGTTAACAGCTCCCTGTTTTGAAGTTGTAGGAAGTAGCTGATTTCATATTTACAGTCAAAGCATTGAATTCCCATTGGATGGCTAAAATTCACAAATAATCTGGTAATTTGTCCACTGTCGCGGGAGCCCGTGGGGACGCTGATCAGTATATATCACAGCGCATATCGCCGCGTTTTGGTGAAAAGATTGATGAGCGAGGAGGAACATAGAGCTGGCTGGCAGTTCGCCAGGAAGAGCTATCGAAACCTAAAGGCTCGAGGAAACCACTGCCAAAGCAAGCAGGTACGGGAGTTTTCGCAGTCCTTGGTTCAGTCCCTCTCAAAGGGCCAGTGCCGGAGGGCAGGGGGCTGGCGTGCTTTCTTCGAGGGCTGGATACCTGCAAGAAGCCACGTTTGTGAACCTGCCCTTGGCTATGGGGTCGTGCCAAAGTCCTGTATCCCTGAGCCGGGAAGAGCAGAGCGAGGCGCTAAGTCAGGCCAGCACCAGCTCAGATGAAAGAGGAGAGCCCCAACCTGGAGCTGAAGTCAGCCCTGGATCATGCCACCTTTGGGGCCGTGCAATATAGATCTCTGGCAGGGGAAATTGGCTCTCAGGAGCGATGCAGCGCACAGATATCACACCCAATAGCGGCAAGTGAAACAACAAATCTTTGGATTCTCTCATCATTAATTGTCTGCTTCCCTCTCCAACATTCAACATATCAATAACCAGGCAGCCCGGGGATCTGCAGGGGAGGAAAACACAGCCCTTTGCAGCCTAGGGCATCTAGAGATGGCTTGAAGGAGGATTTCAACAGCCAAACACTCACCCAGCGCATCCACCATCCCTTGCACGACCCGTCAGGAAATGTGCAGGGAGGCTTGGGAAGATGCAGGCTCTCTGTTATACCCCATCCTTCCCTCCGAGTGCAAACTAAGTGGAGAGTTACGACCCCCAAGTTCAGGCCCTGATGCCGTATGTCTTCTCCTGGAGTGCAGACCACCGCATGTGTGTGCTAAGGAGGGTGCTGTAACCCTCTCCCTGAAATCAGGCATGCTGGATTTGTAAATGCATTCAGAGTTAGGCAAGGCAGGCTGCAGACATCCCAGCAGAGCAGCAGGTAATCAGTAGGCTGTCCTCTATGGGGAAGGTGTTAAATCCTTCTTGGAGTGCTGACAAAAAGAGTTACAGCCCATATGTTTATTGCCAGAAAAATAATAAAAAAGGGGTATTGGTTTAACCAAGTCTAACAGCCATCAAAAGGTTTAGACATGGATAGCCAGCATGCAAGGGAGGGGGGCAATGTTTCACCCCAGGCTTAGGATAAAATGACCAAAGCCAAACCAACAGCAGCAGCAAGACTAAATGCCCCGCAATCCCAGTGGGAGAAGGATCTGGTCTTAAAACCACTGAATTTGGGGAAAACCCCCTGCAAAACCTGATAGCTCCTTCCTAGGGTTATCCTGCGGGTTATCCTGCTGCAGAGCGCTCGCGTTAACCCCGTAGCTCTGATACCCCTCCAGCCCTGACTCTCACCCACTGCGAGGAAGTCTCTGCCCAGCTCATCAGAAGTCCCCAATGAGCCTGGAAGACCTGTCTCAAAACTGAACATTATTAGACTTAAGAGACACTCCAGCCAAAAGAATGGAAAGGAACATACACAAAAGTGAGAGAGGGCCTGAAATTAGAGCAGAGGGGAGGAAAACCAAGTAGAGAAATGAAGGCTATGAAAAGAGGAGGGCTGCAAAACAGGAGCTCACTTGAGCCAAGCAAGAACGGCGCGCTGCCCCGGCCTTGGCCTAACATGGGAGGCCGTTGGCTGTGCGGGCAGTGCTGCCCCCCAAGGCTCATGCCGAGCAGGGCCAGCCCGGCTCTGCAGCTCCTGTACTCGATTGCAGCATGTTCTTGTTTGCATTAACTAATGCTGCTTGGCATCATGTCATGCATTATTGTTTTTATTGTTCTAGTTGTAAATACACCTAGAGGCATCTTATAAATAGAATTAATTATAGTTGTTTAATTCATTAGTTAAGTACATAGTGCAGGCTTTCTGCTCATTGGAGAAGTGTGAAGGGCTGCATTCAGGGCCAACACAAGTGCAACGTACAAACCAACACATGGACATGTTTGACCCGCCTGGGCCTGGGCCAGCGGCCCTATCTTGGAAAGCTTGGAAAGATTTGTCAACATGAGGACAGCACAAAGGAAGGATCAGGACAGCAAGCTCAGGTGAAAAGTACCATTCCAGGGTGGTGGGGTCTTGGGGTGGGTCCATCTGTCCACCCTGGGGGTGAGCCCGGTTGGGGTGAGAGGCCAGGGGCGCTCCTTCATGGGGGCATGGCCAGTGGTGGGCATCCCATGCCTCCTTCTCTGGCCAAGCCCAGCTGTGCCCATCCGCATGGTCAGGTTGGCAACGGGAAATACTTTCTGCCCAGGCTCTCAAGGGCTGCAGGAGATCCCAGGAGGAGGAATCCAGGTGCTGAGGCTGTTTTCTGTCCTGCCTCTCTGCCAGCCAAGGGTGGTGGCAAGCCCAGTCCTCAGGCTGCATCGGGGAAAGCGAGAAGGGGCTTGCAAAGGGATCGCTGGCCACTTTGCAACTTGTGCCTGTTAAACTTGACAGCGATAGAAGGCAGCTCCACACTCCTCCCTCGCCTCGGAGGCTTTCTTCCTCCCCTTCCATCTATCACGGCTTGCAGCTGAATTTTATGAGCTTGCCTGGCCTCAGCTGCCCCAGCCCGGAGCTGCCTCATTCATAGGAGCAGGGCTGTTTTTCTCCAAACCGCAACACAACTGAAAAAACACAGCGGGTCAATACATCACAGGGCACACACATGAAAGGGAACAGGCATAAAACTCATGTCTTTGAGGCAGGGCTAAACTCCGCTCCTTTTCCCCCAATGCTCAGGGCATAGCCAGGGCTGGGAACTTTCCCAGGCTCAGGATGTTAATGGCAGTTCAGAGCCTCGGTTAAAACATGGAGGGAGGTGGAGGAAAGGAGGCTAAACAACCCTCTGCAGAGCAACGGGTGCAATGACGGGACTCAGCAGGAGCTGGGTGCTGGCTCTGACACTGCTGCACTGAGTGTCCTTGGGCAAGTCGCCTCCCTCTCTGCATTTCCTTCTCCCAAAGCCCTTCCAGGCACCACCATCTCCCTGCCATGCACATGCAAAATGCCTGGTGCAACTGCCCGCGGGCAAGGCCAGGAGCACGACACCGGGCCAGTGGGTGTCAGTCGCCTGCCTTGTTCAGTGCCTGAGCAGGTTAACGTGGTGCTCGCCTCCTGCCACCAGCCCTGTTCCCGGCAAAGCGCAGCGATGAAGCAACTGGGGGGGTCACCCCAGGCAGGAGCAGACAGGCTTGGGAGCAAAATGCTTCCCACAATCCTTCTCCACAGCTGCGGCTGCAGCAAAAGGATCATTTTTCTCTACAGCCGCCCTGGCTGCTAAATCACGGCCCACAGGATTTTCCAGGAATGCAAAGCACCCCGTGAATCCCCTCTCACACTCCCGTGCCGCCAGCCTGTATGGCGATGAGCCATCACCCTGCTCCACCAGCCGCCCAGCTGCAGTGACCAGCCACCTACCTGCCCGTTCCTCAATCCCGCTGTCGGGAACGGGAAGGCCAGGACTGCCCACCACTAACCGGAGCTGTGGGAGCGGAGAGCAGCCCCAGGCAAAGAGAAGTCCCTCTCTCTCAAAATAACACAGTAGTGGAGATTAAAACTCCATCACGAAGACATTCAAGCCTGGTTTTGGTCATCAGGTTTTGCATTAATCCCGTTTGGAAGGAGCAGAGCTGGGTCGGGTAACGGAGACGGCGTTGGCACGCTGGGGACCAGGCGACACGTTTAAAGCCCACCCTGCCTCTCACCCTTACGGAGGTCGTCACAAGCATCTCCGAAAGGTGTTGCTGCATGGTTGTACAGGCGGCGGGCATTTAATTAGCTCTGAATGGGAGACATTCACAACAAGATGGAAAAAAATAATAATCTAAGAAAAAACCGGCGAAGCCCCATGTGATAATAAGAGCTGACTCTAACTAACAGTTGTTATTCCGACATTGTTAATGATATTATAAGCACTACCATGTGCTAGGCAAGCTGTGACATGCACCCCGGCGGACATATGGATAATAGGATCACATGCCTATTTCAATCAAAGCGATAAGTACGAACTTGATCTGAATCGGAAGAAAGCCCAGGCTATCGGTAGCCGGGGAAGTGCTTTGGGAGGTGGAGGGGAAAGAAAGCTCCTAGAGTTAAAAGGCAAAAATGAATGGGGAAATCACAGGCCGTGGCAGCGGTGCTCTCCCCTCTGGAGCACCTTGTGGCACCCCGGCCAGCTCAGCCCCGAGCGCTCAGCACCTTGCGCCGGCGCTGGGGCAGCCGGGCCCAAGCGTCTGCAGCCGGGTCGCTGCCACCGTCAGGGCTGAACACGCCCAGAGCCACCTGCGGCAGGAGTTCGCCTTTACGCCGACAGCCCTGCGCGTTACTTTAGCTCAGAGGCAAGCATCTCGCTGGAGCTGCGCAGGACCGACGTGCTCGAGATGCTTTACCTCGACTCACCTCTCACTCATAGCGAGTTACAACCTGCAGCGCAATGCAGAGACGCGCACGGCTCCTTTCAGCCCGCACCTGAGCACAGCCAGCCAAGTCGCAGGCAGCTCGCTGTCATTAGAAACACTGAACGTAATCACCAAATTTAGTGCTTTTATCATTGCTCAATGGATCAGTGAACAGAGGAGCTAAAAGAAAGACAATTAGAAGCGTTACTTTATGCTAGAATTTTTTCCACTGCCTTGCTTTTGTCTAAAGAGTTATTCATTCCCTAATTGTGAAATGTAATTTTGTTTGGAGGCTTTTGTTATATTTGTTTTGTTGTGTGGCTAATGCAGTTACTTGCCTCGCACAGTCTCTTTTTTTCCACTTCAGCCCATTTAATATAATTCTTTGGCAGCTTTGATTTAAAATCATTTTGGTTTAGTGACCAGCGACATTTCTGGAAGGGGGAGTCAGAATGTTTCCTGAATTTCTGAATCGTATTTTGCTCAACAAGATTGACTTCTTTAAATTCACCTTTTCACAAAGGCCTTTAATCCGGCGTTCTAAGCTCCAGTGGAGACAAATCTCACAGTATAGGCTGCGCGCGGCGGGGCAGGGAGGGAGGGACAGGGCTTCGTCACCGCTGGCCTCGGCTTTGGTGCTACCCGAATGGGACCCGCTCCCAGCTCAGCCCCGCGGAGGCTCCGGGTGCTCCGGCTGCTTTGCTGCTCCTGGAGAAGGTTGCACACACGGCAGGTTCGCAGGAACTATTTTCAGTACGTCATAAACCATACCTGAAAGTTGTTTTTTTCCACTCTAAGTGTTTAACTAGAAGGCTTCCTACTGCTCCAGAGCCCTGCTGAGCCTCGATGGCAATGCAGGGAGTGAGTAAATTGCCCTTTTAGCACGTTTTCTCCAGCAACAGGATTTTCAGTCCCAGCCCCCCCACATGAAATCCAGAGCGAAGGAAGACTGATTTAAAACCAATCACTAACACTTACGCGGAGCCCCTTATTCAAGCATCCCAAGCTTCATCACTGGCTATTGAATCAATCCTGTCTTCACTTTCGCCTTTCCTAAGTAACAAACCAAATCAGATGATGGCACGGTCTCTTCTAATTGACTGAGCTGAACAAGTGTATCCATGTCTCAGGATGTGGGCATCAGCCGTGCTACGATGGGGGAAGGCAAAGCACGCAAAGCCGTCAATAAATTCCAGGCCAAGGGAGGGAGGATGGAGGAGCGGACCCAGGCACCGAGATCTGTCACTGCCGCACTAACAAGGCTGGGAGCCTCTACGGGGGGAATAGGGCTTGTGGGGCCACCCAGCCTCAGGCTTATGAAAGCTGGGTGCTGCCTTAACATCGAGAGCGTGCATGGTTCGTGGAGAGATGACCTGCCAGAGGGTGACTCAGCCTGCGCGGATATGAGATATTGCTTGCAGGATGGACCAACGTGCCTTTTGGAAGCACCTGTTTCACTGAAAGTGTTGGGATTCATCTGGTTTTGAGAGATATTCACCCAAAACAAAGTCACAGATTTCTTGATTTTTCTGCAAGATGAAATTTCTGATGCAATTCTATTGGGACTGCTTAAAACACTTCCATCTGCCTGTCACCCCTGCTTTCCATGCCCACCCATCTCCTCTGCTTTCTCCCCAGAACTGGTACTCCAGCTCCCTTGAATCACATCATTTCCAAGGTTGGCAAACCCAAGACATTTCCATACCAATCCCAACACTGGCAGGGCTCAGGTCTTGGGCTCCAGTGACATGTCTGTCAGGGGACCCCCCTCCTTGTCCCTCCCCACCTATCTCATGCAGCCTGAGGTGACATGGAGACCAGCAGATTCACTGGGTCACCTCTCCCATCCTTGCCACTTCCACGTGTCCTGGTGAGCTTCCACCTCCCTCTTGCAGCAACCCCTCCAAGGTCTGTGCTCCATAGACCTGCTGTGTCTAAGGTCAGTGGCTGATGTATGGGATGGCACTTTTTGGCAACAAGTGCAGGTGGCTTCTCCTAGTTGGCAAAGCCACCCTTGAGGAGCTTCCGCCAAAATATGGGCCAAAACCGAGAAGACTGGGGACCCCTGGCCCGGCTTTTGGAATAGAGCATCATTAACAGTTAAACACAGGCTCATTGCACACCTGACCTCCCACACGGCTCTCCCTCCTTCCCCTCTCCCCAGCTCCCTCCTGCCCCTTCCCTTTCTTCTTTCGAAGACAGGCTTTAAAGCCCCTAAACATGTGTTGAAGACATGCCTATTAATAAGCGTCTTCAGAAAGAGGAGACGAGGGGGTAAGGGGGGGAGATAACGAGGAGGGAGGAGGAGAAGCTAAACAGAGCAGGCGTCCTTATAAATGAATTTCCCTGGCAGAGCCTAAATTATGCAGCAATTGCTGCGGTCACGAAACGTAGGGGAAGCCAGGCCCTGGTGTCGGCGTCCCTCGACGGGAAGCCCTGCGCGGGGCCAGGACGGGAGGCCGTGCCGGTGCTGCAGTGCTGCTCCCGGCGGCATGGCCGGGCTTGCGGCGCGGGAAGGGGCCGGTGCCTGCTCGCAGGCATGGGGAACGGCTTTGGGTAGCACCGGGGAAGGGGCGACGGCGCCAGCGTGAGCGTGCCCTGGTCTGGCTAAGGACCCCGGTTAAAAATCATCTCCCCACTGGAAAACAAAATCAAAGTGTTCCCGACTGCTTTTTGCCGTCTGCGCTGCTGCAACAGCCCCGGCTGGGCGGCCGGGAGAGGAAACCCTGCAGGCAAGGCAAGGCAAGGCAAGGCAAGCTAGCGGGCTCGGGAACGGCAGGACGCAGCCTGGGGGCTCTTCGTCGGACAGAGCTCCTCGCAGTGACGTCCCAGCAAAGAAAAACCGCAACCCCGGCAGCAACCGCCAGCTTCAAATCTCCTTCGGGGCCTGACGCCGCGAAGCCCTTAGACGCAGCCTTGCTGCCCGCGCTCGGCTGCCTGCCCCGCACGGCCCGCGCCGCCCTCGGAGCGGGAGCACCGATCCCCGCGGGCAGCGCCGGGGTGATGGAAGGTCTCAGATCCAGGAGATGCCACTGGAGAAGCGAAATCACTTACTGGTGCGGCCCGGCTGGGAACAGGTGTGTGAAAACCAGCACCCAGACACCAGTTAGAACAACGTTGTTTTTTCCTTGCGTTCCATAAATCAGCGCTCTAATCTTTCACTGTCCGGCAAGATCTCTCACCGGGAGGTTGATGAATTGCCCTCCAGCCCCTGACAGCTGCTGGGAAATCACTCACGGCCCGAGACAAACCTCTAAATCTGACATTATAGAGTGTTGAAAGGAAGAATGTCTGTTTTTATAACCTACCTCAGTTATAATAAATATTTAAAATCCACATTAACATCCTCTTATAGTTACAATCTGCCCTCTATGGAACAGTGTCCAACTTAGATTTAATTAGCAACTGAACCTTTCCAGCCCAAGCTCCTAGTTATGCTGAAGATCCAAATCTCCAGTGAAATGCCTCTGTTTTCTTAAACTACCTGCACTGTAATAAATATTAGCCATGTCGCCAGGCAGCCCTGCTGGAGACAGTGCTCTTTTTGTCTTCTCAAAGGCTAACATTTAATTTAAATGATAGGGTCTTTCCAGACTCCGATGGGAATTTCTTTCCTGCTCTCCAGAAACTTTGCCATACTTCACTTCCAAACACCGGCGTATTCCTTTAGCACCAGGAGAATATAGGAATGGAAACACCTCGGTGCAGGTAAGGAATTGGGAGCAGGGGGAGTGACAAAAATAAAATCAAGCCCACTGTGCTGACAGCTATTTGTGGACTCACGCTAGAAACGCGGAGCAGAGACCTCCCCCGCTTTAAGCTCCACAGAAACTGAGAACCGGATCCCAAACTTCTGCAACTAGCCTCTCTTGGAGAGAGGGAAGGAAAAAAGTCTGTGCAGAAGTTTTGCAGTGTTCACTTTTCCCACCTGATTTTGCAAATTGCCTTATTTTCTCCGTTATTGTCACAGTCATTACTTTATGCCAGTTGTTTTCGAAGAGGCAGCATTTATACTTGCTTCCCTCCCTGTCCTGACTAGTATTTTGTCAGTTTTTTTGGGGAAAAACAACACAAGAATAAACACGGGCGAAAGTGTTCAAAAGAACAAGGTTTCCTTCATCTCTCCCAGCCCCAAACCCCACACCTGGCTCTTTCGATTTCCCTGCACATTTCTCCCAGTCCTGTCTATCTGCTGTTTCCACGTGGCTGCGGTGGCCCGCGATGGAGCAGGAGGAGCGCCGAGGCCAGGAATCAGCCCGACGCCCCTGGAGCAGCTCCACCGGCCCCTCCGGACACCGTCCGAGGGATCCCTCCGTCCCCGAGCCGGCTGGGCTGGGTTTGGGAGGAAGGCGGGAGCCGCCCTGCATCACCCCTCTCTCGGGGCCGTGCTTCACCGGAGAGGGCTCAGGAGGCTTCGGGCTGAAATGGGAGGCAGGACGGCTGGGATACATGCGCAGCCTTCCCCTCCGTTTCGTATCTGGGCACCCTGCATCCGGCCCAGCTGCCGCTTGAATCAGTAACAACGGATCAATCGCGGCATCCCGGAGGAAACCCGCTGCTCAGAAAGAAAGAAACCCGCGTTTTCCTTCTGCGCGTCAGGGAAAGCCGCGGACATCTCTAGGTGTTGTCTAACCTCAGGGTAAATGGGACACCTCGCCTTCGGCAGCACCGTCAGAGCGCAGGTTACGGAAACCTGAGTTTATATTATATGCATTTGATTTAACTGCAGACACAGCTTGGCCTATTTCAAACAGACACACGGACTTCTGTTTCATTTCTGTCTCCCCAGATTACAGCAGATGCCCAAAATAATATGCAGCTTTTAAAAAAAGCACCCTCCAAGCTCCAGTATGCTGCCTGCTGCATGAACCCCATGCTGGGAGTTTAATCCAGATTACTCCAGTAGATGCGATCTTTGTGAAGGCAAACCTGGTGGCTTTTTCCTGATTTGGTGCCCTGGCTGGGGGCTTCTCACCGCTGCTCTTGCAAAGTGTGTTGGGCTTCCCTTTTCCCTTCCAGTTTGTTTCTGGCTGTGTCAAAGAGAACCTCGTGGGAAGGGGCACGGCAGAGCCCGCAGCCAGCCCGGGCCAGAGCTGCGGCCCCGGCAGGCTCCCCGCCCGCGGGAGGCTGGTGACCCATCACGGTCTTCCCGTCCTTCAAGGACGGCAGGACGCAAAGCCACAAAGGTGGCTGGTCACCTCCCCACCCACTGTCCCAGTTGAGGGTAGAGCTGGTTTCCACCGCTCAACACCCCAAGCCACCACTGCCCTGGTGGCTGTTTGTGTAACCTGCGCGCTGCAAATCTCTCTTGGGTTTGTAGAGACAGTGTCAACGCCTTTGGGAAGCAGCCAGCGTGTTTTACAAAGAGACCCGCTGTTTTACAAAGGGTTTACAACCAGTGTGTCCTGCCTCTGAGAGGAGTCACATTCTCGGGCGTTCAGGGTTTGTTTTTTGATTACGCAGGCAGCGGTGTGAGCAGGAGACAGAGTCCTCCAGGGAGTGAGGTAACATGAATCCCCAGCAGCTTTTTCAACCTTTGCTTTTGCAGATGTTCACAGCTTTGCACGAGGCGCTCCCGGGAAGCTTCAGATGGGGAGCACATGGGATAAAAGATGCTGAGACGCCTGCTCTTCACTCAATGTCTGCGCTCAGCCTAGATGGCAAAGACATTAAGGTCTTCCTCATGAAGGAGCAGAGAGGGGATGCACAGCACTTCTGGGGTGAGCTGAGAAGCAGGTCTAGAGGAAACTGCTCTCAAGACTGTTCTTATTCTGCAGGAGGAGAAGGGTTTCCAGCTCTTCCTAGACACCAAACTACTATTTTATATAAAAATTGCTATTTGAGGACTTTTATCACAGGCTAATCCCAGTTCCCCAACTAACCAGACCAGATCAATGCCAGAGAACGAGCAGAAAGCAACATATTCCCCACACAAATAGCACAGCATGGTATAGACCTTCTCTCCACGCACACATCAGTGGGTGAGAAAACTGACTCCTAGACTTCTCTGGGAGAGGATAAGGAAGGAAGATGGAAGGACTGCATTTGGGCAACCTGAAATCCACCTAAGCCACACTTCGGATGCGCCCAGCTCTCTCCGCTGGGGAGAAAGTGGTGGAACACAGGTCTTTTGGCCACATTTGGACAGTGTTAGGGCAACAGGTGTGAATGGCTTGACCCCACAAAGATTTAGGTTTGGCGACCTCCCCATCAAACTCCTTGTTAGAGTGGAGAAAGCCACTTCTCCACTCTCGCGACTGGTATTGTGCACAAGGATGGACTAGATCATGTAATGGTCTCTTCTGGCCTCAAACATCACCCATGAAAACCCAGGGAAGAGGCAAAACAACAAAGAGAAGGAAAAACAGCTTTTTTGGCAGAAGCACTGCTCCAGATCCCTAAGAGCCAGTGCACTGCTTTGTCCAAAACCAGAGGCAGAAAGAGGTCAGCCTCCGAGGAGGGAGGTGTCCAGGGAGTCTGTCCAGTAGCTGAAGCTAAGTCAGAGCCAAAATACCAGGTGACGACAGGCAAGCATGTGACAAGAGAAGGCAGAGATGGGCTCTGGGCTTGAAACTGTTACAAGCTGCTTGCCAATTTTATGTCTGAAAGCATCTTGCGGACAGTCGGCGATTTGCTCATTGTGAACACTAGTGCTCAGTTCCTTTATATACAGCTATTCCCTGCAGATTGCATCAACCAAGCTGCTTGCCAGCAGGATGTAGCTGTGTACCGTCATTAATCAACGTCATGCTTCGCGAGAAATGCTGAGTTCATTCTCATGTGTCTCCTCAGACCTCTGGGGACCGAGTTGTCTCTAGCCAAGGCTGGTAGTCACCTGGAACAGTTTTCCAGCCCCCCTAAGCAGCAGGAGTGTCCATTAACTACCACGGATCGGTGGGGATGGTTTGTAAACTCCGGATACATACAGAGGGGCCTGGGTGCTTATTGGCTGGTGCTTTCCGCTCTCAGAAATGGGTCATTTAAACAGAAAACTGTAAAGTGTTCATGCCTCTGAATGCAGAGAAACTATCAAAACAAGCTCCTGTCTCCATGCCACAGACTCTGCATTCAAATAGAGACTCGGGGCATGTTGTACGGGAACGAACCAAGTGCTCCCAGCAGATTCCTTTCCTTTTTCTGATGTTTCACACAATAAACATTTCAACTCTCTGGCGCGAGAGCAGACCTACCCCAATTACCAGGACAGCTTGTTTTGTTTGGAGTAATATTTAAGGGTCCCATCCTGCATCACCGGAGCCAGTGAGAAAACTCTCATCGCCCCCAGTGAGCCTGAATCCAAGAGAGCCCAACAGCACATTAGAGACACCACTGTTACTAGGAGAGTATTTTGCCTGGGTGAGAAGTGGGAGATGGCGCTTTCCTCATAGAAGCAAAACCAGTTCAAGCACATTCTCCCACAGCTCCACCTACACAAAGGTGGAGACATCACAGCTTCCCAATGAAATGCAAGGCAGAGGCTGGCATCACCCAACCATGTTGCTGTAGGCTGATCTGTGACGGCAGGCCATTGCAGTTTTGCAATGTCCTACAGCTGATTGACCTTTTGTCCATGTCACTTGTACATCTGCAAGCCGGAGAACAGAACCACAGTCCCTGAGGTCTCAGAAATCTCAGCTCTGCAGTGCTATATCCCAGAAAGCTGGAGAGGAGAGGAGACAGAAAGAGACTGGAAAACTTTAAGATTTGGAAATTAATGCATGCTAAGAGAAACAAAATTCAATTTAGTAAGTGAGATCTAAATAACAACAGCTCATCACTAATTGTTATATTCAATATGTGCATTATACAAAGTTGGGTTGTTTTTCACAGCATGGTGAGTGCTGTAAGTCTGGGAAGTTAAAATGATGTAGAGGCTAAGTGAGCCGCAAAGGGGCCACTGAACAAGGCATCAGTGGACCGAGGAACTCGGGTTGCTGATCCACAAGTCACTGTCAGCTGTAGCAATAGGGAACCTGGAGGATGAAGGTTGTGGAGGCAATCAAATGGTGAAACAGGAGCCCAGCAATGAAACGAGTCCTTGTGAATCCTCATCTAGCCCTCCTGGGGCAGAAGGTAATAGAGGTGCTATTTTTGAAGGAACATGTCTCAGACTACCATGACTGAAGCAGCCCTTTGAACCCCTGGTTTCAAAAACTGAAGTAAGTTCAGACATTAGGCTTCTTCAGCTTCTGATCGTGTGCTAATTGCATATAGCATCTGAACACTAGATCCATTAAACAAGCCAGAAGTCAGGGGCACAGAGGACAGCTGAGCAGATCTTACCTATTGTCATTATATTGTGGAAATATCAGCAAAGGATGGATCTGCTGCTGGAGCTGGGTCATGGATGGCTGAGATGACTACCACAGTGCCACACAGAGTGAAAAAGCCTTGGAGAGCTTGGAAAGAGGAAACATGCAGCTATAACTGCCCTGAACCATCAGAGCAGCTACAGCAAGCGTCCTTTTGTGAATAACCACTAGGTTATTCAATCTCCAGAGCTATACAAACTCCATCTCTTCATTGTCTGAAGGCTCCAGTGAAGCCTATCAGCTCACTCATTTACCTTGTTAAATGCCATCTGTGCTTTATCAACCATGTGTCACATCCAGTTATTCCAACCAGCTCCATCACAGCACTCGGCAAAGGTACATCTATATCTGAATATTCACGAACAAGATGAGGTCCATCTGTGCATAGTACTAACATATAGTTTGTCAAGATGGTTCCTGCATAATCCCGCCTTCATGGGGATGGCTCTAGGTCATCCTCTGAAATATTTGAATTATCCCAAGCAATCTGCTCCACCTTGTTATGGTCTTCAGAAGGTAACACCACTTTGAAATGAATAATATTAAAAGAGAGTAGATAGGTCTACACTGTCAGAGAGACTTCAGCATTTTCCTCCTGTCCTTTCTGTTCTGAGAGTATCCCAAAAGCACACAACATGCACCCCTTGCAATATCTCATCTAGTCAGGCAGAGAACCCGGTAGCAACCTTTCATCAGTTGTGGCGTAGAAATAATCTACCATTGAACATCTCTCTGAGCCCGGTCTGGTTTCAGATTGGTACCCAGATGGACAAAGAAAGATCCTGAGGATCTGATGCATCTAAAAACTGATAAACATCCTTGCAGCATGCTAAAATGAGTATGTGATCGCTTCTTCAACCCCAAGCAGGTTTGTCACCACTGCAGGGCTGACATTATATCGGGCAGGAGCACAGTTCCCATGCTGTCTTTAAATTCTTCAAAATTCATCTTTGAAAACAGAGACATGCACATTTTCAAAAGGAAAAAATGTATATTGAAATAATTAAAAAAATAAGCAAAGTATTTCCACCTTTTTTCCAACGGTTTCAAGCTTTTTCAGTCAAGAGTTGTTTGTCAAAATATGCTCCGAAGCCATGAGTGTTTCTGAATGCCCTCCAATGACATTCTTTCCTGAGTCCGTTAGGAAAATACATGTCTCAGCTGAGGTCAGGCGGGTGGCAGGAGCAGCTGGTCCCTGAGACCAACTCTGAGCAGGATACGAAGTGGCGAGCTCGATGTGAAAGACCCCTCTCTGCGGCTGCTTTGCTTGGACCACATTGCTTTACTTTGTCATAGGAGTTTTGGGTTTAACATAAAACTCTTTTTGCAGCAGATGCTATACGTGGGATTTAATCGGTGCATGGCCTCCACCCTCACTCCCTTGGCACGAGGTCAAGCTGCTCACGTGCGTTAGGGGGGGTCCTGAAAATGTTCAAAAAACCCAAAACCCAAGGTGTCTTAAACTGGCCATAAAAACACTCATATGCACACTGTGGGGCCATATCTATTTATCCTCTATTGCAAAGCAATTCTCTGAACCGTCTCGCTCGCTTTTCATTACGTCACTGCTGCTCTCTCCTCCTTCACCACGTGTCCAGGCACCCCCGGCCAGGTGGGCAAGCGCCGCTGCCCTCTGCGCCACTGCCCTCCGTGCTGGGTGATGGCAATTTGATGCGCGCTGCCTTTGTACCCCTGGTGGCCATGGGCAAGCGGGAAGGAGGCAGGCAGAGCTGACAAACGTTAGCTGGATGCATCCAGGAGCCCATCACCTGCCCGGGCAGCACAAGCCCAGCGGCTCTGCACCCTTCCCCAGCTGCCGGTGTGCGCAAAGCGAGCAGACGCAGGGCTGCGCTCCCCTGCGCAGGCTGTCAGTCTTTCTGTCTGCCTGGATCCGTCTGCCTTTGTGCACCTTTCCTTGGAAGCGGCAATTTCTGACAGCTAATATTTCACAGAAACCAGAGCCAGCTCTCTCCCTCCCTCCTTCTCTCCTCTCTCTCGCTCCTGTTTATGAAGCTGAGGGTAAGTGTTTAATTAGTTGCCTAATTGCCTGGGTAATTGGTAGACATACTCAGCTCTCCAAGTAATCAGTCTGAACAGGCCTTGAAAATATCTGGCCCAATATTCATTAGTGCAGTTAAATCGTTAAACAGTTACTGTGTTTGGTTCCTGACAAAGCCCAGCGACCGGCTGCGTTTGCTGCATCCCGGCCCCGTGCTGCACAGCCGGGCAGGATGGGGCGGACGGAGCGGCAGACCCGGGGGGCCACAGACGGAGGGGCAGAGCCCTGCAGGAAACACCTCCGGCTGCGCACACATCGGGGCCGGGCAGGGACAGCGGCTGCCCGGAGACCTCCCCTCCCGGAGCTGCTGCGGTTGGAAGGGGCTGGGGAGGGGGCAGCCGACACCGGCTAAACCCACAGAGGGAGGGGGAAAAAAATCGGCAAATGCAAAAGCTGGTGAAAGCAGGCAGCTTGTCCCTCTTGCAGAGGACGTCAGCGCAGGTGACCCTGCCATCTTGGCGTGCGGAGACGCCTCCCTTCCCTGCTTTTCTTCTTGCTCCAGCCTCCCCTTCCCATGCCCCAGCTGCTCCTGTCGCCCCGCCGCCGCTCCCGGCAGCGGCCCCCTTCTCCCTCCCTCGGCCTGCTGCTGGTTATGAAGCCGGTTTTGCCATTAGCTGGAGTATCAATGTGAATATTGTCTCGGCGGGCTACGGCAGGCTGCCCCCGACCAGAAAAACTCATTAAAAGGGACTTGGCCGGTCCTTCCCCGCCTGGGCACAAAGGGGCCGTTCTGCCGAGCACGCCTCGGGAGCTCGCGGCCCCCGTGCTGCCAACCCGCTTCGCACCACGGCAGCCCCCAGCCCCACGGAGGAGGAAGGGGGTCGGTGCCGGCAAGGAGCCCCGGAGAGGTCTCTACTGCACAGCGTGCCTCCGAAGTGCAAATGCTTCTACCACACGTTGCAGCAAAGAGCAAGGCATTGACCCAGCCAGCTTGGGGAATAAAAGATTCAAGAATTGAGCAAAGCAAGAGCAGGCCCTGGCTTCCTTCGACCTGCTGCTGAGTTTCCTGCGGTGGATTATTTGGACAGCGCAAGGTGCCATGGATGATGGGATTAAAAGCAACACGGCTGCAGTGAGGTGTCACTTCCCTTCCGTATCTCATTCCTGTTCAGGGCAAGCTGGATGGGACTCCTGGCCAGGGAGCCATGCAGCATATTCCCATATGGCTCCAAAAGACATGGAAATAGCTGTGCCCCCCTAAACACTATGCCCAGGCCAGCAGAAGGTCGGTCAGGATATATAACCTTAAAGCTGGTTCTAGCAGTGACTCAAGGAAAATGCACGTGTTATGACTTGGACCCTTGTTAAAAGACGTTTGGCTGTAGAGCATTGTGCAATTAAGTGCAGGGGGACAGGAATCTGCGCTGCCTTCCTAACCCAATGGCTCGAGCCAGCGCACCCCTCCTTGCCCACAGATGCTGCCAGAAGACTGTGTCAAGCGGCTCTGTGCACTTCGTTTTCCACAGAGCTGGCTCTTGTCTCTCTTGCCAGAGCTATTTTGAGTTCACCTGTGAGCCCAGGAGTTCACTGCTGATTACCCAGCCCCGAAAGCTCCCCAGGGACCTCCTGGTGGGACAACCTGGCCAAGAGGCTGTGGTCCCAGGGCCATGGCAGGCAGGGGGAAGGCAGGTCCAGGGAAGCGGATTCCTAATCGGATCTGCACCTTGGTTTTTGCCAGATGAACAGTTGGGTTCCTGGCAGGCAAGCCCGTCAACCTGCAAACGAGCACAGGACACGCTCTGCGAGGCCCCTGGGTGGCCCCGTGCCAGCACTGCCAATTACCCACCGCGCTGGGCAGAAGGCAGGGCGGGAATTTGGGGCAGAACAAGAAGGAAATTGGATGAAGCCGCAGAAAAGATCAGGAGGCTGTGAAAGGGAAAGAAGAGAGGATTTGTGTGTAGGCTTTGGCCCGGAGATGAAGGGGAAATCAGAGATGCTGGGTTAAAAAAGGGGCAGGCGGGGAGCTGGAGAGATTGGAGACACTGTCTGGTCCCATGCAGGAGATATCAACAACTGGACGAGGGACACTGAGATAGCAGAGAGGCAAGGAGATGTTCAGGGAGTCGGAGGACGGCGATACACCCCGACACGCAGAGAAGCAGGAGGCATGCAGGTACCTGAGGTGGGTGCTGCTCCGCGGGCACGTGCGGCACGTGGAGGGAGCTGGTGGCAAGCGTTGTGGAGCAGCTGCCACCTGGTCTAAGCAGCTGGCCCTCAAGGCAGGGGCCGTGTGCTTCCCCATCAAGTGGGAGCACCCTCCTCCTCTGCTGCCTCCCACGTTCACAAGGCTTTCAGGATTTCCAGGAGAACACCCTGGCCTTTTGGGGGAGGCTGGAGGACAGTCGCTGGAGAGTCCCCATGCCCGAAAACTGTGGGGACGAGGCCATGCCTGAGGGAATGCTTCTAGTCTCTGGGAGCCCTGGGCAGCCCCCAATGGGCCTCCCAGGGAAGGGTGAGCGTGGGCAGGGGAGGAATGTCAGAGGTGATTAAGAAGGAGGTTTCCATCCATTACTTTGCCAAGTGGTTCCTTCGAGTCACTGGCTGGCTTTGTTCTCCCCAACATCTGTAAGAGATTATGGATGCCTTCGCAGCCGAGGACATGGACGAGATCTATAAATACCGTGAGCTGGGGGTTACTGCTGTCAGAGGCGAGCTCTGCCTGGGTGGCCTGGAGGCCGGGCAGCCGCCAGTCACGGACAAGATGCTTGGGCGATGCAGGCTCCTTCCCCACTGCGGCACTGGGGGAGACCAGACCAGCGGCGAGCTGGTGGCATGAGAGGCAGGACCTTCCCGGGCTGAGCTGCTGCAGGGCCAGCTGCAGCCGAAAGTGCGGCTGAGCAACTGGAGCACGAGACTGGGATGGGAACTCCTGAGTGCTGGCCCCTGTGCTGGTACTGGCTCCCCTCTGGCCCTGAGCATGTCACATCGTTTCGCAGTCCTCATCTTAAACAGGACTGACATATCCCCTGCAATGGGAGAAGGGTCGATCAGTGTTTTTTTGGCAAAGACCTCAGATAGGAATACTGTCTAAAGCTGAGATAATGCATGCCCAGATACCATGATGACGGGCACCATTTAAGAAACAAGAACAGAACAGGCTATTAATACATGATTCGCCCAACTTCTCTTGTCAACACCATTCCCCCCAGATCGGGCTGTAATTCCTGACTCCATCCCACACCCTCCCTCCAAATATCGCGGGAATTTTTGTTGTTCACACAATGCTAAAGGAGTACGAGCTGAATTCTCGGGTGACTAATTGCTTCAGCATGTCTTTGTTAGTGCAGCTTTTCCCACTGAAAAAAGATCCCGATTTTATAAGCTGCCTAAAGATCCAGCGCTATACTTACATGTTGTTAGCCACAATTATCCCCTCCTTGATGAAGGATTCCTGATTAGGGCTGTTGCATATTCATCTGCGGACTACGCCAAGCCTGGCTTTGTTTTTCAAGGTTGAGAATTGTATTTTGTTGGATTCAATTCCCATCCCAGACCTAGATTACAAGGCAGAAGAGGAGGAGGCAGCTGAGGTTGCTGGAAGCACTGAATCCTCCTAGTATTGCTCACAACATCCACCAGACGCGTCAGACTTGCCATGCAAACCAGAGATCCTCACAGCCTTCGTGGGCTTGGCTCAGTGAGCCTGGTGGCTTCAAAAACTGTCACAGATCACAGTCATGTTCAGGTCAAAGAGTGGGGAACTCGTGAGTGGCCCTGGTGCAGAAGGGTGGGTGCTGGGTAGGATCTCAATTCAAAATCTTCGTCCGGCAGTTGAGATTTAATGAGTTCCTGTTCCAAACCCTCCCTGGAGGTACTGGCCCATGTGCCACCACAGGAGAAGAGGTGAGAGGGGGACTTGGCCAGGAGGGAATATTTCACAGAGGAACTTCAGCTGCTCTCCCCTGCTGATTCCTCCACTTAAAAAAAAAAAAAAAAAGGAAGAAAAAGAAAAAATAATTACTTCTCAGCCTCTAACCTTTCCAGCAAGTGACTTTGTAATAAATAATCCACATGTCTCTCCAGTGCAATCCATCAGCAGGAGCGCCTAATTACTTTAGACTCACTTTGAAAACCCTTCCAGTGCCACTTTCAGATAAATAAAAAATTAATGTGGAACTAAAGCAGTAAACCAAAGGAAGTTTCTCCATCCTCTCGCAGTTGTCTCCAGTTCTGGCTGATGCCTGGAAGACTCAGATGCCCGAAGACGCTTCCTCCTGTCGTGCTGAAAGGTAAAGCATGGGCTGCAGGTTGAGGCACGGGGAACTCAGCCATGCAGTGTGCTTGGGGAAACCTTCCTCCTGAGATGCAGATGCTTGGAGAAATAGCTGCAGACAGACCCAAAGCAATTCTTGTGTCTGAAGAATTTTGCTTTGAATCCCTGTTCTTTGGGAGGTTTGTTATTTGTTTTTAAGAACATATTTTGGAGGTGAGGAAGCTCCGGTTTCCTTCCTGGAATTGCTCACTGCTCCCCACTTGCACTGTCCTCTGCATCATCGCTTTCCCTCCCGTTCCTGAGCTTAGAGCCACAGGAAAGGCCTTGGTGTCCCTAGGGGCCAGGTGAGCTGACTTGTGCCCCTTATGCCCTGTGCCACCCCCGCCAAGGTGAAGCGGTGTCTGCTGCATGATTTGCATGGCTGTTGAAGGAAAAGCGTTGCATCCAGGGGCTGGGGATCCTCCCAGCTCTGCTCAGAGACCGATTCCTGGGAGCGCAGGGCCGGACGCAGCAGCAGGCTCTTCTGGGCAGGCTCGGGGCGCTTGTGGAGGGAGGAAGGGCACTGACCCACAGAGGCTGGAGGGTGGAGGCAGCGGTGCCACAACGTGACCTGACAACCCCTACGGGGACAGCAAAACAATCCATCATTCCTCTTCACTGTTAAAGAGTGCAGCAAGGTGCCATGTCCAAAAATGTTCAATATGGGAACTGAATGCCAACAGGTAGCACTTTTAGGGGCATTCTTTGGAAGTGAGAAGAAAAAAAAAAAACCCGGCGAGGCCAGTTACACGGTCATGCTAAGTATGGTGGGCGCAGAAGAGAGACAGGGCACTGTCTCCAGGGCAGCCCATGGCATCCCCTACAACAGGAGGGCATACTCCAGTAGAGCTAAACACCAAAGCGAACAGGGTCTGGCTGTGGGATCATTAGAGTAAGGATCGTTAGTCAGATGAATTTCATTACAGAAGAAATAATCTTGTTCTGGTGAAAGACTCAGTCGGCCACCAAAAGGGATGGATATTCCGGTGATCCTGTTGCAGCAAATGGTCTAGCTATCCCTAAGGGAAGCGATAGCAAGAGAAGGAAAGATGCTTAAAATATCTGGTTGCGCAAAGAGGTTCAGGAGCTGCAGATGCTCCTAGCACCCAGAGGCGCCAGGGCTCTGCCTCCGCCTCCCTGGAGAGGGTCACAGGCAGCCAGAAATGGTCACCTTGGCTTGCAAGCGCTGGAGGTTACAGGTGCTGGGGAACAATTACAGGCACCAGGGCAGAGTCCCTGCCTGATCTGGATTTGCTGGTGCTTTCATTTGGGAACCACATCTATTTGACCCCCTTTTTTATCTAGAAATAGCAAAGCTACCAATTTCTTGATATTACTGGCAATAAAATTAATATTCAAAACACTGTGCCAGAATTTCATTTTGCAAAGTGTAAAAGTATTTCATGCCTTTGGCAGCTGAAGGCTGGAGCCTTCTAAGAAGGCTTCGTCCCCCTCTTCCTCCTCTTTTCACCCTACTTTTCCATTCTCTTCTTTCTCTTCACTTCTCTGCGCTTAAGGCCCTCAGCAATACCCAACAAGCATTCAGAAACTAAAAAACAAAAGAGAAGCAAAATTAAATATCTGAGAAAAACAGGCCCAGAACCAATAAGGTCTGATTTCACTGTAGGTTACCACAGCCGAGGCAGCAGTGTGTCAGGGGAGGAAGATGCTTGAAAAACCTGCACAAGAGAATTAATTAAACGAATTTCACTCTGCCAATTGTTTGTTATTTTTGCTGACCTCACCAAGTGGATTAATATTTAATTAGCCTTTAGGAGAAGTGGAAAGCACTTATTAACCTGTTATGTCAATCTGTCAGGCCTGGGGTCTCAGGACAGGCGCTGTTACCATGAAACAATAGAAATATCAAGGTCTGCTTCTTGCCGGCTCCGACAGTTATCCCCGCTGGAGAGCGGCAGTCCGGAGGGGGATGGAGGGAGAGGACCGGTCAGCCCGAGCTGAGGGGCCCTGGCAGTGGGTGCCCCAAGTTCAATCACCTTTAGAGGTGTGGGCAAGAGCCTGGAAAGCCACACACAAGGTCCCAGGTGTGGGTGGGAAGCACGTGCAGTAACACAATTATTTTAGGATGGAGGCTAGGTCTCTTCTGGTGTGATGCTGCTGACTAGGAAAGGTTAAGGGTTTGCTTCATTTTCACCGATCAAAAACATCGTTTCCTTTATATTGTGTTTATAATTACCATAGTTCAAAATACTAAACCTGGTGTTGACATTTCCTAATCAATGTGGAGATGTGGTGAGTTCTGGCAAGGAGCACGAGGTCCCGGATGAGCCTTCACTAAAGAAAAGCTCTAACCCAGGGAATGGGATGAACGCAAGTGGCAGAAGGAGAAACCCGCTGCTGCTGGTGACAAAAGTCGAGAACACGCCAGGCTGGTGCCGAGCTCGCGTAAAGCCAGGGAGCCTCACCCTGCGACAGCAGGACCACGGCTGCTCACTGCAGCGCTGGGTCTCGTCCCAAAGAAATGAAACCTCGGGCACCATTAAACCCTGAAGAAACATCCTCAGTCAAACGGCGTGATGAATGTTGTGAACGAGTTAAGGAGCCTAGGAGGAGTTTAGAAAGAGATAGTGGCTAAAGTGGCTGAAAATCTTCTTTTGTGGAAATTCTGTCAGACTCTAGGCACATCTGTGAGCTAACATCCCCACTTACTGCCTTCGCTATCTCTCTCTTTTAAGAGTGACCACAGGAGGAGAACTGCTTGGGTTAGGTAAAAATGAGAGCTGAGTCAAAGCAAATTGTCCATCTCCAAACTTCCCCCGGTCCCGATGGCTCTGAGTATCACACCCAGCTCTGGATCTGCACTTTGAATTTGGCTTAGGGAGTCAAAACTAAAGCTCAGATAAAAATAACCCACCAGCTTTCTCTTGGGTATTCAAAATCAGCATCTCCATCCTGGTTTTGCAGTCTAACAAGAATACCAGAGAGATGCCAGCCACCACAAGAGCCAACCTCCCAGCACGGGGAGAAACCTTCAGCAGAAGGCAAAAGCAACAAACCATATTCAGGAGAGTATGGGGCTGCTGGCAGCGAGTGTGGGTTCACAAGTCCCTTTCAATCTCTGCACAAGAGAGGCAAAACGAGCAAATGGAGGTGGGAGAGGGAGCGCTCGGAGGTCAGCCTGGAGCGCTGGGGCTTCTTGCTGGCTGCCGAGCGGTGGGTCATGCTCCCCCTCCTGCAATCTGCCACCGTGCATCAGCTCTCGCAGGCTGACCCGTCCATGCCATAGTGGCATGATCCAGCTCTTCCCCACACCTGGCCGCCTCATCTCCGGAGGGCATGAGCTCTGCCCGCAAATGCTACACCAAGGCTGCCCAGGCCAGGCGCCTGGACCGGGTGCCACTGCTGCTGCTTTGTGACAGGCCATATCATTTATTATTATTATTTTTTAAAATTAAAATCCTCCTGAGCTTTATTAAATAGGGATGCTGATAGGTAATTAAATCGCAACTTAATTAAATCTGCCTGCTCAATCCAACCGCGGCACGCTGGCTACTCTGCAATCCCTGCGAGAGGTTGTCAGCGGAGAATGGCTACATGGATTAAACGCTGCCTCGTGCTTGGCACCGCCACCGCCTCCCTGCCTGGGCACACAGTGCCGTGGCCACGTGGCACCAGGTTGGCCAGGTTTTGCAACCAGGACGGCCCTGGTCTTAGACCGACCTGTGGCAGTGGGAGACCTCTTGGGGGACCTGACCCCATGTCACAAGTGCTTTTCAGATAGGGGCCAACTCTCTCCAGTACGTCGGGAGCACAGCAGCCCAGCACCAGGAGGTGGGATGGAGGGCTTGTGCCTCCCTGCTTTCAACACACATGAAATAAAGCCGTGGGCAGATAGCGAAGGACTTCTTCCTTCTGAACTGCTTTCTTGCAGCCTTTGCTGCTGGCATGCAGCACCTTTGCAGGGCGAAGGCCACAGCAAAGGTCTGGGAGAGCAGAGAGCTTGCAAGGCCAGGAATCAAAGGGCTCTGCTGGGGCACCATTTCCCTGGGCTGGCTGCTCCCTCACGGGCTCTGCGTTGGAGCAAGACCCACCGCCCACATGGACGTTGAGCTTGGGTGCTGAGCCCTTGGGGTCAGAAGAGAAGAAAGCCAGGGGAAGGGGCTCCTGCAGGGCCCTGCTCTTCCCAGCGGGTTTTGCAGAGGTGAGCCCACACCAGGATGCGCCAGCCCTTGGAGGCTGGCTCTGTTCCCTGGAGTTTGCTGCATTCCCATCTCTCCGGCTCAGCTTCTCTGAACAAGGGCCCAAAGGCAGCAACATGGAAAAACAACCAGGCGGTCTTGCTAAACCGTCAGTGTACTCGTCCCAAGGAAAACAGATCTCGGAAAGAACTCACCCTTTTTTCTTTTCGCCCCTTTTTCATTTCAACACAGGCTCAGCTCGCCACCTTTCTCGGACTTCAGATGCTTTAGCTGCCTTTGCCCAGGGCCTGGCAGCCAGCAGCAGCCCCCGATGACAGACGCTCTTGCTCCCCACACCTCAGGCTTGCGTTTGAGGAGATGCCACTTCGTCTGATGGTGGCCCTGGGTCTCTGCTTTCTCTCACAGTGCCTTTTTCTGACGGTGAAGGTGGGAACAGAAAAAACCTTCCTCTCCCCATCTCTGCACACGCTGTGTCCCTTGCGGCAGGACAGGAAAGGCGACAGCACCTGGCCTGGGATGATCTTCCCTGTCAGTTGGGGCCTCATCTGTCCAGAAAGCAATCGCTAGAGATGCATCATCTCAAAGCCCCTAAGAGCACACAGCTCTCCTTGATCAAATCAGAGACTCACCAGCAGCAGGGAGGTAGGAGACCCTGCCAGATAATACTAAGATATTACCACCACCTGCCTAACACCCAGGTGTTTTTTATTTCTTTTTTAAAAGCTTTCAGCTCCTGAAGGCAACACAGTGAAGGGTGTTTTTTTGTGGGGAGGAAGGGCTTAAGCCTTCCTCTGTCTCTAGTCAAAAGGCGACATCTTTCAAGTTTCCAAAACAAAAGCAAAGAAAACCAAGGGTGTCTCTTCAAAACCCTTCAGTGATTACTGGAAGGTTTTATGACATGGGCAGGGCACAAAGCCGCATTCGCCTCTGGGCCGCAGGCTCAAGAGCAGCCCAGCAGGACCGTGTGGCTCAGCACCAGGCGAGCACAACCTGGAGCTTAGCTTAGAGACCCTGAACCTGGAGGCACAGGGTTGTACAACAATACCAGGGTTTCCCTTTAGAAAAATACTCCCGGCTGTAGCACCAAGAACAACAACATAAGCAACAGCAGGCACTAGGCTTTAAGAAACTCAAAGGCTTTTTGTAGTCCTTTAAGTCATGAGAGCTGCAGGCTTGTAGTCAGAGATTTCTCCTCACTTCTGAGTGCCTGAGGCTGGCAGCATCTATTAGGTAGCCTGTGCCTTTCCATTCTCCCCTCTCCTGAAGCATGTGCTCCCAAATCCCTACTATGGCTGCTGCTCTGCTGCCCTCATCCAGGCTGCCAGGCAGGAGGAGGTGCGGAGCTGGCCCTGCCTAGGAGAGAGAGCCAGGCCAACCAAAGCAGGCAGCCTTGTACCTCCACGAGGACACCAAATCACCCTGTAGCAGCACCCTAGCCCTGCAGACTGGAGCTGAGAAACCCTCCTAGACCTTCACTATCAGCCCACAGCAGCCTCCCTTCCTTGTCTCATTCTCCTCCCTGTCTACAGGGCTGTTTAGATGTGAAGGTCTTATCCTGCCCCTCTCAGCTCTTCATCCCCAGCCCGACACATAAGGCACACGGCAGACCCCCATGAGACAGACAACCCAAGCTGCACAGACTCTCATTGGCACACTCAGAGCAGAAAGGAGAAGGACAGAAGAGGTAGGCAGGCAGGCCCTTCCAGAGGTAAATGAGAGAGCAGATATTCAGAGCCTGGACCCCTGTAGCTACAGGGCTAAGGGAAGACCCTACTCCTCTTGTCATCTTGATGCCATCTACCCTCCTTTGCCAGGTCTAGCTCTTTCCTCAGGTGAGCCCTTTTATAAACATGCTGGTGGTTATTCCTTCATTCCTGGCAGCTGGCCAGACTTGCACCCAGGTTCTTCCTCTCCGGTTAACGCCATCATCCCAAGCTGTGTCAATCAGAGCACCAAGGAGCCCTCCAGGCCAGGGCACAGCTAATGAACATTATTAGTGTAATTCTTCCTACCCTCTCCACCTTCCCTCACTTGAAGGCTGTGGGGAGACATTTAGCATCAAACCCTGAAACCAGTACTTAATATTTGTGGCATATTTATTTACCCTCTTAGGATATAAGTCTGAAAAAGAGAATCCTATCCTTGTCTCAGAGCACTGTCCTTAGAGGATAAAAGTGCTTCCTGGGTGCTAGGGAGAGATGGGCTTTCCTGGCCGGAGGTTGGGAAGGCGCTGGCTAAGCCATAGCGAGATGAGAGAGAGTCAGAGAATGGAGGTATTTCCTTTGCACTTGTGAAGGATTTCCGAAGAGCATTTTCCAAAGCCTGCTCTTATCTCACATCTCTGATGTCTGTTTTGCTCACAGGTAAAATGGCCACTACCGTGTGCTACCAGTTGGCCTTTTACTGCAAATGCAGGCCTCTTTCACTGCCCGAGGAAGACCTTTGAGCTCTCCTCTGGTCATGGAACCCCACAGTACAGGCATCCTCCTTTTGAGGAAGGTGCCTCACAGTGCCCACCACACCACCACTGGAGTTCTCCAAAATTTGCAGACCAGAGAGAAGAGAGTAGGGAATGAGGTTGCTTGGGACAGGGCAGAGACCACAGTAATGCAGAAAAGAGAAAGGTCCAGTGAACCTGGTGGTGACTTTACAGCAACAGCCTTATGGCTCCAGGTGAGGCTCTGGGAGGAAGGTGCATGCAGCCCTGCAGGAGATTGGCTGCTTGAGGGATGGGAGTGCTCGCAGGTGCTGCTGAGAGCTGGGTGATGCAGGACTGTGGGAACACAGCTCTCTGGACCTGGCATCCAGGTATTTGAGCCCAGGTCCCCTCCCCAATCATCCTCCAGAAGGTGAAGGAAGAAAACCTCGCAAAAAGACCAGAGGGTAACAGCATCTAATGAAAGGCAAAACCCCAAAGAGGTGGCCAAGCTACAGGGAGCCAGTTCAAGGGCCTGATTTTTACACAGTCAGCTTGAGAGAGCAAATCCCTAATCTGCTTCTGCCTCACAGGTGGAGGAGTGAAAGTCCTACCAAGATTAATGTTTAATGCTTGAGTTGGCAGGCAATGCCCTGGGTCGGGATGCTTGGATTCCCCACACCTTGGTTGAAAGAGACTGGTACCCGAGCTCAACCAGCATCCATACCGGATATTGGGGATGACCCTACTCTCACACAAAGGTCAAGGAGGGGTTGCCAAGTTCACGACTCCCCACATCATTTGCCTGGTATTACAAAGTGTTGTGCGCTGGGGCTGCAATAACAGATGAGTTGTCGTGTCTGTATCTGCTGGGGCGTGTGAAACTTCAAACCTCCTAATTGTTTTAGGGCCACTGAGGTGAGCTGCTGGAACACGGCATCGGGCAGGGCGGTCAAGAGAAAAGGCAGCTCATTCCCACCACTGGGTTTGTATTTCTGCTCCTGGTGAGTATGGATGTGTCAGGGAACTGCCTTGCTGCAGTCCCACACATGGCAGCCTCAGTTCCCTGCTGGGAAGAGACAGACACGGAAGGAGAGAGGGGGTCAGCAGCCGAGAGACAGATGGAGATGCATCCTGGGAGATGAGAAAGGGCCTTCATGGAAAGAGAGACACAGGCAGACCCCAGGACACACAGACAAGCAGTTATAGACCCTGGCTCGCTCTCTGAAACAAAGATCATGTTAACAATGCCACCCATGGAGAAGGCCTTCCTTTCTTTTTTTCTGCTACCAGCTGTCTTACCCGGAATACTTTCACCAGTGGGAGTTCATGGCCTTACATTTGAAGGGCTACTTTGAAGGCCAAGCAAAGGCATAGACTGGGACGGGAGTGTCTATGACCAGGAAAGGCTCTTTGTTCTCAAAATTAAAGTGGCATGGAAAGGGAAGACAAAAATGAATGGATTATGTCCTGGGATTCCTTCATACACACTGGGACATCATCTTAGCAGGCACTTATGAAAGTACTGGTCGTACTTGTTCTTCAAAGAGGTCTGCTGTGTGTAAAATGATGCAATCATGTATGGTCATTCACATTTGCACTTGATCTTCTTTTCTGCTGCACACCTGCCTCCTTCCCATCTAAGAGTTTCCCAGATCTCTCCCTCTTCTCTGAAACCAGCCTGTCCACTGCTGCCTTTTGGGTTTTCCCTAGACAGCTCTGTAAAAGCCACCCAGGCTTCTAGGCATCCCCCAAATATGGACAGTTTTCCAAAAGTATTTCATATAGGTTTCCAAACTGGTGGCTTTGGGGCAGTCTCTCACCTCCAACTAATTAATGGCAGGCAGTTTCTCAGCAGAAGTTTTATTAGCAGCAGTGTGTGACACAATTTCAGTTTTTTGAGGAAAGCAATGGGAAGTATGAGGAGGACTGCTCTGATCAGGTGCCATACTGTGCTTTGAAACTTAGAGAGAGATTGCTGATGAACCTACTTCTTCTGTCTCTTGAGAATAGATGTGTGCAGAATATTTCTGTCCTCTAAGAGGCAATCAGAGAGATTAAGTGACTATAGATGTTTACTGAACACCACAGCCAAAAGCTTCTGGATAACCAGATAACCAAATCATGCTTTTGGATCTCTGAGAAAGTTCTGATCTGTGAATGTCACTATTGTCCCACAACAGAGGGCAAATCTATTACATTCTGACCCAAGAGTAGGGAGAACTAGGGTTTAGATCCAGAAAGGAATCTACATTTTGCAGTGCAGCCCTTCTCTTCTTTGAAATTTTGACAGATTGTTTGTTTTTTATTCTTTTATGTGTCCCAGGTGGTGCTGGGACATGTCAGACCACAGGCCAGCTTGAAGTTATGGGACAAACCATAGGTAATTTGGCAGGAGAACATTAAAAATCAAGAGGAGGAAACTATAAATTCAGAGTGTAACCACCATAAAGTATTTTCTTAATTCCCAGCCAATCTCTTAAAACCGTGGATAGTTCTTCCCCCTGCCCACAGGATGCCTTTCCTTCCCCATAGGGTGTCATGTTATGGCTCAGACAACTCAGTGCCACAGAAACTGTGACCATGATGGATTTCACATGTGTTGCAAGACCTGGTGGAGGTTCTGCCCTTTCACACGCTGGACTTCTCTTTTGCGCACTATCAAAGGTTTAGTGTCTCATGGCCCAGTTTCATTTCTCACTGTTTGTTGAAGGACTTCATCTCATCCTTTCTGATTGGTGAAGATGAGCCACCTACCTTTAGAGGCGGGTATGAAACATAACCCTCAGTCAATCCCTCTGTCAGTGCTTGTAGTGAGTCGGAAATCAACTGCAAGTAACTTACATGGTGACATCCAAGAATGTTTACCAGGTTTATTTCTGGGAAAATGACAGACACCAGCAAAAAAACCCTCTCTTCCTCTCCTTCTTGTCTCTTCCCAGCATGACAGACCCTGGAGAAGATGCATGTGAAGATGGGATCTGCTTTCCAGGAAGTTGTGACTGGCAGACAAAGAGTCCTAAACTTTCCTTTGCTCCACTACACCTAGTTCATGGAATAGCTACATTTCTGTGTTCCTTCCTCTTAGCCAGCAATGAAGTTGTCGCTGTAGCTAAAAAGCGCTAAAGGGACTAAATCTCATTTTCAAGAGTCAATCACATTTATGAACCTAAATCTCATAGGTTTTCTTTCCACTTTGTTACCCTAACAATACCCTTTTCTCCCAGCTAGGCCAGTGTCTTCTCATTTGCACTTCTGCCCATTTACCCCCTTTCTGGTTACCTTTTAACTAAAGATCGCTGCCCAATTCTCATTCCTGGTCATGCTTTAAAGGCTGGTGTTTGCTCTGTGAGACGCGAACAGGAAACACTCAGTTCTCGTCTCCATTTAGCTGTTCACAGCCCTGTCCCCTGCTGAGCCAAACCAGTGCTCTCCCAGCCCGACGGCACATCTGCCTGCTCCCGTGACCGCAGGGTCAAGCGCACTGTAAGCTGAGGATGGGAAATCAGGTCTATTTCTTGTGAACCTCTGAGTAAGGAAAAGAAAATGTTTTTTTGAGGGAAATGACTCACAGAAATCAGTTTCTTGTTTTGCCTCAAAAAGAAAAGATGCACGGTAAGTTACAAGTGAAATGAAAGTAAATGCAGTGGAATTTATTTAAGATGGCAGCTTTCTGGGGAAAAGAAAAGAAAGATTTTTGCAAGAAATCACTCCACTGATCTGGCCATCTTATCTCACTTATTGAGTATTACCTGTGATATTCCCATTTCTGTTTCTGAACCTATTTATCTCCACTGCTTCTCTTATAGGCCAGTGTCTCTGATGAGGCTTTAGTTCTAGTTTACCCACTGTGGCAGTGGAAAACTCAAATTCAAAGTTTTCTTGTAAATGTACACTTATTTAAAACCTACTCATGTAACTGAGGGGGAAGTTTTTCTGATATCAAATATTAGCTAACATTACAGAGTTGAGCATTTACACAGTGAACATCAGAAGACTGAATAAAGTCAGGGAAGATTAAACTGAAAGGCACAATTTGGAAAGCTAGAAACAACTGGAGTCAAGCACAAAAGAGCAGGATACTGGTGCTGGGAAAATAGAGCACTAAGTGAGAAATGGTGATGAGAAATGTAAAAGAGGGATTGGCAGACTGAGGAGATGATAAAGACAGGAAAGAGAGAGAGAGAGCAAACCGGTAGAGTAGCCAGAAACAAGAAAATAAAGAGTGAATCTGGTCTTTGGAGAACAACAAAGACTTTCCTTTCTGCAAAGCTTTTTTGAATTTGGACATATCACAGAAGACTGTGAGAGAAGACAGGCTGCCTGAACACCACCAGTAAAGTAAGGAACTGTAGATGGATGTTATCCATCTAGGGATGGCTGGACCTTGAATGTGTGGGTTTCTCAGTGAGTGAGGCCTGCACGAGCAGACGACATACACTGAGTGCTCACTAGCATGTCCCAAAGCATATCAGGACCCCTTATCTCCCCTTAGCTGGTGTTACCTGCTGCTGTCAATGATTTTTTTTCCCCGAAGCAGTTGCTGGCAGCAGAGACTGCCATGTATGCAGAGCTCAATGTCTCACAAGTCTTGAAAAGCATGGAGGCCTCCCAGCTGCCTGTGAGCATGAAGCATGCTCCTTCTCCAACACCAATCCCAAGGGAAACAACCGAGAGGAACACCGGAAGGTCAAAATGCAATTAAAACCAATGAGATTTTCTGCTACTTAATGGGTGCAAAGGAAAGAGGGTCTGGCTCCTGGGTCAGGCCTCTCCCACCCCTTCTGCCTGCCCACTGACTTTCTCCTCAGTCCTGCTCTCCTTCCCTGTCATAGCTTTCGTGGCCCTCCTCTTTTGTAACATCAGCTCCTCTGATGTCCAGGTCCAGCAGTTAGGGGACAATTAGGTAAATGTGTAAGTTTGGAGGGGATTTACACCTCCTGTTGCCCTTGCAATGAATTACCATGGCTGTTAATGGGCTGGTGCCCCAGTGCCTCGTAAATCGTGCAACTGGGGCTGAGCAGTGACGGGTAGCTTTGATCTGGACACGCTGCCCTGCCATGAACAGGAAAAGGAAGAGGTAATTTTTCATGGGTTACTACTCACTCCAGCCTCCAAGTTTTCCACTCTGCTGAAACTTTGACAGTGCCTAATAATCCATCAGCAAGGCTTTCCTTGCTCTGCTTCCACTCCATTACCACCTTCATGTTCCTATTTAGCTTCTTTCACACGGATCCCGGAAAGGTTGATCATCTCCCACCACTCCAAGAGCAGCCTGGAGGGTGGGAGCAAGAACTGTGGTCACCCCATGCATTTCCCCAGAATAGAGGAGTCAAGAGGTGAAAGCTGAGATGAAGGGAAGGAGCCAGCTCATGTCTGCAAAGCTGGGAAGAAACTTTCACCTGGGATCTAGTGCCCCATTACCTGCAGTCAATAAAGGCACTGCCTTCAACATCCAAGCTAAGCTGGTTCTTCACCAGGTGGTGGAGTGCTATTTTCCCTGCCTTTAACAATGTGCCTTCACATCAGCAGCCCTTTGGATGGGGATTGTCTCTTCCCCACGTATAGCACCAAACCCAGTGGGTTCTTGCTGCTATGCTCGTTGTATCAGGCTGCCTTTGTGCTGGCGAGAGGAAAAGGCATCATGAGGGCTGGCTTGAAGCGCTCCTCTGACAGCTGTATGGATAGAGCTGAAAGGCTTCCCCTCTCCAGGGAGCTCCACCATCTGCTGCGAGCAGCTCTCCGCTCCTGAGCAGCATCGCCCTGCATGCCTGGGTGTCCCTCATTCCCTGGAGAAAGCTCTCCTCCCTTGTTGGGTCTTGCCACTTTGGGAATACCATTTGGTTCAATTAAAAAAAATGCCAGCCTGCCATCCCAGAAACCCCTTCACAGCAGAAATATTGGAATCTGAGTGAGAAAGAACAGAGTAAAAACAGCATCACTGATTCACTGAGTGACTGTGGATGTTTCTCTAAATCCCCATTTCTAAAAGGGAGAGGGTGAGGCTCACACCTACCAGAGAGGGACCAGTTGGGACATCAAACAATTGGTGTTATCTGCAAAACACTGAAGTGCCTGAGAGGGAAAGCGAATAAGAGTAGTTACTTCATTGCTGAGATGTCACCTGATCCAAGAGAGAACAAAAAAACATCCTTGGTGATGGAATTTAGGTCTGCTAACCCTCTCTCTTAGGGTCCATTTGAGATGCTCTAGAGTATCTGCCGTGCTGGAAGAGGATGAATTTCCTGTAGGTCTCTTGTCACACCCACCAGCTGAGCCTTGTGTCTTGGATACTTTAGGATATCTCAAGTAGCGCAGTACATTTGGGTACCTGAGCAGAGTCCTTTGTCACCACATGTTTCTTTGCAAAAGACTGCTGCTTAGATTTATTCTCCAAGCTCATCATTCCTCATGACAGGTCTTACCTTATATCTCCTATATATTAGACCAATACATTGTGTGTGTTCCATTTTACACGTTTTGCCTTCTGAGTGGAACAGAATCCCTGAAAGTGCACTGTTTTCTTAGACTAATGAATTCTTTGAGAGGGGTAAAAATCACCTCAGTAATAAATCCAAACTGTGAAGGCTTGATGTATCTGTTTTTCTGTTCGCCTCCACCGCTGCTAGACAGAATTAGCCCTCACCTAATACAGAGTGCAGAGTTGATACAACCTTGTTTAGTACAATTGGTTTGAATCCATTATATTGACAATATCAATTTGTGTAATTCCTTCATTAGGATTTTGTACTAAACTGTATTTGAAAGGAGCTGTTGACCTTGATTAGCTCTTTAATTGTGGTTAAAATCTAAAGTAATTCAGATACCAGCCTTGACTGTGGAAGGAAAGGACCATGCCATGTGAGAGTGTAGTCAATAATTGCTAAGTTCCCCACGGACAGAGTTCCCGTGTTTTATAGGCTCTGGGTCTCACCACTGCCTTAGTGCATCCATTTCCATTCACTTTGACTGGACCCTGTGGGCTTTACCTCGCAGGGTGTACTGCAAGAGCAGACACTAGATATAGTCTCCTGGAAATATTCCAGCTGGAGTCATCCTTCCAGCTCACAACAGCCCCTGCTTCTGCATGCAGGTAGGATTTTTCTTTGCTGCTCATCCAGAGATGTAACAGTGCTGAGTACTGTCCAATGGTTGCTCAGAAATGGATAGGATGAGGTGCTCTCTGTCCACAAAGCTAAATCTTAGTTGCAAATATTGCCTTACTCACTTTGTGGTCTCTCAGCAGCAGAAAGAAAATAAGAATGTTATTAGAACATATCAAGAAGCCCACATCTGCATGTTGGTGCCCAGATATCTGCAGAGGATGCTTAATAGTGTTATGGGCACCCAGGAGAAGAGATGGACAGGCTTGCTGGCATTTCCTCAGGTGCAAAACTCTCACTGGAACTCAACAGGAGCTGGATGCCTAATGCCCTCAGGTCCAACAGCCACGTGCCTTGAGGTCTGCATATGTGGAAGTGTTATGGGTGAAAAATGCCAGGCATGAGAAAAGTCATTTCCAGGACTTCCACGTGTTGAAAGGGAAAATGGGTGGGATGAAGCCTGAGGGGAACCCTTTTAAGTCAATGAGGAATTGTGCCAGAGAACAGCAGAAGGAGCAGTTCAGCAGGAATTATAGAGAAGAAAAAAAAATCTGGCAAGAGATATGGCTGCAGAGATGGAGCACTTCACTTTGGGGAAACTGAACGTTTCAATTAAAAATGACAGAGCCACGATCCTTTAAGAGCAGTTGGATTTTAATAAATTTTTCATGAATGGAGGCAGCTCATATCCTCAAGACCTGACAAACTCTCTGCTCTTTGGAGATCATGTGTTCTCCTGGATCTATGTCTTTCTGGCATCAGATGGGATTGTTAGCCATGGATCAAAGAGAGAAAGCACAAAAAGGCCTGTCAGGCATCTTGTGCTACATATGTGTGAACAAAACAACATAATGACAAGGTATACACAGGGTCTGACCAAGGCACACTTGCAACACCAGCTGGGGGTAGGGTTAATAGACTGGAAGAGGGGAAAGAATGGAGTCATGGCAAAAAGAGACGAGACAGAGCAGAATGCAATGAGTGTAATATCCAGAGAAGAAAAGACAGATGACTAGAGCTATGGCAAGGGAAGGAGAGGGTTTATGGAAAGGAAGAGTAAACTAGTAGTGGAGAAGAAGAGATCAAGACAAAAGAACAGGCTGTGAAGAAGATGAATGTCAAAGAGAGGAGGGGATGCAGAAGGCAAATGGAGAGGAGTTTGTGAAAGACAGAAGAGTAAAGCAGTGAAAGTAGAGACAGACAGAGACGGAGGGAGAGGGGGAGGGAGAAACATACCCTTTGCGCCTGGGAAAAAGACAATAAAAGCTGTGGACTCCTGTCACGCAGGACAAGCCCAGCACTATTTACTGTTTGCTCATTTAACCTGGTTAATTTTTAATAATGTTGAAATTTTCATTTTAATAATTTAAGTAAATTATTTATTAAACCACAGGATAAAGGGATCATAGCAATTATGAATTGACAGTGTTACCTGAGGCTCATGAAAAGGTAAGGGGTTTTGCAAAGTCCCTGTTATTGGATAAACATTAAATTAGTAACAACTTCACATCCAATTCAAATTACCTTCTTCTAAGTCTAAGATAGCTCTCTCTCAGCCTCTCCTGGAAAAGAGCACAGTGGGCAAAGGGGGCCGTAGGGAGCCACGGCTGTCCTATGCGAAGCTGGGTCTGAGGATGTTTCTCCTAGATGTCACCGAGGCAGGGTGAAGCGGTCTTTCCATCAGAAGAGGACAACAAGGTGACACTCACTGCTCTGATAATGCAGAAAATAATTTAAAAAGGCAATATAATAGTAAGAAAAGATGGCAGGATGGGTCCTATCTGGCTCCAACTATCAGAGTGGTGATGGCTTTCCCAGTACAAAAAATGTCAACAGGAGTTTACTATTGCTTCTTACCTAGTGCACGACTCGCTGTTACAATTCTGCAATGCATGGACTCCCCAGCCAGCTCACTGACCACAGGAACTGAGCTGTCTGATGCCAGCTGCCTTGTTAAAGGGTTCCTGAGGAAATGTGGACATGGTCCTGAAAGATCCTGAGGATGTGCCGCTTCTGGTGACTTGAAGTTCAGTTGTCCCCAGGGAGAAGTCTAGGTAGAAATCTGCAGGCTGCACTCAGATGAAAGCAACCTTTGTTAAGTAAAAGTTAACGGTCTACATGGAGACATAGCTCTTCACTTAAAATAATGGTATCAGGATTACAAAATAAAATCTTAAATATTTGAAAGATTGGAAATGTAAAGTTTAAAAACATCTAGGGAATGTAATATCCAGATATTCTCTGAGAGAGCAAGAATTTTTTCTTCGGAAATGGAGGATGGTGAGACATGGGAAAAGAGAGAATAGGGCTGGATTTGGAACCTGAAGGCCCCGGTCAGCAAAGTACTGCATCATTTGCCCAACTTTCAGCATCAATGTAGCCCCACAGAATTCAAAACAACCATCCATAACTTTAACAGCAGTCCCAGATTTTAAGTGTCATAATGAATCAGAGCCAAGTTTGCATTTTCATATTTTGTGATGTTTAATTTTAAAGCATTTTGTTTTAATTACCAGTTTCCAATCATTTTTATGTTAGCTCTGAGTGCCTTTCCTGCATTTTCTTCTCAATAATTAAAACTTTTTAATAACATTACTTTCAATCAAAGGATTTCAATTTATCTTCTAACTTAGCTCTATCCTTACAAGTTTTTTTTTCCCTGGGAATTTCCTAACTTTCAGTAAAGAGGGTTTTTTTTCCTTCCAATATTTTGAGAGCTCAGTTTTCTTGAAAATGTTCTTTTGAAAAGCATTAAGACATGTTTAGAGTCATAAATATTTGTACATAAGATGACTCAGATATAAATCTGTTCTTCCTTCTTTTTCATTTAAATATCAATAACCACTGATCAACACGTGAAACCAGTTGATAAATGAACATCCCACAGACTTGAGAAAACTCCCTCTCAATTTTGAAATTTGCTTAATTGTATTTTCGTATCATCCCAAACAGGTGAGCAAATAGAATATATTAACTGGAAAAATAATGTTGACCAATGTATACAATAGTGAACAAATACTTAATTCAACTGTAAGGCCTATCTGTTTTATAATAAAATAAAACAGCCTCATTTACAACAAACTGAAAACAAGTGAAAATATAATTCTTCAGAGTGTCTAAACCCCATCTGTATCTAAACTTGCCAATCTCCAGAGTTTATAAATTGCCAGAGTTTATAAACTCTGGAGAGCTTGTGGCAGTCTCTCCAAGGGACGTGCATACTTTAAAAATAAAGTCAGAGAGAAACCTTAGAAACTTATAAGTACCAGAAGACAGAGCAAATAAATATGAATCACTAAGATCTCACTAATATGCTAAAGCACTAGTCAGCACTGTAGATGGTCCATTATAACTGGATCAACCTATTCCTGAGAATATCATATTAACTAAAAACAAACAAAATCATCAAAGTGCCTCCCCTGGGTATCTCAGCTCACCTTGTTCCTCTGCCCTCGATCTTCCCTCAGATTATCCTGTCAGGAGATCAAGTGATAAATTTCAAGTGTAAAAACTTTTTGTTGCTGGGAGTTGAAGACTGAAGAAAACATATCAGAGCTGATCGCAGAAATTGGGCAGTTTTTCACCAGAAAATGTTAATTCCACAACATCACAGTGTTTGCTAGGAATTTATCAGTGCTGAATTTTTCAGGGAAAATCTATCAGGATCTTTAATTCTGGTAAGGTCCAAGAGTATGTTTCAAATTGAGTATTTTTTTGATTTTTTAGTGCATAAAATCATAATATTACAAGATATTTTACATCTGTTCCAAGATCATAATATCATAGGATATTTTAAGTCTCTTCCTTTCATAGTCTGTTTTAAAATATTGGCTTTTCATTCCAATTTAGGGCAATGGGAAATTTGGGAATACTGAAATTTCCCACAGAAAGTCTGAGTTTCTGCTAGTTCAAAAACCAATGCAGTGGGAGCTGAAGTTAAAACCTGAAGTGGCTGCTGTGAAGTTGCAGTCCTGGGAACCAACTATTTCTCTCAAGACAAAAGAAACACCCAACAACCAACCCTCTGAAACCTAAACTGATTAGATGTATGGTTATTTACAGTCTCTAACTTCCTTTCTTCAAAACTTCTCTTCCATCGACATTAAGATAATTTGGCCCTTTCAAGTATTCCCCAGGGCCAACACTAATTACATCCTGGGCAGCTAATCAGCCACAGTGGAACAAGCTTCCCAGCGGGTGATGGGTCCATCAGCCCCTCAGAAGGCCTCGGAGGATGGAGGAGATCCTCACTCTGGAAAGTACCTCTATCTCACGTCCTCTTTTTCACAGCGAGCATTTTATTTGCGAGGGTAGCTGTAGATTGAGGAAGGTTTTTGCAGACTCACGGATCTGACTGAGTATATGATATTAACAGACGTCTTTCCTGCTGCAGAACAGAGGCGATCAGCTGTATTTTGAAGCCCAAACTAGGCTGAACACACCAGGGCAGGCAGCAATTAATAACAAAGCGTGATTACTTAGAACAGCTCTTCCCAAACTCCTCACTGGGTAGCAATAACAAAGGCCGCTGCTTGGGCTCTTCCATCTCCCGTCACTTCTTTGAGCAGTCTCTAATACCTAAGTTACAGTTGTTATTCTTCAGGGAGGGGGTCTGATCCAAAGCCTAACTGAAAATGAAAGAAAGCCTGCTATGGACATCCATTAGCTTTGGATCAATCACATGGAAAGACGCAAGGATGCACAAAGAAATTTAGAAGCATGAAGCCCACCTGCACGACCACGTAGCCTAGGTAGCACACTCAGGGTCTTAAACACGGCAGTTTCTTTGCTGCCAAGGGCTTCCGCAGTGCTGTGGAAGAGCCCCATTTTGCCAGCGCTTCCACCGGCAGAGAGACTCAGTGGTCTCCTACTTCAGGGGCTCTGTAAATGGCCCTCTCCTCCTCCAGCTTTCCTCACGTCCCTTGCTCAGGCCAGAGGCAGCCTGACAGGGACGCTGCAGAGGTTTGTCTTTATTTTAAGTTGCCAGCCAACTGTTTCCTCCCCTCCTTTTTTTTATTATTAAAATTTAAAAAAATCCCTCCCCCTTCCCTGTCCCTCCCTGCCATGTTCCCAAGGTGCCAACTAATCTCCGATGCCCAGCTTGTACACAGCCACCTCTAATTGCTCCTGCATTTTCATCTGGTGTAAGTTCAGCCATAGCTACAGCTGCCCCTCTTCCCCCCGGGAATTCACACCTTCATTATCACTCTTTACTGCAGAGCCGTCCGCAGGCTCTCGGCTCCTAACAGCAGCTCCGATAAAAAATAGAGCAGCTTTTCAGTGGTTTCAATTTTAATTACCAGCATCAAGGCAGCTCGCATTCTCACCAGGCTGTTTCGCACTAATTAAAGTGAGGAGGAGTTTATGGAAGGGACACCAACTCCACTTCACTCCCTCATCTATTATTTACAGACAGTAATACAAATAATTTCCAATTTAAACAGTCTGAGCTGGCCAGCAAAGAGGAGGGAGAGGTGGGGAGAACACTAGGCAAGGAGAAACTCAAATAAAGAGCAGAAACAAACTAAGAGAATGAGAAGGAAAATCAACTCCCAGTGCCCTCTAGTGGGATGATTTCTTGAGGGGTCCCAAGGTCAGAGGTGTGAATGTGCCCAGGAGACCCAAGGAGGTGTCAGACAGTGGTTTCTCCTAGCTTGGCCTCACCAGTGACCTTCAATGACAGGACTGACCATTTTGAAAAAGGGTCCAGTTTGCTTGAGGCACTGCAGCTCTTCCCCCCCCGGGCCAGGGTTCAGTCCCATGCTGTTCATCGGCAGTGATGTTTTGTCTTTCTCATGGGGAGTGCAAGATACTGGTGGAAACAAGCCCTGGAACTGCAGCCCATGAGGGCTGGTGCTCTGTAGTCAGCACGAAACTTCTTGAGGGCGCTTTGACCCTGCGGGCCGTGCCAGCGTTGATCTTCCAGCTGAACACAAAGGCACTGACCCAGCCTAATGGGATGTGAAACAATGGAAATGCTGACCTGCAGTCCCAAAAAACATGGATTTCTGGATGCTCAGGAAAATTTCCCTGTCTAGGAGATGGGCAGTCCATAGAGGTGCTCAGATCACAAGCTCCAGGCCCTGCAATTCCTCAATGGATGTAAAGAGTTTCCCAAGGCCCAGACTGTTTTCCTGCCCTGTTCCTCTCTCCCTAGAAAGGAAATGATCACCATTTCTCAGACTGGTTTCAACCGATCTCTTCCAATAACACAATGTAACACACGCCAAGTCTGGAAGTTTTATGGATTTGTAGTGGAATAGAAGCCCCTGGGATGGGCCAGTGTGGAGGTAGGTGGTAGTCGCCTATTAAAACAATTCCTATAAACAGAGAACCTTCAAGACCCCACTGCACAATAGATTTTACCATGTCGAGGAATTAAAACACAATAGTGCCTCAGCCGTGTTACTTTGTTTCTTCTTGTTGGCATAGGTAAGGCAATCAATATTACTGGACTTCTGTTACAGCTCTGATCTTTACAGGGCCCTGAAATGATGTAATCTGTGGGTCACATTCAGATTTCATTTAAACCAGTGCTGATCAGGAATAACTCCAATAAGAACAGGGTTACCCTGGATTTACACCAGGCTAAGGCAGATAAGCCTGAAGATCAGTGACTGAAGGAGAAGTTGTTTCAGCATAAACGATATTACTACAGAAAAGTAGCTTGATTGAAGCACAGGTTTTGAATGTTAATCACCATAGGCTTCATCCAGCATCTGTGTAAGTCAAAAGCAATATCCCATTTACTGCAGCATCTCATGATTAGATCAACGGCAGGTAAATACTCAGCGACTAATTCATCTTTCTCTTGTATCATCTCTAGAGTGTGTAAAGTGCCTGGGACTTTGATGAAGCCATTCCTGATTTATGCCTAGGTGCAAAGGAGAATCAGGCCCTATGTTCTGCTTACTGGGAAGTTCCAGGGAATAATAATGGCATTTGGAGCACTTTCACCTTGAGGTCATTGTTTCAGATCTGGGCCAGGTTGGCTGTGAGTGAAAGCCATTACTGAACGACAGCTGGTCGGTGGCCTTGTGAAATGAGTCGAGGTCTTGGGTATGATAAAAACTTCTAGTGGTACAAGAACACCAGCTATTTCACAGATTCTTTTAACAAAAGCTAGTGACGGTTTCCAGCTGAGGGTAAACTGCTGTCTGCCCTTTGTTAAAGAGGAGTTTTGGGGCTGATAATTTGTTTTTCATAGACATATGTAAGCTTTGCCCCTGGTAAAGTCTTCCTCTCTTTCTAGGGTTGGGGCTGAGGAGATTGTAACTGCAATCAAAGGCAGGGCTATTGGAAAGAATGAGCACTGAATCAATTTGTTCCAAAGTTTTCAATTTCTTTGTGACAGTGACTTAAAGTGTCATTGTTGTTGGCCTCAACTAATAGTCTTACTTGCATCACAAGGGAGAAGCCAAGGTCTGTACTGATACAGATACAAAAACCTCCTCTATTCTGAGTGGTGATTTCCAGGAGCTGGAACTGCACCACACTGATGGAGAAGAGTTAAAACCTGTGCTGAACCCAAGAGAGGACTGCACCTTCCAGCCCCATCACTCTCCTCAGGACTAACATCCATTAAAGTCTTGCTTTTCACTGAGAGCATAGTATAAGCATACTGATGGCTTGCATTAGACACTGACTCAAGCCATCATCACTTCATTGCTGTTACTACACCATCCACAGTTGTGCACTGGCACAAAAGCATCCAATATGAGGCAAAACCGGATCTCTCCACATGCCTGTATGATACAGAGATGCTGTGGATACCTGTCCCTTTAGTGACTCAGAGTTAATGCTGCAATTCTTGGATTACCAGTTTCCATCAAAAAACTAGTCTTTTGTTTAATGTGTTCATACTACTCCATCCAGCTGCAGGCTACTTAGACCATGTAATCTGTATAGCAAAAAGAAGCAGCGAAGAAGCTCAGGACTGGACCCCACCTGCGGTCTCCCTCCAATGAACAGGGAACCTTGCGGTTGCAAGTCTGAGCAGCTCTCATGCTAACAAGCGCTCCTGCGCTCAGGTGGGTGGGTGTCCCTGGGGTCTCAGGATCGGTCTCTATCTATCCTTTGCTCTACATGTGACTGTGCCTGTCTAAGAAGAGGGAAATGCACTTGTTCCTGTGCCATAAATGGGTCAAACCCTAAGCGATGGTCACTCCACACATGTTGGCAGAGCGCCCAGGGCTCAAGTCAGCTCTGACACCTGCCAAATCCAGCTGGAAGCACAAATCATTTCATATCTGCTGGTGTTTGTATGGATACGTCTGGGTGCTCCTGTGACCAGTCCTGTACATCTTTGTTATGAGTAACTATTTACACTTAAAAAATATACAATGTCATATTTGCTTTCATCTGGATTCATGAGATGGATTTTGCTACATTCCCTGTGGTGAAAACTGGTCATTCATGCCTGCAAATAAACACTACCATTTTGGCCTCAAACAGTTCATTTCCAACAGCATTAGTTAATTGTACTTTAAAAATCCCTTTTTCTGTCCTAAAATGTGCCTTCTGATCATCCTCTCTGTGCAAGTATGGTAAATAACTAACCAATACGAACAGCTACAAAGCCATAAACATTTTACAGCTGTTAAGCCAATGTCCATGAATGCAGACAAAATACATCCTCTGTTCTCAGCCTCCAGCCCAGTGCAATGTGCCTGGCCCGGCTCAGAGGGGAAAGACGAGCCGAGGAGGTGGGTGCTTTACAGCAGCTCTCACGAAAAAAAAATAAATGTGCCTGGTTAGTAAGAAAGGGCTTTTCACCGCAGATCACAGGGAGCCCCTTCGTGGTGCTGAAATGCCTTTGCACCAGGCCTCTCGCACACAGCCAGAAAGTATCTCTCTGTCTGATGAGAAAAGGGGTTTTCTAATTTATTGCTTTTATGGGATTGTTTCTCCACAGAGGCACAAATAGCAGCATATCAATAAAGCCAGTCGTTTGAAGTTGGATATTTCCACCTCTGTCACAGCAAAATAATTAAAAAAGGATTCACAAGATCATAAATTGCATGTCACCAAGGACACAGCCTCCTTAACCCTTTAAATGCCAGGCTGTGCCCACCCGAGGCCTATGTTACTTAAGGCATGAAGACACATTTGTTATTTTTAGCGGCTCGACCACAAGGGCTTTCCTGTCTAGAAGGAGATACACTAAGGACCTGTCTACACTGGGGATGAGCTAGCTGCCTGACAGGATCTTAGCCTAGCTTCAGTATGCAAATGCACATACAGATTTCATTTTCAGCCATGCAAACGAGAAGCTGTGCTGCAGACCTGCAAGTGCCTAGCATTTAGTCTCATGGAAGTTAAAACATGTTACAAACACATCAGGCATCGGGGAAAACATTTTCAAACATATTTGAAGAGTGGCAGCACAGAGAGGGTCTAAAAACATTTGTTCTCAGAAAAGCTCCTCTGGCTCCAGCTACATAATAGAAAAGGACTGAGCCCATCTGGGTCAGAAAATTCCTATTATCCTGCTGATCCCTCCCCAGCATACACAAAGCCAGAATGTATCACAACTAGTTGGAAAAAAATATGTTAATGCAAGACAAAACGATGGATGGTATTTTTTAAGCAGGTTGCAACTTAGCTCCCAATACAACAGCCAGTCAACTTGTGCTCCAGTCTAATTTGATCACAGTCAAGGTTAACAACCATTGTTAAACTCTGTAGGTCAAATCCTGCCCTCTTATAAATCCAGGAGAACTCTGTAGAAAGGGCTTGTGATGTAAATCTCTAGGTCCAAGTCCTAATGGGATGTGGGAGGGTGCCTCTTAAATGTGGCAGGGCTTGTTAGAGACACTCTAGACTGAATATTGTGTGTGCCGGGCCATGGGCAGAAGAACAAACCGGGGAGAGAAGTCCACATCTGTGGAAGGGAAACCCTCCCTGACATGTGGCAGGTTGTTGGTTTGTTTTTGTTTTCAAAAAGACCATTCTCTGAAGCACTCAGGGGCTTGTAACATTAGAATAAGTCCCACTGGAGATGGATTAGTGGGTAGAACACAGCCGAGATAAGAGTGTGGTTTATCACAGGGTTATGTATTATATTACATGTATCCCATGGCTATATCCACCATAAACAGCATGTGAGGGAGGGGTGTGGGTGTGTGTTTCCTTGCTCACACAGTGCAGGGTTTACTAGTACCTTATGCCTTCCTGACCAAGGCAGAAAATCCCCGGTCAAGAACACTTCTCCTTCCTTTTTGTTATCCTGGTGAGAGGATGAGGGATAGGAAGGGTAAGAGATGGGCATATTTTGCCCAACCTGAGGCTTCTTCTATAAACTCCTTAGTAAAAGAAGTAAAGAAAAAAGCCTTGTAGTGTCCCCTCTTGGTAACACAGTCTAATAGCTTACTTGGGAATGCCACTTCTGGAAGAGCGAGATTTGAGATGTGTTACTCCACTTTGAGAAGCTCAGGCAGAAATGACACCAAGAAATGACACCACAGAGCATGTGTGTAGCTCTGCACAGTTAGTTATATAGCTTCCAAATCTCCTAGACTTGAGGTGCTGATAACTGGTGCCATAAATGGCCCTAAGACTGGAGAGAGAGAACTAATTTGTCTTCTGCCATGCTCTGCACAAGCACAAGTGATAGCAAGATTAGGTGCAGAGGGTAGGCAAAGGAATATTTACCATGTCGAAGAGCCAAACACACGCAAATGCCCTCCTTAGACACAACAAGGCTTTACATACTGAGGGAGATAATAAACACATCATGCATAGGACAATATGTGGTGCAGAGAACCTAAAGCAAATGTTAAGAGAGCACAGGGTTATTTGCCCTATTACAGCCCTGGCAAGTCAGAGGAGCTCACTTCAAGACCTTATGCCAAAAGAACATCAATTTGGTAATGATCAGGAATGAACAAAAGTTAAACCCTAAATTTGGATGTGGGAAGGAGGAAAGCAGAGAATAACAGCACAGCTGGTGGGTGCTCATTTTTAACCTTTTCCAGCCTCTTCTAACTGCAGCCTGTATCCACAGAGCATACACCACACTAGCAGCCTGCAATAGTGTGAGGCAAGGATGTGCAAGGAGCGCACCTGGAGACAGGTCTCCACCAGAAGCTCCCCACCAGCAGATGCTGTAGAGGTGGGAAGAACAACACCATCGCCGCCGATACAGTACGTGGCTCCTTATGTCTCAGCATGTGCTGCAATGGGTTGGGACTGCCACCTCCCCTCTACGGCAGGGATCAGAGGGGCCGGGAAGGGAAGCGACTCATCTGAGCTCACCCTTTCCGTGAGCATAAAATCAGAAGCAGAACCCAAACCTCCGGAGTCGTGCCCTGTCTCCTGGGCCACTCTGTACATGACACCAAATTAGGCCCCTTCAGTCGCAGAGATTGCAAACCAGGCAGACAGGACTAAACAGCCCCTCGGTGAAGGATTAAGAGGGCTTTGCAGGAGAACAGGATGGTGTGGGGAATTGCAGCTCCACTCCAATCAACCACAGGCAGAAAGGTCCCGAAGAAGAGGGAATACATATGGAGAAGGGCAGCAGCTGAGCCCCAGCCTCCAGCTCCCCAGAGGGTCATGCCAGAGGGGAAGAAGGAAAAGGCACAGACTGAACAGCAGTTCCTGAAGCAGGACAGATAAATGTATGCATGTTGGGGAGGGAGAAGGTGCCTGGCCATGTGGCTCTTGGTAAACAGAAAGAATAAAGGAGACAGAAGACAGATCTTAGGAATGACCCTGAATCTCCACAGAAACTGCAAGTTACCACAGGATGTTTCATGACTGCTATTTTTGCTGACCCCGTCCTGTGCCACCGTGAGTGAGTGGTGGGTGAAGCCCTGCAGGGCAGGTGCAGCCCTGAGTTCTACAGAGACATCAAACCCATTTCCCTATCCCATCCCCGTGGTTTCCAGACTGTGACCTCCAGACTCTTGTGGGTTGTGAACTCAGATCTGTAGAAGGCCATGAAAAAAAGCAAGTTCTTTCAGCAGTCTACATATGTGAATTGTGAAGGTGTCTGCTCCTCCACTGGAAAACTTCATTCAGGGGTTCACAGACTGCAGTAAGCTAGTCACCGCTCTGTTCCTAAATGGTAGGAATAAATTGCTGCCCTTCTAGATAATTTTGCTGTTATCTATCCAAAATGAAGCACATAAAGGTAAATAATGAGATCTTATAGTACCTATAAGACTAGGTATAATAAACATTTTAAGGGGGGTATTGTGGGATGAAATACCATCCTGTAAGGACAGCTGTAGGTGTGAAGTTTGCCACCAGCTCCTAAATGCAGAGATGCTCATATGACATCTGTCTCTTAATACTCTTTAGCAAACAGAAGGCTAATGAAACAGGAACCATTGCATTATGACTAATCTATCACTGGTACTCGTGTGGCTCCCATCACCATAATATCTGTGTGCCTCACAAGCTCTAGCATCCCTGCCGCACGCCTGTGAGGAGCAGAAACACGACTATCCCTGGAGAACCAACATAATCCATACCTGAGCCCTCTAAGCAAGTGGTGAGGAGGGCATGAGCAAGGGGAAAATCCTTCTCTGCCATGCAGAGGGAACAGCCTTGATCCAGCTGGTCTGAGCACTCAGTGACCTTCGATCTGAAGAGCTGGATCCCAATCCCACAGAAATGGGCTGTCCCAGGGGATGGTTATCTGTGCTTGTGCTGCAAACACCAACACCCAGACTGTTTTGAGGCAGAGGGGTCTGACAAAACCTGCAGGGAAAAAAATGAAAAGAAATTGGAGGGAATCTGTCTCCCCACCGCTTCATCCCAGGGGGGTACTGTTTGGCTTTGGGATGAGTCTGGGCTCAGGGCATCCTGCTGTGGAAATGCATGTGTTAATTCCATGTTTTCACCTCCTTTGCCTCCTGGCCTTCCTGAGTTTTTGGATAATGTGTACACAATGACACTCCAGGAGGGCTAGTGGAACATCACTGGCTTTGAGATATCTGCTTGCCAATGTCTTTTGCACCTGGAAACTCCAAAGATGTCAAAGCAGAAGTGGAGGAGCCATGTTATCCACGGGATCTGACAGCTGAATCCTTTGCTGTGACTTCAAGAGCTGTGGACTCCCCAGATGCATGTCTTCTGGCTGCCGGGAGCCCCTGCTCGTGGGCACGGTCAGGTCTACAACAAACCAGCAAGGTTGGGATGTGAGAAGTGGGACTAGGACACGGCCTAGAGCATTGCCCTTGCTGTCCTCGTCTGGTGGCCAGAAGCGATGCCCCTTTCCTTCCCTCCAAGCACACCACAAGCAAGCACAGATCACAACCTTCATTATAATATCCACTGAACAAATAGCCTCATTAGCAAATCCCATTATACTTCAGCAAGTATCAACCAGACTCTTTCAGCAATCTCCCCTCTAGAAGCAAGCCGAGGGCAATGCAGAAAGGCTTTAAAAAATAACTCCAATCACTGTCTAGTGCACATAGCATACCATTTCCCTAACTTCATCCCAAGGGAAGCAGCATCCTGTTCCCAAGGGAGCCAACAGCAGAGCTCCCTTTGCATCGCCTAGGCCCAAGAGGAGGCAGTGAAACATCATTCTCCCTCTCCAACCCCTTGAACTATGCTCCTGAGCAGAGAGGAAAACAAAGAAAAAGAAAAGGGGGAAATTAATTCCAGGCAATTGAGTGTGTTGCCTGCTCTAGCTCAGTTTGGAGTAGGTACACATAATAATAACTTTTTAATAATAATTTAATTTATAATGGGCCCCCCTGCCAAGGCACTCAAGGCGCTACACAAACAATTAAAATATGATTATAATAAATAAACAACAATAATTAAAACATCATAAAACAGACAATATTAGCGCCAAATCAAATGCTAAAAAGCAAAACAAAGCAGCATCTTTGGAGGAAGGAGATACTTGCACAATTCATCTTCCAAATCTCCTGTTGATGTTAGATTGAAATTCTCCTATGAAGCTGTTTCTGCATCTGCAAAGATTTTGGCAGTGTCACAGTCATTAAAAAAATGGATTTTACACCACCATAAATTAACTGGAGTTTTGCAAGGATGTAATAATGCAACATTCACTTTCATTTGAATAAATTCAAAACTCGGTTTACTCAGGAACTCAGTTTATGGCACTGAGTTTGTGTTGACTGCTCTGAGTTTGGGAAAAAAGCACATTCATTTTGTTCTTAGTTCGTAAAATGCGACTCATTACAGAAACAAGACACAAGAATGACGTTTCAAAGATTTAAAACCAAAATGACAAACTAAATAGCAGACCAGACTTATTCTGGATGTAAGCTCCTTGGAGCCAATGGGATTGGCTTGTCCCAGTTTATACAACTGGAAAAAAAGACCTAAAATAACAAAAGAAGCAATCTTCCTCCAAAACAAATGAAATTCCAACTTGTGCCAGGCAAAAGCCGTGCACTGAACTCTAATGATTAAAAGAGACAGGCTCCGTCAAGGCAGAGGTGGAACTGAAACCCAGCCAGTCGGACCCTCTTCTGAAAAAACCTGGCCACCAGCCCTCAGACAATTACATCTAGGATCCGTTCACTTGAGTGCCTCAGCTGATCTCAATTGTTGTGGCAGCGCATGAAGGGAAAATCCTTCCTGCAAACCCAAACCACACAGGGATTTCTCCATATTAGTAAAAAAACAAACCAAAACAAAACGCTTTAGTAAGATGAAGCCAATGGTTTTCTTCCAGCACAAGGAACCAGGAGAACGTTTTTCGTTCAGATCCATCTGAGATTTTGTTCTCGCGAATTTTACTTCGAGCTTCAAATTTAAGTGAATCTTAAAATGTAAGGAATGTCAAATGAGACCATATGGTTCTCACAAACAAAGCCATCTTTTGGCCCAGGTTCATTCAAAATGATCTCTAAGAGGGTCCGTGACCTTAGCAGACCATGATGTAATTTGAAATTTGCAATGGAAATCAAAACCAGGTAAGATGCCTGCAGCTTGAGAAACTACTGCAAACTCTGGGCACAGAGTTTTGATTCTATTTGATTCTATTTGCTGCTTTCAGGACTCTTTCACTGAAAAATGCAATGATCCATGGACCGTTTGTTTTCTGCAGAGCCACCTCTGGGAATAGCCTGAAACTTTGCTCCAAGTGTAGGCTGTAATTGGACCTCTTCATGTCTGCAGGGAAAAAGGTGCTTTCAAGGAAGGGACCATATTACCACAGTCTGAATTAGATTTTTTTTTACCTTTGTTGAATGCAACTTTCTCTCCCTCCAAATTTCATCTCTGCATTAAGACTCCATTGCCTTTCCTACAGCGATTCCTTCTTGGATGTTCTCTTGCAAAGGAATTTCTGAGAGTACAAAATGCTTCATAACTTCATGTTCTGGCAGCTCCATATGTCTGAGCAGCAAGGAGCATTTCTTAACCAGGATTCCTATAGCTTTACTAAACCCTCAGCTCTAGACAAAAGTTGCTAAGGAAATTTCCACTGCACAGAGGGAAATGGACGTTCCTGCTCCCCGGGCTACTGAATGGACGCGCTAGGCCTGCCTTCTCCTCTAGGATACTTACCGGCAGACAACACCATTTGGAGCCCAGCTCCCAACAAATCTTTTTTTTTTTTGCATTGGAGATAGGGTGCACTGAGAGGCACAGCAGCTCCTCTGAGTCTTTTGGTCTCCCTCACACTGGTCCACCTTTCAGCTAAAAGATTATGGTTCTGGGCTGAATTGCAGAAAATTTGCACTCAGTTTTATGTACTACCTTTTTACAAGTGTCCTATGTGACCTTGAACAGGTACTCCAACTTAGATTGTCAAAAACACCCGATGCCTAATTCCCATGGTTTTTAAAGAGAGCCAAGCATCTAAACACCTTGGAGAATCTGGATTAGAGCCCTGTGCCTCAGTTTCCCCATGTGCTTTCCTATCTTCCAGGGCAGACTGGACAGTGAGAGAACACATCAATATTGCCATGATGGACCACATAAGTATGTAAGCAGACTTTGTCCTCAGCTTCCTCATTCATATAGTCATTGTCATTTTTAACTCAAGATTTGGGCAAGGCCTTGATTCTGCACATGCCAAAATTTTGTCATAGCAAAATATCTGGCCAGAGGTTAGCCCTGAGGATATTATCAGTATCCTCAGTCCAGACTTCACCCAGGGTGTTGATTCATTTGGAACGGTCCTTCTGAAACCCAGGCCCCTTCCAAGAGCTCTCCAAATCCTCCAAGACTGGAGTAAGAACAGCAAAAGGGCTTGGAAGACATCAGGAATAACTGCAGCAGAGCGCACATTTACATTTGAGAGCAGAAATGAGAAGACAGAGGTGGCAGAATTTATTTTATGACAAATCCTAAAAGGAAATTATGCAAAGTAATAAAATAAAGAAGAATTATAAATGAGGACAAGAAATGGGCGAAATATGGAATAAATTATGGGAAGGCAGGAAGGTGCAGGAGGAGAACTGAAGACAGAAGTGCTGAGTTAAAGGATAATTATTAGAAATTGGCTAGTAGACCAAAGGGAATTGAAGGGAAGAGGGAATCTGGGCTGGGAGATTGATACCAAAGGAACCAGAAGCACGAGGCGATCTGCTGTCTGGGAGCTGCCTGTTCTTGTGCGCGGTGGCATTACTAACCTGTTAAATGAGTCTTGGGGATGTTGTGGGGCGACGGCCACTGTCTGTTATTGGGGTGAGAGGCCAGAAATCTGGGGAAAAGGTCGCTCCTTCTTTGGCCTACAGTGAAAATAAGTCTAAAACTGGGAATAAGAAGCCCAAGCAGCAACACATCCTGAAGGGACCTCCCTACACAGCCTCAGACAGCCTCCCTTCCTTGCAGCCCCTACACTGTTCTTTTCTCATCCATCTCCCCCTGCCCTGCTTCTACTAATGAGGCTGTTTCACAGCACTGCTCTGCGGGAGCTGGTCCTTCCCCTGCCTTCAGGCTTCTCGTCGCTGCCCGGGGTGAAGCGTGGAAGAGAGATGCCCGCAGAAGACCCGTCGCAGTCCCCTGCCAGAGTCTGCCCAGGGAGAGAGGGAGAAAGAAAGAGCCGGGCTGCTCCCGGTTTTGTTTCGGGAGAATCCTTTGGAGAGTTCATTAGCCTCAGGTGCAGGGGAGGGAGGACGAGGGAAACCCCTTGTTTAGGCCAGGGACCCTCTCTGGGTGCAGCCGATGGCAGGAGAAGCTGGTCCCAGGCCCACGGCCCCAGCTGTCAGTCTGAGCGATGAATTACATGCTATAAGAAGGTGTTGACAGGAGCAGCTGGACATCAGAGAGTGATGAAAAGGGAACAAAATTCATTCCGAGTTCAGACAGACTGGCTCGTTAGGGGCACCAGCAGCAGAGGCCACAGAAACACTGCTCCATCTTCTGGACATCCACAGAACGAGCTCCCGAAAATGCCGAGAGCCCCGAAAATGCTTCCCCATGCGGGCTGAGCCTCCCCAGCCCCGGTCCCCCGGCAGGGAGGTGAGAATGCCTTGCTCTGGCACCCAGCACCCGTAAAAGCCGGAGCCGGGGGAGGCAGCTCACATCATGCTAATCCCTGCACGGGCCAGGACAAACCCTGTTTCACCCAGCCTAGTCTGAGGTGTCCCCAGCCACAGAGCAGGATTCAATTTAGATATCTTCAAAAGAAACCAAATCAAAGGACTTTTTGTCCCTCTTGTTTAGGGATGTAATTTGTATAAATTGTATGAAGAGGAATGGGGGGGGGACCATTTGGCATCAAAACAATTATCTCCATTTTAATGCAAACTAAACGACATGCTAAAAGGGAATTGTTTCATACATATGTACAGCAAGTGAACATTAAACCATACAGCTAATAATTAACTGGCTCGGCATTACCCTTGCTATGTTAAATACAAGCGCGTCCCCTTACATTTAATGTATGGAGAAGTTTGAGGACATGGAGGTCCCGTATGAGATTATTCCTAAAGCTGTGAAAATAACAAAGAGATTTTTTTTAAGCCAAGCTACTTCTTGGCATTCAGAGAAGTTGGCAGAGAGAAAAAAGTGCCGGTCCTTCTCCCACCCCCTTCCTCCTGCTTTCTCCCTCCCTTCCTCTGACTCTCCTCCCTTTCCTTACTTCCACTTCTTTCTGCTGCTGGAGAAAAAGAATAGCAAATTCAGAGAAAATTTCATTGAGGTTATTCAAAGAGTTTTTCATGGATTATTTACACAAGCTCTGTTCAAACAGCCTTTGTCTGAACATCCCTTGAAATCTGCACCCAATCCTTTCAGATTCAAAGCAATAGCTCAGGAGAGACAAAGGGGAGAGGCTGACATGGGTTTCCTCTGCAAGTGAATAAGAGATCTCTGACTAAATACAGAAGGGCTTTGGGATCACAAGCTTCCTTTCAGCCTCAAAAATAAACACTAATCTGAAGCCGGGCAGCTGTACCTCCGACCTGCCTGCCCCACGCGTGCTGCAGAGGGGCTGGGGCTGGCCCCGAGCGTGAGCGGGGCTCACACCTGGCTGCTCGCCGGTGCAGCATTGTGGTACCCGGCACCTGGCACCTGCTTTGCCCCACGCACCGCAGCGGGACTGCTGCCAACCAAGCGCCCAGCCCCAAGGACGCCCGTCTGCACGCCAGCGGTTGGGTCAGGGAAACCCACCATCCTGGGAGCAACGATGGTGAAGGGAAAGGAAGGGTGAACCAAGGTGGGTAAAGCAACTGTAGATATATTACAAGAAGTCCCCATGTTCAACACATCAGTTCATGGCCCTCTCTATACCCAAACCTTATGCACATACCACACTCCCTTCCCCTCTCCCCTCTGCTAGAGGAACAGTGCTCATCTCCCTCTGACCTAGGAAACCAGGCACCACAAGCTGACGAAATGATTTTAAGGCACACAATGGGATCAATTAAAATCAAGGGAGTAGGTGAAATATGGAAGAAAGGCCAAACTCTGCCTTAAATTATCTGCCTGACAATGACTAGCTGCAAGATGGGAAGGGCAGAACTAGGCCTGTTGTTCAGTAATGAAATCCCTGGCCCTGCCACATGTTTCCTTCCTTTCTGCACTCTAAGAAAACACACCAGCATGTATGCGCTCTTTGAGCTTCCACAGCCTTTGGTCGTCACCTACTTGTGAAAAACATTCTATGCACATAATTTGATCAGTCCTCTAAGGGCTCTGTACACCTCTCTTTTGCTTACATAAAATTTTTCTTCATTCCATTTCCTGTATCTCTTATTCATAGCTCATATTTGCCATCACTCTGGGTTTTTTTTTTTATAGCTCACTCGCCACCCCAGTTTCAAGCCATCAATTTACTCCAGCCAAAAGAACCCATTTTTCTGCTTTCTCAAGATGCTGCAAAAGACTTTCCTCAAGTAACTGCCACGGTACTTCAGCATGAGGTCCTCATCTACTAGTATTTGGCCTCTGAAATCCTCCCACTAATATCCTCTACTTGGGGAAATCCTTCTTCCTTCTCCCTCTGTTTCTTCTTTCTTTCAGACCGTCCCTTCCTCTCCTCTGGCTTTTCCCCTGCTAGAGGAATGCTAGAGACAGAGTATGTCTGCTACTACCCCTCCATGTCCCCTCCATGCTCCCCTACGGTGTCGTTCCCAACGGCACCCCTCCAGTGTCTCTTCCCCAATGCTTTCAAATGTCCAGGCAGTTCCCTGGAGGTTCAGCCAGCACATGGCTCTTTCTTGACCAACATCCAGCACTGGAGGACTCAGAAGCTGACACGAGAAACACTGTTTGGGGAGTAACTTACCATTGCAGGAAGTTTTCTTTCTAACTTCCAATAGTTCAGGGTTAGCCAAGTGTTGGTGCAGGCACCAAAGATGCTCTCCAGACCTCTTCAGAAGGCATTGTTGATTTGTTTGTTCTTTTTTTTTTTTTTAAAAAAAAGATTCCTACAATTCTGAATATAGTTATCTATACAAACGTCGAACCTCCTTTTCAACTCTGTTCAGCTCTCAGCCTTGATGACATCCAGCGGCAGTGATTTCCAGGCTATCCGGGTATTTCACAAAGACATGATCATGTTTTACTTTTTGTCAGCTCTGAACTGACCAGGTTGTCCAGCTTCATTCATCACTAGGAGACAGAGGAGAGAGAGCCTCATGCAAGGTTGTTTTATCCCTCTTTGAGTCCCACACGATCCTTGAGTCTTATCAAATTATCACTTCTAACTTTCCCAGAGTGATGCTGCTTGTGAGTCACCTTTAGTGATGAAGAAGTAGCCTCTCCTAGCAAGAAGATTAAAATCCCATTACTTGTTATTCATGTGTTATTTAATGATATTTTTTCCATTACGTATTTATTTATTTTTAAAGTTGCTTGCTTTGAATCTCGAGTTGGTGTTTTTAATATTAAGTGTAGTTTCTAGTTTGTTTTTCTAATTGGAATGAAATAAAAATAGAATGGAATTTTTTAGTGGGTATTTTTGTATGTATTAAAGGAATGACAAAAAAAAAAATCCAACAACCAACAACCAAACCCCAATGCCAATAGTGCAGCTGCACAGAATAAAAGCAAAAAAAGCAGTGTTTTGACTGTGAGGAGTAGGAGAAAGGGGATTAAAGACAGCCCTGCAGTTCAGCAAAAAACCTCAGGCTCCAAAGTGTCCCTTGCAAAGCCCCATTACCTCTGTTGTAACGATCTGATATCCGAGTGGTGACCACATAGACTCTGTCTCAAGGACAAGGCCACCTTCTTATACAGGCTTCTCAACATCCAAGGGGAGGGTGGGATGAGAGGACTGCTACAAGGAGCCTTGAATGTCCCATGAGTTTTTTCAGGGATGACAATCTCCACACCAGCAGAGGTCATAACTTCTCCGTGACTGGACATCTCTGAAGGTGCACTACTATGTCCTCATCCAACAAGGATCTCACGCTAGAGAGGAAATTCCTCTAAGACAACGGCTATAGGGCCTGAAAGGAAACCTGAGAAAAATAGGTGTTACTGGTGAGATGAAGAGCAAAACAGAGGATGGCAGAAAGGTTAAAAAAAGATGGGAGGGGAAAGAAGGGAAGAAGGAGAAGGTCCAGAAGGAAAATTAATAATGGAGGTAGCCATAAGTATAGATATAGGCAAAGGTGGAGAAGTGGCAGGGAGTCAAATGGGAGAGTCAGAAGGGGAAGTATTGCAAAAAAGAGAAGACTGGGTCAGAAGGAGAAGGATGGGACTGATGAGAAGGGAGAAACAAGAGATATGGATAGGATGGAAAAGAGGCTTGGAGAGATGAAGGAAGCAGGGCGGGGAGAAAGAACAGGAACAAAACTTTCCCCAGGCTGTGGTGCAGCACACCTCCTGCATCTTTTGGATGCACTTAATGGGGGCCTGGAAGAATCTTCATTTATCAGGAATTCAATTAAGTGGAATAGTCGTTATTAATTTTATAGGAATTATTTGTACGGGGGAGCCTGGAGTGAGGAAAGGCCTCCTGGAGCCATTTCTTCTGTCAACACCCTGGGTCAGGTAGGCACTGGCAGTGCAGTCGCACCAGTTGAGATATTAATGAGATGCCTCTAGGTGCAAATGATAGTTTAATAGGTGTTACTTACAGGAGCGCCCCTCGCTTGCGCACGCCAGCGCGCACGGCTCCTGACGAGGCTGCCTCCTTGTTAGAATAAGTAATTAGAATGTAGGAACACTCACTTTGACACTTTAATAAAGTGTCAGCCATCACCAATTTAGTATTTAATAAAAATAAAATTAAACATTTATTACATTTTTATAGCATCATATTTAAAATACATATTCCTCAAATTTGGGGGATTTAAAATGAGTTTCCATGAAAACTCTGGTCCCAGAACATATGGTCCACAATTTCTTTGGTTTTGTTTTCATAGGGAGGAAGGGCCTTATTGTGGACACCAAAACCCAGCAGCACACAGAGGGAAGTGTTCTTGTATGGGGCACAAAAAGGGTTTTCTCCTCCACCTTCTGAGCCTCCCTTGGGCTTTTTGGAGACTCTAAGGACAAATTGAACATATCTGCCCATGCATGTGACTGAGTTCCACCAACAACACACCCAGCACAGCAATGTCTGAAGATGCAGGGGTTAATGCCAGCTCCCTTGTCCTTCTTGGGATGAAAAACAAAGGCAGCAAGCACCATGTTGAGTGTGACGACAAGACAGTGGCCATGCTGAGACGGTGGCCAGGCCTCAAGGTGGTTCCTATTTATGTGCACAGGAGGCTGCAATGCACCTGAACCCAGCTGGGGGCAGCTTGGACTGGGGTGAGGAGACACAAGGCCCAGGGGACACAGGGCAGGAGCCATGAGCTGAGATGGCCAAGGGAAGAGAGACCTGGAGGGGAAAGCCACACTCAACCCCTCGACCAACACAACTGGGAGCAGAGTGCACTGGGCGCAAGTAGGGTGATACTGGTAATACTGGGCAGAAGTCAGGTGAACCAGCGGCTGACTGCAAAGCTCACGGGAGACCATGGAGACTGTCTATCACTACAAACAACCCCTGGATCCAAAGGCAGCAAGTACAAGACTGGTTGGTGCTAATGTAGCACTCTCTGGTGTCACAGCACTGGGCTCAGCAAGCAGGAGGCCTTGCCCAAAGTGTCCCACCACCCTGAGGAGGGATCCCCAAAATTCATGGCATCACTGATGCCGGCATGGCGCAGGGAAGCACCCAGCCCTGGGATGAGAGGCTGCAGGTGTGCAGTAGAGACTGCTTGGCCCAGCAAAGGGATGAACTAGCAACGCAAATCCGAATGCAGCAAAACCTGCTGCATCTCCCTGGGAAACGCAGCCTCCTCTTTGGCGGCTCTTCCCTTGGAAGTGGAGAATCAGGCTAGGGAAAGCTGCCACTGTCAATGGCAGGAAGCCACTGCCAAGGAATAGGAGGAAGCACAACTTTGTTATTATTTCATCGGTAGAAGATCCTTCCAGACTAGATGTTGGAAGGAAGACAGAAGAAAATCCTGAAGATTAAAGCATCTTTTAAGCCTTGAGGGAATTTAAAAGCTACAATAGCCAAACTGAGTTTATTCCCCTCCTTTCTCACCATCCCGATTTTGTCCATCATTGAGGTTTCCTATCTGGCTCAGGAAAGCCCAGACATTGATCTGCCATGCCCGTACCTGAAGATTCAGACAGCAGACAACATCCCGGTGACAAAAAGCCATGGGCTGGCCCACAACACACTCTGTGACCCAGCAAAACGGCTGAGTGGAGCTTTCTCTCTCAGCCTGGCTTTGGCGTAACAGGAGGCTGGTAAAGACCCCAGCACGCTGCAAAAAAGGGAGACCCTTGGTGAGCACGCGGGCTCCCAGCTCTGCTTTGCCCTCAGCCCAAGCACTGAGACCCCTGTCCGTCCCCAGCCAGAGCTGAGCCCAGACGGTGCAGGTGAGAATGGAAACGAAGGACAGTGCCAGGCCTTCCTCCGCTCTTCCTCATCCCTGCCGAAATAGGGCAACTATCACAGGGCAGCGGATAAAGCAGTCCTCTCCCCCTCCATCTCTGCTAAACAAAGAGCAAAGAGCAAGGCCAGGCTGCCGCCCTGCAGCGAAGCCAGGGCCGTTTCTGGGCGCGCACAGCACACACCTGCACACGTGCCCCCGCGTCCGCGCAGCCCCGGCATGCGGAGGGGCGCTGGAAGCCCAGTGCAAATGTTTTGCAAAACAAAAGGCAAGAGGAAGGAGCAGAAGGAGGTGCAAAAAGTCCCTGTGGTTTAGGTGCCTTGGCAACACAGGGGAGGGGACGCTCCCCGGATAGTCTCCCTGCTAACAAGGGACTCCTGTCTTGGAGACTAATGAGTCGCCACTGAAACCCTGGCAACAATTATTTAAATCGAAGCTCCAGCCCTCTTGCTCCGGGCGAGGGGAGAGCGGTGCTGACGTCCACCTTGCGGGGAGCTCCCAGGCCCGCCGAGCTGGCGTGGGAGCGAGGGCCGGAGGGATGGGGCCGGCATGGGCGCAGGGAAGCCCGAAGCCTAGAGGACAGAGGGGCAGCTGGGAGTCGCGCCGTGCCGCTGACGTCAGCCGAGCAGCCCCCCAGGACCCGGAGCCCCTCTGAGGTCGATCCCCCTGCGATTCGCGCCTGCAGCAGTGCTAATAAAGCAGATGACAAACAGCCCGCCAGCGAGGCGCTGCTACAGCACGGCTCTGCCCGGCTGCCCTGCGGCGAGGCCAGCCACCACGTGTGCTCCCCTCCAGCTGCCCCTCTGCCACCGCGGCGTGGATGGTATCCACAGGGGTGGTGAGCAGCACTGCAAGTCCCCTTGGGACATCATACCCTCTGCTACACCTCCAAGTTTCCAGCCCCAGACACACCAGAGGAAAAAGGGAACCCATTCCCAGACAGTGCAGGGCTCCACCACCTGTAACAAGCTCTGTCCTCATCCTATCCTGCTGGTCCTTAGACCACAGACCTTAGGACCATATGAAGGTCCTTAGACCATCCTGTGATCTGTAAACCATCGATGGTCTAAGGCTCAAATCCAGGGTGTTTTAATTCAAGCCAGCGTTAAGTGGGTCCTGTTACCTGTTTAAATGCTGAACTATTTTTCAAGCTTTGCAAGTTCTTGGTTTCAGCTCGTGTTACACTCAGCAGTGAGTTTCCCAGGTTCATTGTGGGTCATAAAAAAGTGCTTCCTTTAATCACTAGTGTACTTTTCTGTCAACACCTGAGAAAGCAAAAGGTCTTAAAGCTAAGAACAGCTTTGCTGGCTGAGCTTGTGTGTGTGGTGTGGTGGTTAGCCTCTTGTCTGAGCGCCGGCAGGGCTGTGTATGTGGCCGTTAGCACTCAGAGCACTGCTCATGGAGAGGCGCATGGAAACAGCCTGATGCACCCACCTTAAAGCACGATGAGACTTGTCCGACATCGCTAGCCATTGTGGGCCCAACTCTTTGAGTTTTTGCTACACTAAGAAAGCTCTTCCCCCTGGGAACAAGGTAGCTTTTATCTCAGGAGCCAGGAGAGGCCTTCCTGAGGGAGGTGGCGGGGTGGCTTTTGCCCCTCCAGGCAGTTTGGGTGTGCTCCCACCTCCTGCACCCTCAGCCATCACGGCTGGTCCTCATCCAGGTGAGGGTCACATCTGCCCTGAAAAGGCACATTTTATCCCCCCCAAAACAAGGCAAACAAACATACCTCCAAGATATGCCCAAACAGTTCTTCCAAGATTAAAAAATGAAGATTTACCTTTCTGGAAACTATTTCCTGGCTGATCTGTCTATAAACATTTATGGTTTATATCTGCACGCATCTATGTAACAGGGAGGCCCTGATACACACTCCAAGCAGCTGCATGCTGTAAAATATCCTCTGAAAACTTTTGCCCCTGGGATTGCCTAGAGGTCTGCAGGTTTCCAAGATGAGGATCATCAGCAAAGCTCTGACTTTGGGTCAGAGCAACGACAGGGGGGTCGCCGGAGCGGGGCGTGCCGGTGGGCAAGCGATCGGGGTTGGGATACAGTGCTCTGACGGGTTGTCCAGCGCCCACGTGGAGACCACAGGGCGCTCGGCCCAGACACGAGGGTCTGAAGCAGTGGGGTGCTCCCGCCTGGGGAGGGAAGGCCCAGGGCCCCGGCACGATCGCCGTCCCCGCGCCCCGGCGCTGGCGGTTACAGAGCCGCTGGAGCAGCTGGCCCGTGCTGCATACGCCAAGGGGCAGGCGGTGAGGCCAGAGACCTGGGTCGGGCGTGGGGACAGGTTCCCACAAGCACGGGGAGCAGAGGCGCAGTGCACTTGAAAAGACTGCCACGCTGCGTCCGTGCGAGGCCTTACAGCAGCACCGGCAGCTCCTCGGGGAAAGCACAGCCGCCTTTCTCCAGCATTTCCTTTGTACCTCCCTCCCCTGCACCGTGCCGTTTTCCTGGCACGCGGTGCTCCTCTCTGCCTCTTGCAGGGAAGGAGCAGAGAGGCACCCTCCTCTCCCTCACGCTCACCTCCCTGCTCTGCTGCAAAGTAGCTGCAGTTTTCCAACAGCCCTTCTGGGGAGACGGGTTGCGACTCCTCCTCTCTTGCCTTTCCTAGCGCACCTCTGTATTTTGTAGCCACCAGCACTCTGATTTATGGTAACGCTGGGATGGGAGGACCTGCATTTTGCGCAGCGTTGGTAGCCACATCAGGAGCAAGCAGAAGCTATGTCCTACTGAGAAAACAACTCACTGTAATCAAAGCAAGAGGGAATCTTCCCATGCTCCCAGCAAGAGCAAGCCTGCCTACAGCGATCCCTGCAGCTGTAGCAAAATTCCTGTGCTGCTGCCTCAGGAAACAGAGCAGGGAGCCTAGCGTGGGCCCAGGCATTGCCATGGGAAAGGCCTAGGAGCTGCAGAGCCACACACTGTCCAGGGTATCAAAGAGACTTTTGCCTACATCAATTGGTAGCTCTGCCATGAAACAGAGGTATGGCCTAGAGCTTTGCCATGCTCTTATCCAGGTCTGGATGGGGATAACACATCTGGATAGCAATCTACTCGCTTCTTCTTCCTCTGAAACCTGAACACAAGAATGGCAAAAGGCCCAATAAGAAATGATGTTCTCATCAAGGCTCTGGAAGAAAACTTCAAACCACTGCTGGTAAAGTTGGGCATGACAAAAAAACAGAATGGAAAGAAGTGCAACCTAGATCACTTACCTACCTGGGCTCATTTCAGCAAAAGGCATTAATATGGCCACGGGTAAGGTCATGTATGTCAGAAGGAAGATTGCAGTGAATGACTAAAGAATGGAGGGATGCATCTGGAAAAGTAACAGCTCTGGAGGGACCAGGAACTGCTGTGAACAAGCAACTCAGCATTAGCTCCCAGTGTGTTGCTGTGACCAAAGAATAAATAGGATCCCTGGATGTATGAACACAGGAGCTGCAAGTAAAATTGATATCTTTCTGCTCCAACATATGAGCACTAAAATGCATAATAAAATTGAATAAAGATGGTAGTGGCTGTGGATCAACAATAAATTCTCCTGTTATCTTGTTCTCCCTGGCATGGACAGGTTTAAGCTGACTTCCACCTTCACTGTTCCTCTCTTGAGGCTCCCCACAGTGAATTTATTTTCAACCTGCCTGACTAATGCAGCCCACGCAAGAACTCATATGAGCTCTGTTTCATATTTTCCCATTGCACAGAGGCTACCTGTTGCTTCCTCAACTCTTAATGACCACAGCCTGCCTCTCCCCAAATTAAAAAACAATGTCTTTTGGGCATCTAGCATGTCTTGTTCCACCAGCAACATTGTCATCCAATAGCAGATGAGGCTACTCTGTTCCTCTGAATAACTTTAAGTGCACTGAAAAGTAGGCCCTTCTTGGAGTCCTATAGAGGGGAAGTGATTAGGGAATAGCTTGCGGCTCAGGCTGATATTTTACTCCACCGAAGACTTCCTGAGAAGCCTCAGATCAGGTAGCAAAACCCAGATCCTCCAAGGAAATTGGATTTGCAACTTGCAAACAAGCCCTTACTGGAAACTTTCATTTCTCACCTGCAAAGTGAGATTCATAATGCTTCCTGTCTTCCAGGAGCACAGCCTTCTCATGCAGAGCTCCTCAGTCAAAATATAACTCTTGGCACTGTCTACAAGGTGCTACCATGATACAGAAGGAAAGGTAGGAAGGTGTAAAGGAGCAGCAGTCTTGCCCAGTGATGTGGCAGAGGAGGGCAGGAGCACTGCGGATTTACAAGAACCTCATGCAGACGATCTTATGCATTTAGCTCCTAGCCTTGTGCACTGGGAGAAGGTGTTATTTCAGAGAGGAGCTCTGTGCCAAAACAGTTCAGCAGCTGCCCACACTTGATTCGCAAACTAACACCACATCATTTGTCACTGAGAAAAGCACCCAGTTCTTGAATGGGTAATGCTGGCAGCCTAACATCAATGTTTTCACAGGCAAATTCATATTCTGACCTCCTTAGTGAAAAACACTGCAAATGCCTGGAGTCTGGTTTCCATCTGCCATGGGATCCTGTTACATTCAGAACAACCCCTGTCAACGCTGAATCTGTAACAATCAATAAAGAGAGAGTTTGTTTGTTCGGGTTTTTAATGTTTTCTCCTTCCTAATTGTGTTATTTTGCTACTCCAAGTTTTGCAAGTTTTGCGATTCCCCCCCACACCTTTTTGTTTTCTTTTAGGACAAGCTGTCATCTTTTCGCATCTTTTCACCAGGCCATTGCAAATGTAAAACTGTAAATTGCAGGATTGTGCAAATAGCACTAATATCATTTGCATAAAAATTGGTTGCAAAGAGCAATTAGCACTTCATTAATAATCAATGAAGGGCCAATTTACACATTGCCCAAAAGCAAATTGTAAATTCAATTTTGTCTATAATTGAGCATTTGGTGCTGGGCAACTATACAATGGTGCCAGAAGAGACCGGCACAGGGGTTTCAGAGTCAAATCTCCAGTGAGTTCAGGTTCCAAGTAATTCCCAACATGGCTCTTTCAGAGGCCAAACCAGGACCTCCTTCACAATGGAATAAAACTCCAGGAGGTACATTCATTTCAGCTTTCACAGAAAACACATGAATCTCAGCCTGCCACCATCCTTGCTCAAATACAACCTTGTTGTCAGGAACATGGCTACTGTTTATAGGGCAGTGGTCTCTCCCCTGTCCAAACATACCCTTGGCTCCAAAGATCTTCTGATACTGGGGTAGCCATGGCACAGCTGAGAGCTGCAGTGATTCCTGTAGAGAATGGGGAGATGCACAAAGGACATCACAGAAGAGATATCATCATTTCGGTACCTAGACACAAACATCCTCCCATTGCAGTGTCAGCTAATGCTCTACAAGTGACAACAGAGTTCTTTTCTCTTCTTCAGGGAGGTCTAACATGAGCCTCGTGGACTAGGTATTCCCACAAAGCAAATTCATCTCCCCTCCATTGCTTCCATCTGCACATGACCTTGTGGAGATATCCCAAACTTGTATGCAGTCACTAGGACCAAAAAAATGGGAAATGCCCTGCTTTACTTCTTTGATTTCAGTGTTGCTGAAGGGTTCCTGGGTTCTGATTTGGACATAAGAGATGTATTCCTCCAGCTTCCTCTCTAGATGAACAGTGGCATCTAATAAGCTGGGGTAGCAGTAACAACTTCCCAAGTCCCAAATTCTTCACTCTCTCATCCTCCACTTAAAAGGCACAGCAAGCTCTGTTTCGTGAACAGAGTCTGACTCTAAACCACTTGACATCTGAGGTTTTCTTATCACATTGTACGTGGATCTCATGAATCTTGTGAAAAGCTAGACGATCATTTAGCAGGGGTTGGTTGCTTTATCTATTTTCCATAATAATTTGAATATTATTACAATGGCACCTTTCATCTGGGGATATACATGCACTTTACATATGTTACATTAATTTTACTGATGAGCTGGGGAAGCACTCTTTATTCCTATTGTGCAGATGAGGAAATGGAAGCACAGAGATGATATACCGCTTGCCTAGTATCACACAGGAAGTCTCTGACAGAGCCAGGAATAGAAATCACATCTCCCATGTCTTACGCATAAGAATATCTTTATGTCCCTGCCCAGTAACTGAGTCCTTAATCCAGACTAAAACAACCACACAGGACCCACTTTGCTAAGAACGGCACAGACACCCAGCACGCCGTGGTCATTTGCTCCCGAAGGCCCTGCTCTGCCGCTGGAGCTCAGCAACCAAAGCCTAGTCTGTCCGTTGGCTCCTACAAATATCAACAGGGCAAGGCTCCAACTCGGAGGATGCAGGACCCCAACTTGGAGGATGTAGATTTGACTGATCCTAAATTTCCCCCACCTTGAAGCTTGGAAATGCCCTCTGCAGGCAGGTGCTTTGGGTATTTAAAGGGAAGGAGGCTGGCTCTGTGAGCAGTTTCCATCTGAAGTGGATGTTATTAGTTGGTGTAAGTCTATGTAAGTAGATGCTCAACATGGGATGCCCAGGACTTCTCAGCTTTCACCCAGCAATGTCCGTGCTCCCTTTTTTCCTGCCTGTTCAATCCACCTTTACCAAGAGATTGAATTTACAATGGGCTCGAACACATTTAAATCCATTTATTGCAAAATTACTTTTCAATAATTACATCACTGTGCTGACTGTGTTGCATAATGAAATTAGCATGAGAGATATTAGAAAGAATATAAAATTATAAGAAATATTGAAATACTTCTTTCCCTGTCTGCTTTAGCACAGGCCATAGCTTAACTGGAAAACGAGCACTGCTCCTGGATGGGATTTAAATGCATCAAATGTAATTTTATAATGTCTTTTATATAAATTAATTATAATGGTTATTGCTGCTTTACATTATTAGATTGAAATTTGCCTCCACTTCAGTGCATTAAAAGAAAGCTGCACCCATTTTGTTCAGCAATGCCCTGAAAGTTCTTGTGGCATGGAGCCATCCTCACCACATCGACACCACCAATAGCTCAGAAGTTAAAAGCTCTGGATTCATGTTGGCATTTGAGTGCCCACCTTTGGGTCCCAAACCCACAACTAACCCATGAGGGCAGGTTCTGGGGCCTCCATGGACATCTTTGGCTGTGATGGGACACTGCACCACTTCTAAGACCTGCTTTTCTGCTTAATCTCTCCTTGGACCGTGGCAGCAACAATGGGGAGGCCTGGGCTGCTTTAACCAATCCCACTGTATCTGCAAAGAATTAGAGGTGATGAAACACATTGCAAAATCAGAGGCAGCGAGCAATAATACAGCTGAAATGTTTAACTGGGAGCAAGTACGGTACAACCTATTAGCTAGCCACAGGCTGTGGTCGACTGATGGCTGCCAGAGAGTTACTTCAGAAGTGAAGGGGCTTTTCTCATGCCAAGTTCACCTTTTCACAAAGGGTTTGGACACTGCGTGGTCCTAACAAGGAGAGAGATTCATTTTGTGTGCCCTCACTTTTGCATGCACAGTAGCTGTTTTTCGCTTTTAATAGCTGGGCTGTTACATGAGAAAACAGTACGGGAAAGAAAAAGGAGAGCTATCTGCTAGTTAACTAACCACTTGCTACGCTGGACAAACCACAATCGTGCAAAGCAAAATGAAGACACAGCGATATGCTTTTACTGCCGCTTAATCCTCAATAGAAGTCTAGTAATATTCAATTTGTGACATTATTTGCACATTGAATTAATCCAGAAACTAAAGGGCTAATGAGTTATGGAATGTAGCACATAGCTTAATTGTAACAACAAGGGCCTTCCAGGCTTCTTTCGGTTAGGAGAGCCTGGTTAAAAATAAAATTTTGCATCTGCTGTTATACACCAGGCAGGAAGATCCTAAAGATGCCAAGATAGGGGAGTAGCAAACCAGACAATGCAAACTATCTGAAAGATTTTTCTTTTAAATACCCTAAGTTTTCTTTTTTTTCTAATTTCACCCATGCTCCTGGTGAAACACCACAACATTGGTTGAATGCTGCACAGAAAATCTTGTATGACAGATGAAAAAATTATATGAATTGCCTCCAGAATTATTTTCCAGGAGAATATTTGTGCAATTTCCATACACAAAGCCAACAGGTCTTCAAGGGAAGCAGGTGAAAACAAGCAAAGATTTTTGAAGGACTTTAAAAATGAAAAGGACAGTAGATCTTTTCACTATACAATGTCACCAGATCTCTTGGGCAAGGGCGGCTATTTTTCTCAGAACAGCATTTATCCTGGAGCAGAACCCCAGTGCTGATTCACTCACATATGAATAAGAATTAGGATTTAAAAATCTGAATATAGAAAAGAAACTATCATCAAACTTTTACTGTCTTCTAGCCCCCTTTTGCAACTAGCTCTGCAGGCAAATGAGTCCCTTTCTCATCTTTCTGATCACCCAGGAACACCAGTCACAGCTTCCAGCCAAAAACAGTGAGTGTGCCCACATTTTTGTCTATACACCCATCTATTTCTGGGCCAAATAATCTGATAGAAGAGGCTGGAATCAGCAATGAAGCTCACAGAAAAAACGAGGAGGAAAAAGAGAGGACTAGCTCTTCACCCTACCCCACCCTCTTCCTCCTTGCAGTTCCTGGTGAAGGTAATCCCCTGGCAGAACTATTCCCTGCCCACTCGGTTGCCATTTCAGAGGACTTAAAGATCTCCCTTCAGCTATTGCTGAAGAAACCAGAATCTCTTGTCACCCCAGGTGCCACATTTGCTTAAGACAGGCTGCAATAACTGGTCTGAATACGGCCCAGATTGAATGCGAAAAAGTGCGCCCTGGGATCTGGGCAGCCAGGGTGAAACAAAGAGCATTCCTTACAATAGGAGCCAGCTAGTTGTGTTAATACCAGCTGTGCTAACATAGCCAAACACTCACTGCACTAGTATTCCCCATACACGGTATCCAAAGGATTGATAACTCTTCCTAATCCAGCAGCAGAAATTCAATCCCTGCTTTTCTATTACGTTTATGGTGTCAAAAGCAGCTCCTCTCTAAGATCTCCTCTAAATCTGACCCAGGCAGGAAACAACAAACATATAAAGTGGCATATCAAGCAAACCCAGCCCAAATGCCTCCTCTGCCCTTTCAGATCTGCGCCAACAGAGTCAACCCACACATGAGAGTCCCTGCACCTCTCTTCCACTGCTGCTTAACTCTGCTCCTGTAACAAGAATAAGATGGAGCTGCCACCAAAGAGGGTTAGAGCCCCAAATCTCAGGTGGAGCTGGGGCTGGGCCAGGGTCAGGAGCTCAGGAGTTTACACCGTACAATAGAAAAAGTTAATAAATCTAAACAGCGCTTAATTTATTGATGAAGTAAGAAAGACTGTTTAATGTGGAAAACATAAGCAAGATCAATAGCAGAGAACACAAATAACTAAAGCTATTGACACATAAGTATTTTAAGCCTAATTGCAGGCATATGCACTTTCTAAGGGTATCTCACCTTCTAATAGCACCCCAGAGATTATGGGGTTAATTGATGCAGCTGTTTACTCCTGGCTCACGTGGTCTGGATTGGAATTCCCTGGAGGATGCTATTAAACTAAAGTGTTTAATGAAGTGCTAAAGAGCAGAGTTTCTAATATTCTTCCATTGAATGAAATTGAATAGAAATTTGGGCAAACTTCTCTTTCCCAGGTGGAAATTTCAGCTTGGTGTTAGAGTAAATCGCCTAACTCATCTGTGGGGGCAGCGCAAGGGAAAAAGGTCTGTTAGAGGGAGGAGGTGGTGAAACTGTTTTTGTTTTTTTTTTCCTCCGAAATCACAGGTAGGAAAACAGATCCAGAAACATGCTACATTTTAGCATAGCTATTAGACAAGGAGTTTGGTAAAGCCAAGGTGATGCACCCCTGTGGCTTTTCATGGCCTTATGCATGTTCTTCACAGGAACTTTAACCCCCCAGCCCTTTGGCTAAGTATTTTCCCCGGACAGATTGACTGAGCATTCAGTAATATTCCCTGCACTTCTCTCTCTTGGGGTGGGCTGAAAGGAGGATTTGATCTCCATTTGGGAAGCAGAATGGACCTTCTTAAGGATAACACTCACAGCTGTGCTGCCAGATGAGGCATTTCAGCTCGATGGTGGTGGGGCAAACCAAGATGGCTAGAAAGGAGGCTCTTAAAACCAGCCAGGTGCCTGCATATGATGAGTTTTCAAGGACTGACAACCCTGGCCACAGTCCACAGCCTCCCCATACCCATCACATGGTGCATAACCCAGAGCTCGGCTACCTTTATCTCTGCAACGTGAAGGCCTCGGCTCTACATCCACCACCCCAGGCTTTCTCCCAAGTGAGGTTTGAGCCAAGCAAAGAAAGCTCTGGTGGAGGTTTCACCTCTCACCTTTCACCTCCTCCTAAACTTTGTCTGCAGGGACCTTCCAGCCTCCACTCCCGGGGCTCAGCCCGCCAGTGTCCCGCTAAGGGTCTTCCTGCAGTCCCTCACTCGCTGTACAGTCCCTTGCACTCTCAGCAAGGCTTGTAATTCTTGTGAGGAAGAAATTGCTTTCTCCATCTGTCTTTTGCCGTCCGAGAGGGCACGTGGACAATGAATCTGATGAGGGCAGGGATTTCCCTGGAGTGAGGGAGATGGGGTTGAACTGCCAGGGTTCAGCAAGCAGGGCAATGCACTGATTTCAGAGCTGGATGCTTAGCAAATAGAAACCACAGCATTGCCTTCAAGGTCTACCCACGGACTCAGGTGCTATGCAGAGCCCCTTCAAACCACCCTCTCCCTCTGCAGTGAGTTTTCCTACCACAATTTGAGATTTTCTTCTCTTTTAAAATCAATGATTTTGGAGCCATCTTACAAAAGCCATTGTGCCAGGACAGCTATTCCCAGGGAAAACATTCCTTCTCTTGCCTCCGTCCACACTGTATCTCCCTGGAGAGGGGTAGGGGGATGGGTGAGAAGGGAGCATTATTTTTGTAGCCTAGATAATGTTACTAACTCCACTGAAAATGATTCTAGAAACACAAATGCTTTCTGGTGCATCCAATATGGGGTCAGGAGTGTGCTGAATTGACTAGATTGGTGGGTTTCAACCTGTGGCCTATAGACCCCAGAGAGACCTGTCAGGTCTGTGGAAAGTAACTGAGAAAAGCTGGCCTGCTGCCAGCCAGCACAACTTTTGACTGTATGTAGGGTCTGCATATACACCAAAAAAACCTGGGCATTCTGTAAATCAAAAAAGGATAAAACCATGGAATGAAGCTGGGTTTGGGGCACCTGTTCTGTCCCAGTTGTCACAGGGCATGTGGAATGGGAAGAGACTGTGTCTTCTGTGGTTAGATGGGGATTATCTATGATATTTATGATAGAAAACTATAATCAGCCTTGAAAAATACCTTTGTTCCCTCCTTCCGTTGTGTTTGGGATCTCTGTGGTTTTGGAGGATGCGTCTGGAGCCAGAGGAAGGGAGAGCTTCTCAGCTAGCGACAGCACTGCCAGGCTCAGGTTCCCACGGACCCCAGCACTCCCTGTGGCTCTGCGCGTGCTCACCAGGCACTCTGGCAAATATGGAGGAAACAGAGGAATAATATGAGAACAGTGAAAACCCAAAGGACTGGAGAGCTCTGCTGAGCACTGACTTCTAGAGGTGCGCTCGTAGGCTTAGCACCTTGCAGAGATGGACACTGGACATACTAAAAAGAAATAGAACGGCCCCTGCCCAGTGTTTCTCTGAGGGTTCCTAGAGTGCTGCCTAGTCTTGTATTAAATGTTTCTAACACCAGAGCTCTTCTCGCTTCCCTCAAGTGACCACCAGTCATTTAAGAACACCCCTGTGCCTTTCTGGTTTTATTCTAACTCTAATATTTCAGCCCTTCTTGCAAACACGCCACCATCTACCTCTCTCTTCAGTGCCTTTAAGCCAGCTAAGCCCCATTAACCCCTTCCCTTGTGGATCAACCCTCCAAATTCTGGTCCTGAAGCCAAAAAAGCAGCTCCTAAGCCTATGGCTAATTTTAAGCATGTGCTTAACCCTCATCAACCTGTGTCATGGAGCAAGGTTAGTGTCCTCTTTTCTACCTGCCCACTTGCAGCCCACCCAACTGCATCTACCCCAACTGCCAATTTCCTGTGCTGATGGACAATCCCTGAGCCCACACAAGGGCCCTGCCACCGTCCAGCCTCAGGACACGGCACAATATTTGTGGTTGCATCCAAAAGCAGACTGTGTATTTGTGCCCTGGACATGCATGCCTCTCCCTGGCTGCACACATAGGATGGGATTACTTGCCCCCTTGTTGCCAGTCCCATTTTGCTGTCTTGCTCACATTTCTACCCGTCCTGGCTCCTGTGAATTATTTCCCTGCCTCTGTCCTCAGCTCCCAGTTCAATGTCATCTCTGAATGTCACTGAGGACTGCTTTACACCTTCTTGCAGAGCTGCAGTGAAGCGTGGGCCACCCTGGGCTCAAGGCTGCTCCCTAGCTACCTCTGGCTGTAGGCCTCCTACCTCCGTATGATACCAGCAGCTTCTGGGCCAGTGCAGGCAGAGCATGGTCTTGATGCCACTTTTCAGCCAGGCAAGTGAGCCAGAACTGCCCCTCTAAAGCCATAAAACATTTATCTTCTGATAGCTACAAATACTGTGAAGGCAAGCTTAAGCTAAGCTGTTTTATTTCACAAATGTAACAGGGACGGCATACAGCCAGTTACCACGGCTCTGCTGATGGGTGGTAACTCATTAAACTATGGTAATTTAATTGCTTGCAATTGTCTGTTCATCCCCTAAACAGAGCACTCAAGGCGACACGGGGCACAGCCGACGTCCCCTTTCCCCCCTGCGCTCTCCCCTCCAGCCCTGTCCTTTCCCTGGGCGAGCGTGCCATTGCACGCCAGGGACAACTTGCGACTGCAGGAGGGGTGTCGTGACGCCTCGGATGCAATCAGTCTGCAAAACCCCCCAGCGCTGGTATTACAAAATCACTTGTGGTGCAAAGAAAATAAAAAACAGCCAAAAGGACGCAATGGAAAAACTGGGAGAGAAGAAAATTAACCAAGAAATATACAGCCTTGATGTCTATACACTGAAGAATATTTATTGCCCTCTCATGTGTCTTGCTTACTCTCATAACAAATATAATATTTTCGAAAGAACTAGTCTCCCTTTACCATTCCTGTCTCTCTCGCGCCCTTTCTCTGTCTCGCTAGCTCTGTCTCTGCCTCTCTGATACCAACTCTGACAAACCATGCGATTCTGATGGAAAATTCATTAGTCGTCCTTCTTTTTTTTTTTTTCTTCCCATTTTCCCAGTCAGCTTCGCGCCTGATCTGTCAGCCTCTTCCATCCTGATTATCTGGAGACGCCAATTTCAAAGAGACATCTTAATAGTGATGTCAACGAATTAATTAGATGTGTTAATGAGCTAAAAGCAACCCAAATTAAATTAATGCAGTAATAAGCACAGACAGCAAAATTAGCTCCAATTTCTGTAAATGATTCTGAACTGTACACAACATCTCATCCTGCTAGAACATTACCATCCCCCAAAGCTAATCAAGAACTCCAGTGCAATTAACTGCTTAATTACAAAACACACACACAGCTCATAGATCCAGCAGCAGGAGGGGCGCGCCGTGCTACGGAGCGAGAGGGAAAATCCTCTGAAACAAACACCGCGCACCAGCCTCGCAGGAAGGGCCGCTGCCCGCGTGCACCCCGCCGACGGCACCGGAGCGTGGGAGCCCACCTGACGGGGGAGAAGCCGGGCACCGGAGCAAGCCCCTGGCTCCTTCCCCGGCCAGGCGGAGGACGGCCGGCGGTGCTGCGCTCCTGGGGAGCGTTCCCGCACGCCGGTCCCCGTTGCGGGGATGCCCCACGGCCCGCACCGGGCCATGCCGCGTGCGGTCCCCGCTGGCGGTGGAGCTGTGCCCGCCGCTCAGCGTTGTTTATTGTGTTTATCGGAGCCGGGGTTGCAAGGAAAAGCCTAATTGTCCAGCTCTGCTCGTCTCCCACGGGGGGAGGGGAAGCCACTAATAGCTTTGCAGAGCTGCTCAGGTATCTGATTAGCTCTAATTGCAGTGAGGACAAGAGAGGGAAGGAGCGGGATAGGGCTGCAGAGGGAGGGAAAGAGAAGGGGAAGAGGATGATGGAAGCAGGAAGAACGAAACAGCTGCAGGGGGACAGATAGAAAACCCTGGGAGAGGGGTGGTGGCCTCCAGGATGAAGGAAAGAGAAGGGAGAGGTGAACGGAGGAGCGATGGATGCAAACAACAAAAAAGGGAAATCCAGGCAAACAAAGGAAGGGGAGAGACTTGGGGCCAGAAACAAAGGGAAGGAAGGGCAGACAAAGAGGGCTGCGCATTGGCAGGCCCCATAGAGAGTAGCTGGGGCAGGAACACTTGTGGAAATGAGAGCAAGTCCTGGCTAGGTCCTGTCCTGTCCCCACAGAGTCAGGATGTGCTGGAACGGGTGAGAAACACAGCCGCCTTATCACAAGATGCCACTATTGATTTGAAGGTTGTAGAGTCATTAGTCCATCTAGTAAATGAGGAATATTTGTGATAAAGATGAGGATAGAGATTTGCTGTGACAAATAGCATCTCTGTGTTTCTCTTTTTTTCACCTTTTATTGCAATTAGTTCAGTCTGTTAATAAGCAAAGGATATTTTTAGTTAATTTCAGTTCCAGTTAATTGATTCAAAAGCGAAACCCAGCAACTGAGTTAATTGATCCATGCATCTTGTGTTGTAATGGTGAGGTACTCTCTGGGCAACTGTCATCACTGGGATTCAGAAAGGCAACAGAAAGGAAGGAGAGCAGGGCCGTGACACGTGGGGGGACTGCAGAGCATCCCACTTCGGAGATGGGGTGCAAACCCACAGCTGGGAGCCATGCTGCTCGCCCCTTAGCTTTTATAGTGCCTTGATGCAGAAGAAGCTATGGGGGCTATCGCCTTCACACTCCTGGTGCGGGAACCGCGCCAGCCCCTGTGCAAGCCTGACTTCGTGCACTGCAGCAGTGCTGCTAGTTCCCCAAATCTCCGTGAACATAAGATGTAGGCGATGCTGTATGGCTGCCGAACAGTGCTTTGTGCAGCCCAGGGTGCTGTCTCTGGTAATGACAACGGGAGATGATCTTTGGGGAGAGCATGCTAACTTGGCCGCTTTTCATGGTCCATCTTCCCTGTACTCCTCCACACCCAGAGCTGTCACAGTGGGGATGCTGGACAGTGCCCAGGGATTTTAGTTGCCATTTATAGAGCTGTTTCCATGAGTTTGTCTAATCCCCCTTGGCCTCTCATGGCAGCAGGTTCCAGAAGCCCACCACCTGCTGTGTCCAGAAGTGCTTTCTTTTATCTTTCTCAAACTTACTTCTTAATATTTTTCAATTGAGTACCCCTTGTTCTTGTATTATGGGATTTGTTAAACAACAGTCTTGCATCCAGCTTATCCACTGTCTTCAGGATTTCATAAACCTCCATCAACCCCCCCCCACAGCCTTTTCAGTCTCTGCTTGGCAGGCAGCTCCATTCCCATACTCATGTTGTGTGTCTACATCTCCTTGTCACAAGGACTGGCCTTTCTCTTCACCTGGAAAACTGGATCTCCTTGCTTCCTACCGTGCTGGTCTCTGTACACTGCTGTGCATAATAGAGCAAGACAGGTAGAGGGGTACAAGGCCTGCACAAATGCACACCCTCCCCTTGGAGATGGAGCAAACCTGAAGGCATTTTTTGGAAGGAGTGCCCTTTACATAGATGTGTAAAAGTAAAAGCTTAAGAAAAAATGTCTCTTTCTGCTTCATCTCTGAGCCCACAAGAAATTTTGGGCAAACCCAAGATCAGATGGTGTCTGATCCCCATGAACATCTCCTTGCTGCATTTTCCACGTTAGCTCTGCTGCAAAAATTGTCAAGCAAAAAATTGCCTTGCTGAGTACTAGGTGAGTGAGAAGAGCAACTTTCCATAACCAGCAAAGCAAACTAGCAAAAGTCATGCTCAGAGACATTTGATCTAATCTCTTCCAGGAACAGTCCCTGTGAAGGAGACCACACTCAAACCAGTTGGCAGCTTGGGATTTCAAACATAACCATGAATCTTAACACAAGTAAGTAACACAAGGGTTTCCTGTCCTTACACTGCTGGAGATCCGGTGCTCCCCAGCTCCAGGTGCTCACAGCTGCAAGTAACCAACATTTAGTAGCATTCTGATTCAGTTTTATGGAACTTGTCCTGCATGTGACTGCTTCTCCTTGGGAATGTCAGACTCTTCTCTAAGGCCAGAGGCAGAATATGCCTCTTCTCCCACAAGCCTGCATGCTCAGGCCCTTGCAGGTGAGGTCTCCACAGTCAGAGCAAGCGTTGGCTCTCCAGTCACATTGCAAGGATGGGCATGTGTGTGCACTGTGATCATACAGGATTTTATAAACTGGTTAAGGTCTAGTGACAAGCTAGCTGATAACTTTACAAGTTGTTTCTCTAACAAGGGCTGAGAGTAACTCCCCAAATGCCTTTCTGAAATACCTGTTGATATATGTCTCCTGTGTTTTCTACAGACCATTAATGTTCTTCTTGCCTATTCCTCCTGATATCTCTTCATGTCAATTCACAACCACCTAATCATTTCCAGGGGAAAGACAAAACTCCTGGGGCAGATAAACCAGAACTGTCAAACACTTGAAGAGCACAAGCCATAAATTGGATCTCACTGTAATAGGCACTATGCAACAGAAGAACACCTGGGCTGGGATCTAAGAAACCAGGTTTGAAACAAGATGCAAATTGTGACAGTGATGAATGAAGAGGCTCTTGGCTTCCTCTGCACAGTCTTGGGGACCAAAGTGCAAATGTGCAAGATCAGACCATAATCAGCACACAGTTTGGCATTCCTACAAGTATGTGATGGCCTTCCCATGTATGGGTGCTCCACAACATCTCACTTCAGGTGGCACAAATTTTGCTGACAGCTCCATGGTTTCAGAAAGGGATCAAAATGCAAAGCAACCATCTTGAAGAGTAAAACAGAAGTTTTCTAAAAATGAACCGTTTAAGGCACCAAAAAACATGGTCAGCAAGGCATAAGCAGACAGCGAGAGTGTGCTTTCCAAGCAGAGCTGCTCCTGAGCTGTGCACCAGCTCTCTCCAGCTTGCATCATTCCCACGAGGTCTGAGAAGCAACCGTGAACTGAACGAGGCTACTCCACACGAGAAGGCCATCTCTCTGCTGTTATCCTCACAGCTCTGCCTCTGCACCCGCCTCTGATTGCACACCTCCTAGGCGACCGTGCAGTGTGCCACCCACTCTGTGCTTTGGCACAACTGCAATGTACTTTCAAGACTCTGAGAAAAAATTCAAAAGCTGTTGTTTTTCCTGTTGACGAGGAAGCTAGATTTGGGCTAAAAATGGCACATAACTGAGCATATTCTGAAGACTTTTCTTGTACCTAACAACTTTTTTACTGCTTTCACACTGGTTTTAATAATAGGAGTTACAATTTAAGGTAAATAATGAACTTTCATGGTGATATTAAGCATGTTATTTCAATCTCTGGAGGCCATACTGTACAGCAATAAGAACTAGTGACAGACAGACAAACTGCTCGATCTTTGCAACTGCCGTATAACTAAGGACCTTCCTAATGAAAAAGCCTAAAAAAAAATAAGATTTTTGAGAAAGTGCATGCTTAAATGATCTTCTGGAATAGGGCCTAACAGCAAGTCCTCTGTGCCAGGAATACATAGCTAATATTGATGCAGTTTCCTCTCTTCCTGACTTTTTAAATAGGATATTATCATGCACTGTCCACCTAGAAAAATATCAATAGATGTGAAGTTCTGCAAGGCACTGAGCATCTTCAATGTAGCTGGCTTTGAGAGCACTCAGCATCTACCAGGACCAAGGCTCACAATCCCAGCAACATCAGCCCTTGCCAGGACCACATCTAGCTTTAGGGGTGAGTAATATTTCTATTGTCAGAACCTACAAGGACAATTTGCTTTTCCTGCTTGCTGGTGAAAGTTGAAGGGAAAGGGTATCCTTAAATAATGCCACGAATTATCCACACTTTAAAATGCTGGTCCTTGATTTGTCAGCACATTTTTGAATAATTTAGAGTGGATTTGGCAGGTTGCTGTGATATATAGTGTAATACAGATGAAACATTTCTGAAACAGAAGTTAATACTTTTCAGCAGAGTAAGGAGATAATTGTGTCAAAACAAGCCTTAACCACTTAGGTTTACCTGTTTCTTGATACACAGGAGTTTGCAAACATGATTCCCATTAAAGCAAATGAGAAACACACACATAAATCTGCGTGCCTCAAGAAGAAAATATTCTTCACAAGTGCCTTTCTTGGTGTTGTATGATCAATCCACCATCTGGTTTTATTTATTCATGATTTCTCAGACTACTACAACAATATTGACATTAAATACAGCTTTGGCTTATTAATTTTTTTAAATTCATATGTATTTTAAGTCAACTTTATTGACTTCAGCTTGGTTTGCTCTTTTATCTGTTCGATCGTTTTCCTGGCCTGCTACGTTGTGTCTACTCTTACATATATTTTCCATGTTTTCTTTCCAGCTCTTTGCTTCTGCTCTAGTTAGCCACAGCAGAGTAATTTTTCTGTTCTATGTGCTGTGGACTAGCTGTCTTAAGACCACATTGACCAGACTGAGAATTTGTCCAGCTCATGCTGCAGGTATAGAGCAGTCCTGTTTGTCCTAGGATCACCAATGCCTCCCTGAAGCTGTTAAAAGACTCTGTAGCTTTTCCAAGGTGATGGAGACAGGATGTCTGCACATCAAAAAGACTATCAATCTCCCCCACACCGAGCATATTTAGATATGTTACTTGTTCTTAGTATCCTTTGTGAAACTCGGGATTTTTATTTATATTTATCTCCTTTTCTATCTTACTGCTTACCAAGATCCCAGACCTGGCTAGGACTCTACACAGCTAGCACAAATGGACAATCACTGTTGCTTCCAAGTCCTGCACGTCTTCTGACAACTCTCCTCTAACTTAGACTAGTCACTTCACAAACCTTCCAGGTCATCAAGAGAAAGTCTGCACTTTCAAAACTTTTCCAAATCCCTTTCCTTCACCTCTTCCTTGCCTCATCCCAGTTTCAAGCACACATCAACTGGCTAAGTGAAAGACTCCCAACATCAGACCATATACTAGGTCTTCGCACAGACCATAGACATTAATTTCATTGAAAATACTTCCTACAAACAGTTTTCAAGTTTTTGTTCTTACTCATAATATATGCCATCCTTATTAAAGAGAACAAGTCCATCTGACTCCCCAGCAGTGATTCACAATCCTATGCCCAGCAAAAGCTAGGTGTCCATTTTAGGGGTTATTATCACAGAGTCTGTCATTATTTTCTGTAAGGTGTTTTTCCTACCCCTCCAGTAACATTCCTTTTTCTCTGTTTGTGCAGTTTTATCTTCCCCCTATACCTCCTGAGTTTACATCCCTTCCTCTTTTTGCTCAGTTCTCTGATCACAGCTTCTCTGTCCTGTCCTATTCTTCACTTGTGGAGTAACAACCTGTCACATTCATAACCTCTTTGCACCAAAAATGTTCTTTGATCTGTGTAAACTACATTTGATGCGGAAATCCTTGATATTAATATCTTTTGTTTGTGTGTCAATGTTCTCTAGAATCTAATTAAGCAATGTTTTGAGAGCATTATATATGTTTGAACAATTTGGCAGAGCAGACAATATGAGCTATTGACCTGCAAAGATAAATTGTGCTTGCAAATTCTAAGAATTCACATGTGCATGTTTCTTTATGCTATTTCTTCTAAAAAATATGCTTTCAGAAAGAGGCCTTGTTTTGTAATAATCTCTGCAAGACTTAATCAAGTATCTTTTCATGCTCTTTACCATAATTGTAGTTGAAGTTACAGCAGGGCAAAATAGGAGCAGATTTAAACTAACCAACAAAAATAATAATAAAATAAAACAAAGAGCAAGTTCTACCCAAATGCTAATAATAGAGATTATTCAATCAATAGGTTCTTGTTATGAATAAATAGGCTAAATTGTCTTTGAACGATGTAAAGATTGACAAGGTATAGGTCAGCCTAATATAGCTACTTACCCTAATTTGACTTTAGCAATTTGAAAAGCAGCATCAGATGGCAGCAGGGTCAAGACAGCTGTGTGTGGGGTGAAGCTGAGTGCAGCAGCAATGCTGAGCACGTCACAGGAGCACGCAGGGCCTCCGCAAGAGATGAGGCTGCTCAGGACTTTGCAATCATCTCTGCATACCTCTGCTGGATTGGACCCTGACAGATTAAAAAAAAAGGGGGGGTTGGGGGGTTTCCTGGAGAAAGCAGAATGACAAGTTTTAAGAAGGTGAGGTGGAGATATTGTAATGCAGGGCATGGAGCTGTGGCTCTCCTTGGTTCACACTCACTGCTAGGACCCTGTGAGCAGCTCTACTGCCAGTCCTACTCTCTAGAAAAGGTTTTGTGCCTTAAGGCAAGAAAATCAGGCCATGTTTCTGAGTTTCTATTATCAGCCTGACAGATAAACCTGTTCAGATGTAGCTCCTAGGTAAGACCAGTTCCCAGTGTTGCATCTGGAGCCCAGCTTTCCCCATTGCCATCACAGATCTTTGCTGCTGAACGGAGGATGCAGTACCATCACAGGATGGAGAAGAGATCTTGGGGAGCGTAAGGCCTGCTTTTTCGTTAAGGTCTGGAAATGCAGAAGCACAGCACAGCAATGGTGTCTACAGGAGATACTGGCAAATAGCTCCACAGGACTTACAAGACTTAGCAATGTAGGACTGGAAATGAATTTGAAATTCAGCCTGAAAAATAGAAGTGTTTTGAGATGTAGAGATAACTCACCCCAAAGCACCAGACCAATTCTGCTGTGAAGCACAGACCTATCACCAGAGGCTCTGGAACGTGTTTCCTGTTCTTAGAGCAGCAAAGCTCTAGGATTTGTAAAATAAAGGGCATTTTTGAGCTGATGAGGCTTGATGAAAAGAACAGGCAGGATTTTACTGCTAGGAACAATCTCTAGCATCACCCCATCCCTCACCTCTGCTCTGCTGTTCCTGAACAGCAGGAACCCCCGGGGCTAAAGTTAAACTCCAGATGAGGGCAACCAGCTGATCCAGCCACCCCTCCCAGGAAGCCTCAGTGATTCCTGCCAAACTAATCAACTCCGTGTGATTGACTACAATTGATTTCCTCAGCTGGGCACAGGAATGGCACCGAGGGTGTCTGCTGTGCTTGTGGCTGCTTCCATGGAGGACACAAGGAGCAAAATTATCTCGATGGGCATTTGAGTTCAACTCTCCCAACACTGGCGGAGGAGGGCCAAGCCATGCCTGCTGCATCCCATGTGCCTGGTGCCGAGGCGGCTCGGCACTCAAGTGCTGTCTTTGCACAGCCTGGCCTCTGCTGGCTGGCTTTGTGCATGGGGGGAAGAACTTCCACAAAGTGCAATGGTTTTTCAGCGTCAAGTGTTTGGGTGTCCCAGAGAGGGATGTGTAACTCAGGCTGGGCTTGGGCCTCCGGCAAGCCTGGTCTCATTTAGGAAACAGCACAGTGCCATCCGTTGGCTTGCTCACCCCGCAATGGAGTGAAACCATCACCCCAGAAAGTCCTGGGAAGCAGAAGAAAAAGGAAAAAGAAGAACTACATAGGCCCTGCATCTCTGCGGCTCTTCCCGCAGAAGGCACAATTTCTTGGAGTTGCTGGCTGCTGTCCTCTCCAACTTCTGCAGGCAAAGATGACAGACCTAGCAGCATAAAAATTTTGCTTTTCCATCTGAATGCCTGTACCTTGCTGTGCGTGTGAGCAGGGCCATGGCACTGCCCTCTTTGTGACTCTATTTCTCCAAATTTGATGGTGACAGTTCAGTCCCACAGGGCTGCTGGATAATTAAATACCACCACCGCCAATGAGGACTGCCACCCTCCATGCTTCTTCCAGCACACCTTCCTTCTCTTCCTGGAAATTTTTTCCAAGAGGAAAAAAGGATTTTTCAGGGATATGTAGACATTGCATGAACCTGTTGGAACTGCTACACAGTAAATCCTATGCATCTGACTTCTGCATGGCAAATTGAGCAGATGTGGGCATCTTCCTAAAAGCCTCCATTTAGATGTGCTCCTGGGTGAAGGAATGAGCGCCCTCACCCCACCCAACCTGGCCGTGGAGCTGTGTCACTGTGTTTTAACTAGAATTGGTCAAATATATGGGGCGGGTGGATATCTCACTGTGCATTGTTGGAGTGTCAGCTTCAGCGCTCAGGGATAATTCAGGTTGAACGGCTCTGTACAAATGCAGATTATACTACTGCTATAGAGGATTAAGGAACACGGCTGTGCTCTGAAAATTTTTCATTGCAAAAAAAAAAAAAAAAAAAAAAATTGCTGCAAAAGCCAAAATTCCCTGGTAGAAGAAACCTGGCGGTCATTCTGATTTCTTTTACCCACTTTTCTGACTGTAAAAAGAACATTTCATATGTGAACTGAACGGTGTGAGGCCAAAGCAGAAGGACTGAGGGATGGTGCTCACCACACAGCCTGGGTCCAGCCAGGGAAGCTGAGGTTCTAGTCCTGATCTGGCCCTACCTCCTCTCTTGCCTCAAATTTTCCATCTGCAGATGCAGATAATACTGCCATACTCCTCCCTTTATGGGAGGGATCCAAGGCATCATTAGTTAATGCCTGCAAATGGACTTTGAAGATGCAAAGCGCTCTATAAATGTTAAATATTATTCTTGCAACAAAGCAAGAAATGAAAAGAGAGACAGATAAAGTTCAAATGAAGAACTCCCTCATTACAGGTAAAATCATGTCTCAAACAATGTATGCATAAAAAGTTTACACCATTTCCAGAGAAAAATGTAATTACCACCTGCAGTAGTTTTGCTCTCTGAATTACAATTAATTGACATGTATCCAAACCCTGGAAAATCAACCATGTTTAGTTTGCATGTGGCCTAAACAGCAGAGAGCTCCAGGTGACTGTGAGACATTGCAATGTCACCCATCTGAGCCTGGCTGATCCACAAGCCTCGGCCTTGGCCGTCCCCAGCCAGGTTGTGGCTCTGGCCCCAAGTGGTGCGTCTGCAGAGGCAGATCTCTGCTGCTGCCTGGTGATAAGTGGCGTTTCTCCACGCCAGCTTGGTGAGCTTTGTGCGTGGAGTCAAAGCTGGCACTGGTCTGACCACCAGTGGATATCCCCAGGCACCCTACGGATCTCACCTGGTTCATAGCCGCAGCACAGGCTCACCTGAGCACGGGTCCTGCTTTTCACATCCAGGCACAGACTTCCTCGTAGTCAGTCAGAGGGGACACTGCGAAGCCAGTCTGGGGGAAGAAATGGAAGGCTTTTAAATTTCTCCCTCACTTACCTTAAAAGTAAATGGAGGAAACGTTCCAGTTGCTTTCTCCAAGGTGAGATTTTGTGGCCATTTCTGTGCCATTGCTCTCTCAGGATGCTGAGCTGGAATACACAGGGGAACACCTGGACATCAGAATTAGCGGTCATGGTATGACAAGGGCCATTTCTTTATGGAATTTTCTTAATAATTTTGTGAGCCAAAGTGGACGCAAATTAAAAAAACCAAAACTCTGATCTGCCCCTTCATTGCCATTAAAACCTCAAATATATTAGAAATACAGAAAGGGCAGTGACATCCAGTGGTTAAAGCTGTGTTCTAGAAAAGAGGACACTGCCTGTTTGTGTGAGCCTGAACAAGGCATGGAAGAAATCTGTGCCTCAGTTTCCCTTCCCATGAGATGCAGCTAATATCTATTGATCCATGTGCAAAACGCTTTCTAAACCGCAAATGAAAGGCCTTTCATAAGTAGTTATTAATATTAATAACAATAATTGTTGTTGTTCCTAAGCCAACTATAAAAATAATTTTTCAGAGAAACAAAGTGCCTTGTCTCCCAGTGATAGATTACAGTGATGTTAGAAATTACTCACAATATGAATCTGGTTTCCAGTCTGGTTCCTTTCAATAAATTACAGAACTGAGCCCAGAGTGAGTATATAGTTTACCAAAGTAAATTCAAAGTAGGCAGAAAGTATATTCTCCCATCAATTTTGTTTGTGATCGTTCAGGGTTTTCTCCTGACTAAAAGGAAAAGTTAAATATCGCCTCGGAGTTTCCCTTTTGTTTATGGCTGGCCAGCTTGCAGCACACCCCGCCGGCCACCCCGTCAGTGCCGCTCGCCCTCCTCGTCCCCAGCCCTGCCGCACCCCGCCGTTATCCTCCCGGGCAGCCACGAGTCCCTCCGCGTCATCACCTTTATTTTTATTTCTTTCCCCAGTTTTGCCACTGTTGTTTATCCATTAAATTCTTTCCAGATGGGGCTGAGATTTTCCTCTTTCCTTCGAGCCGGCGCCACGCGCGCGGAGGCTGCCCGTCGACAGGTGTAGGGCAGAGCGGAGCATATGCCGTTGGTTTGGCAGCGCCGGCTGCAGCGGCAGCTTCTGCGCGCGTCTCGCCGGGCAGCGCTCAGCTGGGACCTGGCGCCGCTCGCAAACACCATCTGGCATTGGCAGGCCTGGCACCGAGGAACCATTACCCGTGCAGGCAGCCCGGCCGGCCGGCAGGCAGGCAGGCAGGCAGGCAGGCGCCAGCCCCGCTCCGCTCAGCGCCGGCGGTGGGCAGCGGCTTCTCCCTGCAGCCGAGATGCTCACGCGCCGCCGGGGACGGGGATGCGGAGAACAGCCCGGGGCAAGCGGGGGCTCGCCGGGCCTTCGCTGCCGCGCTGGTGACAGCTGGGACGGGAGCAAGCGGAGCCCGCGCTGCCTGCAATAACCCTCATCCACGGCACAACAGCTCAGACCCCTTCTCCATCCTGTCCCTGCGGTCCCCCAGCTCCTCCAGCACCAGGTCCCTTCACCGGCGGTGGGTGCCCGGGGCGGTGGGGACACGGCCGCGCATCTCCTTACGCGCTGCCTTTGCTCCTCGGCGCTGCGGACGACCCTCCCAGCACAAAGCGGCTGTGGTCTGGCTGGGCTCGAACGTACGCAGTGCAGCAAAGGCCTCGGCTTCCAGTTCCCAAACCAACAGAACATAGGCCACAGAAAGGCCACAAATAGTAATTATTTATAGCAGAGTTACTCTCTCTGCTGAAGAGATCTCCCCTGGAAAGCTACTGCTGTGCCCCAGCGCAAGGCTGGGCTGCAGCGTTTCTCTGAGCAGCACAGCACACCTGGGAAAGGAGGGTATTTATACAACACCCTTTCTCCTCCCCTGGCAAGTAACAGCACTCAAACAGTTTCTGGCTGTTTGGACCAATGTCAGAGAGAGAGAGAGAAAAAAAAAAAGGACACCTGAAGCCTGAATGGCAGTACAACAAACTCCACCATTCAGCTCCACCACTATCGCAAACATCTGCAGGGTACGTCTGTCTCGGAGCACCAGGCTCTCAGGATGAATGCGACTCTGCTCGGGTTTGCTCTTCCTCATGCTTGCACATTTTGTCTGTGCCTTGATCGTAGCCCTGTCTCCCACCCATGCTCCAGAGAGCCCTGCTCCCTGTGCTAGGTCTCAAAGCCCTTTGGTCTGACAACAATCAGGAAAGACCAGCACCCACCCCAGCACTGCCAAATGCGCTGCTAGTCCAGCTTGGGTTTGGAAACACCTGAGCTCCAGTTTGAAGTACTTCTGCACATGCCGAGACATCCAAAGTTCCCAGCTTCCTCTCACAACGTAGTCACATTTTACAAATACAAGTGTAAAGGAAAGAGACACTGGAAACTTGTGGGGAAGGAGTGCTTCTCTCCCTCGTGCAAGGCAGGACCGTTGCCACCTGCGAGGACTGCCTGCAGAGATGGCCTTCACAAAGTGTGACTGTCACAGGAGGAGACATGTAAGACACAAAACTTTCTAGAATGAGCTGGGCTTGCAAACACCTTGTCTTTCCAAGGAAAAAAAAGGTCTTTTCTTTCCCTCCTCACCTTATCTGTAGCATCTTAAGGAATAGCGGCTGTTGTGAGCCAGCAGGGTGATGTATATTTTGGCTCCCCACAGGACTCTCTCTGCCTTGCTTTCCATGCAAGGATCACTGACAGCCTCACCTTCCTAGGACTTCTCTTGTGCATTAGTTGTTAGCCATCTGCTCGCTGAGTGTAAGCACCCCACACACTGCAGTGGGGGTGGGATCCAAATACAAATATGCTGCAGTTCAAACAAGAATTTATCCCATGTGACCTGCTTTACGTCTTGGAGGACATGGTCACGACACCTCCTTTTTCAGTCTTCACTATAAGTGGTGACTGCCAGGATCTGAGTTCATCTCTGGATAGAGAAAGCTTGGATTACAAATCTGGATCCATACTAACACTAGAAAATAACCCCACCAATGCCTGGTGCCATCACAGTCCTCCTGTCCTGTGTTCCAGCCGGAGCTGCAGGCCTGTGTCAGAGCTGCAAAGCACAGGATAGCTGGACCAGACACAGCCTGCTCTATCAGGAGGGCATTTAAACCCCTCTGTGATCTCTGCTAATGGCAAAAGAGCTAAACTGTTTGTTGTAATATCTCTAACACCTTTTGGAAGATAATGTCACATCCCTGGGAGTTGCATCCAGTTGACAGTAAGAGCACTTGCAGTGTGGAGTGTTAAATCTCACGTTGGGAACTTCACAGGAAATGACTCTTATAGCTTCCCATTTTGCCGCCATCTCCACACACATTGCCAGTCTGATAATCCGCCAGATTAACACCAAGCCCCTCAAACGGGACTCGGTGAGCCTGTACCCTTCACCTTCAGCTTCATGCCGCAGTCACCCTGGCAATGAGCTTTCCTGCCCGTCTAAGCTGCAGTCACCAAACAGGAGCCGCACAACTGCTCTGCACACCTGCGAGGGCTGTTTTGTTCTTTCTTAGTGAAGCCCTCCAGGGCTATAGCCTGAACTGCAACTAATACCGCTGGGATATCAGCGGGGCACCAACTGATCTACAAGCCTCTGCGCACTGGCGAAAGGTCTGTCCTACTTCATTTCTGCAGGTGAGAAGGCAGGGGTGTTCTGGGTCCAGAGCCAAGCAGACATGGGGTCCTGGTCCCCCCATTAAAAACCCCTTCTCTTTTGCTGTCAGCTGCTCCTGGTCCATGCCCCAACCTTCCTCCTCCCATAGCACCTCCACAGCGCTACCTGTCCAAACCTGAGCTCTGATAGGGCCAACCCAACCGAGCAGGGCAGCAAGCGGAGACCTAGCTCTCCTTACAGGACTGCTGTGAAGGAATACCACCTTTGCTCTGGTCTGGCACTTTTCCTTGAGAAAGCTGCCATCCTTTCCTCAGTCAATCAGTCCATCAGAAACCGGCTCTCCCACCCAATAAAAGCAATTTACACCCGCACAAAGAGGCAGTGTTACATTAGCTACTGCAAGTGACCTTTTGGTTTGGAAAGCCAGTAATGCAACTAAATGGCTTGGGCCTCAGGATCCTGCAATGCTGTACAAAGCCCTGCATCATCTGTGCATGCAACTGCACTAGAAATAAGCATACAAAGTCGCTGCTGCAGTAGCACAGAGCAAGGGGAGCATCTCACGGGATCCATTTGCTTCTATTTGCCAGCAAATTCTTGTTGCAATTTTACCAACATAAACCCACAGTAAGAAAAGTGTCAGTGACAGTACACCAGATCTCACCCATTTATCTGCTGTGATTCATCAGTATAACATATCCAAAGCTGATTTCTATTTCCCTCTTTTTTTAAAGAGGAAATTATCTGATCTGTTCCTTGCCAGATCCTGCACTCCAAACTCAAGCAAAACAAAATGGGTACTATCTCCAGAGTCCCACATGTCAGAGGCTCCAAACCCACAACAAAAAGGCGCTGCCTGCCTGAAACAGAGTACAACCCAAAGCACATTTGGGTTTCAGACTTAACAACACGAGTACTGCTGTTTCCCTGGTTTTGTACAGATTACTCTATGCAGCACAGTTATATATATTTCACAGACTCTGCTATACTAGTGGTTATTTTGCATGTACAGCAGCCTAAAGATAGGCCAGCCCCAAACTTAACTTCAAGCACTTTAGCTTGCAGGCCTTTATAATAGCGCATGACAACCTCTATATGGTCTGTCTAGCCTGAGAGAGCACTGACAAAGAGAAAGAAGAATGACAGATGCTCCCCACGCACAGAGGCAAATAGAGACGGGATGAGGGGAGAAAGAGAGCCTAAAGGGAAAGAAACCGAGCATGCACACACACACACATACAAAGACAGGAAAGACAAAGGAAAGGGAGATGAGGCAAAAGGACCGGAGATGAAGAAAATGACCCTACTCACTTAGTGAGAGCTGCTTGCAGCATCATCTCTTAATGCTTTGTGAGATCTGACTGGGATATATTTGTGTCTGTGAACCAGAATCCTGACACCAGTCCCTTTGATAAATATTTATCGTGCCTGGCTCTCTATCACTTCAGTTTCCACCAGATTAACCTCGATTCTTCCAACAAAAAATGTCCTGATGTTCTGCCTGACACACACATACCACTTTGACCTTCCTTCTCCAGATTCCCCACGGTACTCGTTTCCATTCAGCTAAGAAGAGAATTTTCACTCATCAATCAGAACTGGATTTCTCCCATCCCATGTAAATAATTTAGAAGCACAAGCATCCATGGCACTGCTTATGTGCAACCCAAATCCAGTGCCAGGAATCTTGGGAAAAGGGCCCAATAATATTGTACCAGTCCAAAGTAATTAAAGTGCATCATTACATATAAATTTGTAATTAAACACTTTAACGTAATCATCCCGCACAGCACGATTCCTGATGAATTAATTAAAAGAACTCCAGAAATTAATGTTTTACTTGTCACCATTGTTGTGCTAGCTGTAGCCATCTCCCTGACTATTCCTGCAGCATGTTGTGAAGTAATTATATAATTACTGGGGAACGGAAAGGCCCAGAGTCCCAACAGAGGAGAAACCTGAAACAAAGTGGAAATAGCACACCACAAAAGGCAGAAGGAGAACAAGTCTCCCCCCTGGAGAAGAGTCCTCTTCAGCCCTAAGAAAGAGGAGGTCGGAAGAGGAGGGTGGGGAGACGATTTCTACCAGCTATGCAAGAAGGATGTGTTCTCCCAGGTGTAATCTTGCTCACTTTCACGCATGTGCACACTCGTGTGCATGGCTGCTATGCTCTCCCCTGGTGTGCTTGCTGTCTGCAGACTTTGACGCGTGTTGCACACCTCTGGGTGAACTGGGCACCCTGCATTTACTGCGGTGGTGTGTTACGCAGCGCATTGCCAGCTGGAAGCCATCCCACAAGACACCGCCCATCCGGCATGTGAGAAATAGCCCTTCCTCCCCAGAGTGCTCACTCGGAACAGGCTGCAGAGAACCAGGCAGCAAGGAGGGAAGCAGGGGCAGCCAGGAGGGGTGATGTGCCTGATGTAAGCCAGCAGGTCAGCAACAGGGTGGGAAGTTGTACCTAAGTGTCCTGAGGCTCAGTGCGAATCCAAACAGAAGTGATCTCGGGGGAGACTTTGGAGAGCCTCACCCAGAGCAAAGCCCATTGCCACCTCCCTGGCGAGGTCTCCTCTCCTGATAACCCAAAACAGGTTGAGGGCTAAGTCCCAACCCATGAGACCTCTCAGGGCTAAACCTCCCTGCAGCTCCATTCCCCTTCCGCCTCCCTGGCGCACACGCAAGGCTGGGTCTTGCAGCCGGCTGCCCCCTCCAGGGAAACAGCTCTGCAGCCCAGCCGCTCTGCAGTGCTGGGAGCAGGGCTGGTTCCCACGATGGGGCGTGTGGCTCAGCTTGGCCCTCCTTCACACCATGCAAGTGCCCTTCAACCCCATATGCCTTCTCTCATAGCACAAGCAGAAGCAGGGTAGTCAGATGAACATATGAACAACCCCCTTCTCCATACATGTACACCTACTCCCCTGCTTCAGAGTCCTCCATGTCCTGCACCCTCCTCCTACAACTCACAGTTTGTTGTCTGAAGGATGGAGTCCTTCCAGCCCCACTCATCTGCTCTGGCTTTGGCCAGCCTGTTGGACAACTCCCCCCAGGAAACCTTCCATATCCCAAATATCCCCCCCACCATCTATCTGACACTTATTCCACTAAGACCTTCTAAAATCCCTCCTTTGTTATCTCTATTACATTGCATTTAGATTTCCTTTCTTCAGCCCCCACCTTCAAACAGAGTCAAACAATTTAATCCCCCAGGTCCAGCCATATCCTTCCTATTTCAACCACTTAGTCAAAGCGTAGTTGTTAGTAAGTCCCTTCATCCCTGGTCTGGGGGGTATGATCTACAGGACTTGACTCCTCAGCCTACAAGGGAAGTCAGGAGCTGTGGGACCAAAGAGGCTACTGGGCTGACTGCAGTGGTGAAGGGGTTAAGGCTGAATTCAAATTGAATTCTTAGATGCAGCAGGCATTGCTGTCCATCCGTCCGTGCGTGCATGTGTGCATGCATACATCTATACACAGCATGAGCCTCAAACAACCCTCAGCTCCTAAAAACATTTCTGGAACTATACAGCACAATGCACACAGGGAACTTCCCCCAAGACTAGAGCCCAGAGTCTAGCTTGCCTCCGCAAGGAGAACGTCTAGATAAATAACCAAATCTCCAGTTTGCTGCTGCTGTGCGGTGCACTGGGGCACCTGCCCTCCTCACCCACGCCGTGGTGCCCATCAGTATGCATGCGAGGCCGGGCTGCACAGCCGGCTGCGGCAGGTCACTTGGTGGCCTGTGAACCCGGACAAGTCCTGGCAGGGCCCAGCTGAGAGAAGGTGGTGGAACGGAGCCACATTCATTATTCCTCAGTGGGGTTCCCCTTGTTTTAACATTATTTTCAGCACTGTCCAGACATGTAGTTTCACATCCGCCTTTGCCACCTGAACCACTGTGCACCACCAGGGCTGCTGGCAGCACCGGCGGCACGGTGAGTCTGACAGGGTCTGCATGAGACGTGACCTTGGGTGCTGCGTTAAACTGATTCCTCCTTTCAGCTGCCTCCAGCCTCCCCCTCTCCAAACGGCGACCTTGGGGGGGACAAAAGTCATTCACCCATGGGGACAGCTGTGCAGCATGAGTGGGCCCATGCAGGTTTGCTCCATCCCTGATGCCAGGCTGCTTCGCACCACTAACATAGCTGGGGCTCGGCATCACACTAGCCATGGCCAGGTAGCACTGGAGTAAGTCTTCTCTCAGTTCACTGCGTAGTGCAGAGTAATAATGTCTCCAAGTGAACACTGATAGAGAAAAATGCTCAATAACAGCTCCTTAAAAGAGCTTCACTCCTTAAACTGTGGCTGCAGCACTCTCAGTCCTTATCTGAAAGCTCCCAGTAAGACAGAGACTCTCCTGCTATATATTTTCCATAAATTATATTCCCAGTGAAGGTTGCTACTGCTCTTTGTGCCTCCAAGAATATTCCTTATACTCCTGGGCCATCACCCCTGGTCCCACTTGGATGCAGGAGGGGTCAAAATGTTAAAATGTTTTATTTTATCAGCCCTGAGATAACAGGGACTCAGTAGGTTCATGAGCGTTTGGCCCTACCCAACCACCTGCTATGGTGGGGAGGGAAGCGGGGAGAAGCTGGGGCAGGAGGAGGCACTGGAGATAACCAAAGGCATGAAGGGATATGATCTGGGCCCAGGAATTCAGTAATCGCGAATCAGGACATCAACAGGTTGGTCCGGCGTGCAGCCCAGGCTTCCTGGCACAGCCCCATCAGTGCTGCCCTGGGATCAGCGGCCCCTTTTCTGGCTGTGCTGAGCCCAGCTGAGCGAGGGCCACTGCAGCCCTGACGCCCACCAGAGTCACAAAAGCGTTCTCGGGTGGAGATGCACCAACGCTGCCACATCATGCAAAACCCATCCTGACCCGACCTTAGCCCAAGGGCTGCCTGCTCAGGAGAAGCTGAAAGGAGGAGTGGGTAACTGGCTGCAAACTCAACCACCACGATGAGATTCGGTTCAAACCTCAGGCTGAGGCTGCATCGATTTTCCAGGAGCTGGAGAACTGCTTTCCCATTCCCTTGCCCTTCTGCACACCTCCTTGCTTCCAGCCTGCTGGAACATTTGCTCCTTGGCTTCGCCGCAGTCAGTGGCCTGGGGATTTTTCTCCCAGTTATTTTTTGCCCACCCAAAACCAGAAAATACCACAACTCAGCTCAGTTTTACAGCTGCAAGGCCAGGATATTCAGGGAGAGTAGGGAGAGTTCAAATTAGATAAAAGTATCTTTTGGATTAAGCACAGGACAGGGACCCTGGCACTAAAGGAATCACATAGGGTGTGATTCTATTTCCCCATCTAGAGATTATGCTTAACTGGTGCTGTATTAGTTAACACTCGTACAGCTCTTTGAAAAAGGAAAGTGTTTGAGGCTTTAAATACTGCCAGTGGGAACAGATCAACAAGATTTCTAACCCTTCTGAAAAATTAAAGCTTTTGCCAATTAAGCTGGCAAACGCATGGATGTGAATCTAAAAACCTCTTCAGCTCAAGACCAAGACTGAAGTCTCCTGAGAACAGCCTCTCTTGGCCGTTCCTTGTACTCCTCCCATTCACCCATGTCAGAAATATATCAAGTAACCAAGCTATAAACTGCTTCAGCAGACACACACTTGAAATGTAACTAGGCTGCAAATATTACTGCAGTAGAACTACCATTCAGGACATTTAAATGGACAGCATTAATGTGCAGATAACGTCTTCTCCTAGATTGCTTCAACTAGTATTGCAAAAATGTCATTGTAAAGCATAATTTCCTTTAATTTTGCAATTAGCCCTCTAATTTGAGTTGCAGCTTTGATGCCACAAGCTATCAACGATCTCCATATGCACACCCATACCAGCATATGTATTGCCTACATTTGGGGGATGTACATCGCTTCGGTGATTAAATCACTACTTCAGATTCTGCTCTGGACTGCACTTCTGTTGAAGCTGTGGGGTTATGCTCTCTTAGATGATGCTGGAATTTGAGAACAAAATTTTATTCAGTATAAAGCAATCTCCACACTCCATCCACATACCCTTTTCAGACTGATTTACACCTTTAGGCAGCAGGCTGAACTGATGAACAACAGCAACACTGCGACAAAGACCCTGGCAATAACCATAGCTCATCAAAGGGGAAGGACATTGCCCATTCATTGAACACGCACTTGGAGTGGGACATGGGCCTCTACGGAGCCACACAGGCTGTTACAGGCTAAAGGAAAACCAGCAGCAAAGCAGCCCAAACAACACAGTGATAGATGGTGAAGAAAATCACTTGATAACTGAATGTTCTCCTACCTTTCAAGCTAACATCCACCCTGGCATGTCCCTGCTGACTTCAGGAGTTCAGCCACGTACAGTTCTTTGTGTTTCATCTGCAAAAAAAGAACAAACAGTACCTGTCTGATATGTCTCCATTCATTCGGTACACAGTCATACCCAGTCCCTTAGGTGCTGTGTAATCGGAGACGTTCAGCACTGATACTGCTCTGTTGACCCTGCGAGGGAGAACTTCACCCAGCTCTGCAGGATGCTTGGTTCTCAGCATGTGAGCAAAGGTGTTAACGAATGATACACTGGAAAGGATAAAAAACACATGTGTGCAAGCACAGAAAGCATACGCGGCTTTACCCAACAGCACAGTCCTTGGCTAGAACTGGACAAAGGCAAATGCCTACATTATTTCATGAACTGTGAAAGCAAGCAAGCCACTAATCACCCGTGTCTCCAGTTACGCAAATGCAGGTATAGAACAGGCATATTCGCTGCAACACCTATGTGCTCAAGCACATGTATCCCAAGCAAAGTTAAGGGGAAATTGGGCACCAGCACCTAGTAAAGCCAGACATTTATCCAAGGGGCTCAAACCTCAGCACAAGCTCAGTACTACCTTCGCTGACACCCATGGCAAAGGACCCGTTAAATTGCAGGGCAGGGTGGTACTTGGCGCGCAGGAATTCAAAGGTGCAGAGTCGAACCTCTGCTCCCTGACAGATGTGCATAACCTTGAAGAAGTCACTCAATCATTTTCTGCCTCTGGAGGCACAGGAATAACACTGAACTCCCCCCCCGCCAGACACTCACACAGGTTAGCAGCCAAATGCAGGTGTGTGCTGGCATGCGAGGACTGCTGGGGCACACAAACACAGCATCATCCAGGCGTTGACAGCTGGACAGAGGTGCGCATTTGGGAGCAGGCGAGTACAGACACATGCATGGATGTGCTGGTGTGGACGCATACAAGAGATATCCCAAAAGGTCTCTCCTGCAGAAAGCCCCACAGCTTGCATATGTTCACGTAAGTGCTATAGTCATGCAATGCTAGTGGTATTCGATAGTGTACCCCTGGCCGCCAGAAGCTCCCCAGGAAGCACAGAGGGCAGCGAGAGACACTTCCTAGCCCAGGCGCCGATGCACTGCCATGCCAGGCACCCCGGGGCTGTGGAGCCACATCAGGGCCTGCGACGCAGCCTGCGATGGGGAGCCAGCTGCCACCATCCTCCCCACGCACATGCGGCGACGGAGAGTCAAACCTTGGAACGGGTCTAACTCTTGGAGTCAGGGGCCCCTTCTTCACCCTTCCCTGATCCCCAGTGGAACAATTTACCTTTCGGAGCAAGTCCAAGATATTAATTAAGATAAATCTACCTCAATTTTGAGATTCTCTTATCATGTAATTTATCAAAATTATGTTAATTATTTCTGTAGGGCAGCAAAATTATTACCTCTTCCGTGTCTGATTTGTATTAATATTCATAATTTAATAATTCAGCATCCAAGCCATCTGGTTTGGGGAGCCACGCTCCTTTCCCTCCCTCTGCCAGAGCCAAAACACTCCAGCCTCTCCACTCCTGCTCCAGTCAAGGCAGTCCCCAATGGCTCTGAACCAAAAAACGCGGCACCGGCTCTGTCCCCAGTGGCGGAGCGCATGGCGGTCCCTGCCACCCCCGCCGAGCGCGGCCGCGAGGGTGGGCTTTTCACCGGGAAGGAGGGAGCAAGCCCTTCGCCGGCGCCGGGCTGAGCCTCTGTCACCGGCGCTCAGCTCAGCCCGGCAGGTGAGCACAGCTGAATTGACATTTTCCACACTTTGTGATTTTTACACTGTAATTTGACATAATTAATGCCTACATTACTGCTGATAATTTAGCTAGTTAATTAAACTCGGAGGAGATAATTAAGGAGAGGCTACTGCTTGGACTGCTAATTGTTTTTGTCATTATTTTAGGGGCCCGACAGCTGCTGGCTGAGTCATCCCGTCCTGTCAGCTGACGGGTTCACGTGACTGCGGCGCACCCGAGCAGAGGGCTCGGGGTGATCGGCGCGTCTCGAGGTGCTCCGCGGTGGCTCTACCTGCCCGCGCCTGGCCGGGAGCCAGCCTCCAGCGCGCCGCCGCGCCGCGCCTCGCCTCGCCTCGCAGATGGGGCTCGGCAGAAGCGGGCGCGTGGTTGCGCCCCGCGGAGAGCGGCTTTCCCCCGCTCTCCGCTGAAACGGAGGGGAGACGCCAAGAGAGGGTGCTTCCCCAAGGCCAAGGAGAGCTTGATCCATGGGGAGGAAGAGCCAGCCGAGCACGCTGGGGAGCACGAGCGTGGGCAACGCTGCAGGGTGGCAGCAGAGGCGCCCGCGACAAGCACCCACTGCCCGCGGGGTCTCCGGCTAGCCAGAGAGCAGAGCCAGGACCTGCATTTCTCCACGCAGCTGGTGCCGTGAGCCCGCCTGGACCGCAGGAAAAGCCCAGCCTCCTGCAAGCACGGCGCTCGGGACACCTGGGCTGGGGCTGGCGGGGAAGGAGGCCAGCGCGCTCCGCTCAGCAGGGTTTTCACCCCTGCACGCAGCAGCGCACGTGCTCTTGGCTGCACCCTCCTGCTGGGCCTGGGCTCGGGTGGCCAGATGGTGGCCGCAGAGAGACACAGAAAAGCCACGGCAGCTTCCAGAGCTTCCTGCCCTTCCTTTTAACCCTGCAGCGTTCAACACAGGGCTGACGGCATCTTGCTGTACTGTTACAGCACGTGCTTTTTTGTTTTCTGTTGCTCTGGCTTCATCTTTAATTGTGGGTAAGTCGGAATACTTACTGAAAGCAAAAGCAGATGGGCGATGAACCCATCTGGTTTCCAAAGAGAAAAGCGCATCAGTCTGAGCTGTGTCCCTGCTCCAAGCAGCGCTTCTTGTCTCACTGAGCTCTCTGCCAGCCCCACCAGCATGCTCCCACACTGTCCACCCTCAGCCACTTCCCTGCACCTGTCCACTACCCATGCGCTCTCCAACAAGGCTTCAACCAAAGCCCCAGCCCCTCTGAGCACCTGACACGGGCACCAAGTTCAGAAACGATTTCATGCTTGTCTCCCTGCCACCCCCTACCCATGCCAGGCCACTTGTTCCCTCATCCTGTTCAGCAAGGACCTAAAATCAGGGTTGGAGCAGAGGATCTCATACCCTGGAGCTGGCTGGGAACTGCAGGAGAGCAACATATCTGGGCCATTCCCTCTCCCTGCCCATCGCCTGGTGGGAGGAGGGCAGCTGAGGCATAACCGTCTGCTATTCCTGCTTCATAGCACCTAGAGAAACTACATCTGGCCTTCCTACCTGATGTGCAAAGCCCCCATGATCTCACCCAACGAACCTAAGGGCACTACCTCGGGTGCCCTGACAGCCGGCAGCTTTCCCTGCTGTGTGTAGCCTGGCCAGGTTGTTTACTGCTGGAGATTTATTTCCACCCTCTGCCTCCTGGCGAGCTCAGTGCTCTGAGCTGGAGGCCAACTTGACATCTCAATCTGAAGATTAGGAAGGAAACTGGTCACTTCCCAGTTCTGGCGAACTCCTTTCAAATAATTTGATTAATCATCTTAGCCCCACTCTGTGCAGTTGGCATCCTCCATAATCAAAGCCTTTCCTGCAATGCTGTGTCAAAAAACCATAAAGCTGCTGTAAAGGTTCAACCAAGCATGGACCAAAGCAGAAGCGTGCACTCCAGAGGCTGTGCACTGGCTTGACTAAATACTTTTTCTAAATATCTCTACAGCTAGCAGTCAGAGGCATATGAGATGTGTAACAAATTGCACTGGGACTGCTTTCCTTCTCTCACTGTTAGGAGGAGATTTTTTTTTTCCTTATGCATTTCTATTTATCACAACATAAAAAAGTGTGCCAAAATGGTTTTATATTTTCACACTGAACAAAGACAATTAGACAGCCCTAAGGATAATAATCACAGTAATCATAATAAAGCAATACTTTGTGCTTCTGTAGTCCCTTTCATCCAAGCATCTCACAGTACTTTGCAAACATTGGCCCCACTCCTGCAAAAGCTCATGTACATGCATCATCCTATACAGGGATTCATTCCACTGGTTTGGGCAAATCACATACGTAAGACTCTGCAGGACACTAGCTGCTCCTTGGAGTTGTTCATCTCCATGCTAGCTGAGTCAGCTGCTATGTCTGCACTCACAAGTGCATCGTGAGGTATTTGTTGTTCTTTAAGTCTGTGCTCCTGGAGTCATGGGATTACGTTTCCACTTTTAAAAAATCTCTACCTTGTCACTTCAATGCAATGCCTAAAACAGGAACCCTAAAAACCCCAAAAGCAATCAAAAAATAAGAAAAACCAAGTGTATTATGTTTAGACCATGGTGCTTTCTAGCAGGCTCATAGCTTTTTGCAGTCATGCTTCAGGATTTCTGTATTTATTTTCACCAGTAGAGATCAATTCCATCACTCCAATTGTCATAAAAGAATAAACCCAGCTGATCCCAAACTACTTAGGAAAAACTGTGGCGCAGAGAGCAATTTGCCAAAATCTGTAGCAGTGAAAAGAATAAATCTCAAGTATCCTTACTCCCTGTCCCTCACTCTGCCAAAAAGACAATCATGGTCCAAACAGCTGAGAGTTTGGTTTGCATTTTTGCTTTCATTGTTGTTTTATTGCTAAAATAAAAAGCTTTTCTTCCCTGTTGTACTGTAGGTGTGCAGGACACTAACAGTGAAAGCAAGTAAACCCCTACTATTCCAGATCAACTGAATTCTGGTAGCACCTAAAGATCCCCAGAGCTAGGTATTACATGAACATAATCAGAGAGAGCACCTTCATCCCAAAGCCATAGTCCAAACAGGCAAATACAATTCAACTGCAAGCAGACAAGAGATGGTAGACAGGGAAGATTGTTTCCATATCTTAAGCAGACCCAGGCACAGACTGAATGATTCGGCCAAGGCCACACAGGGAAACTGAGGCCAAGCCACACCATGAAATCGCATCGCCGCTTGCCTGCCATGCACAGCTCCCTGGGGTGACACCTTTGCTTGAGGGAGCCCTGGCCTGAGCAGTTACCCGCTTTTAGACCAGGAATAAGGCTCTGCAGGGAGATCAGAGCCGGGCCCCAGATTTATGCTCCCCCAGTAGTGATGTTATAAATACAGTCTGAATCCTGGATAAAGAAACAGGTTTCTGATGGCCTAAAAGCCCCACCTAAGAGCTGAGCCTGAGAGCCCTCACGAGGCAGCGTCTTTCCTTGATGGACTTGCTCATGCCCCAGTGGCGAAAAGTGACCACGCTCAAGATGAAGCTCAAACAGCAGCCCTGTTGTAGGGTCCTGGGGGTTTGTCCCCCGCTGAATCCAGGCCTCACGCATCCTCTGTTCAGTCTCTTGCTCAACGTGTCTCTGGAGGACATGCCACCACTAACAAACTCAATCTGCACAGCAAGGCAGTGAGAGCCAATTAGCATTTGCCAGCAGGGCTCCAACGCCTCCCGGTGTGGGTGGCTGGCATGGGTGTCCTCCTGCCCCACGAGGCTACTGCTATGAGAGGGGCTTCCTCTGAAGTGGGAAGAAGTTGCCCTTTCCTCTCTGCACAGCAAGCTCAGCCTTGGGGGAACAAGAGAATTATGACAAGCTTAGGGACAAAGGTGGTTTCATGAAGACCCTGGGTAAACTATTGGCCATCCATCACCAGGACAACTCCACCAAACAGCAAATGTCCCCCAAACAGGCTAACACAAAATAGGGTCCAAGTGCTTTAGTGGGCAATTTGAAGATGTTTACAACACCGCTGTAAGCAAACTACCCTGGTAAGTGGGGCCCAGGGCAAACAGCTCAACAACCGGACTGATGGCCCCTCGGGACCTTTTTCTGCACTGGTGGGGACTTCCAGCAAATCATACAGCCTCTCTGTACCCCAATTCCTTCTTGTATGAGGGAGGACCTATGTGACGCACTTGGAGATCTATAGTTGAGCAGCAGAGCAGCCTGCAGTTAGAATCCAGCAGAAATTTCAAACCACCCTTTAACCTCCCATACCTCTGTGATATCCTCCAGTGAAATGAATATCTCATCTCAGGCTAGTCCAGCATCTTCATCCCAACAGAGGCAGCATAAGCCTTGCCTTCCCTGACCCCCTTTTCCTCCAATATGCCTGTGCGCGCACACACACACACACACGGGAAGAGTGCCCTTAGCACTGGAGGGGAGCGAGACGCAAAGGAAGAGCATTAGGTGGAATGAGAGATAGCAAAAGCACAGCCATATCAGACGTCTCCAGGCAAGATAACACGATAAATAATCAATCAATCCCTACAAAATCCTTAAGTGCTTGATGTATCCTCCTGCAAATTGAATCACTTCTCCTACCAGGAAGTTCTCTCTTGTAAATAAATGAGAACAGAAATGGCCCATATTGAAAAATAATGTTGTTAAAACCACTGATTAAGTTTTACACAAGCATATGAGAGCAAACTAAAAGGTTTTCGCTTTTTAATTTAAGAAATGAGGAATATGATATAATTTCAATTTGTGATAAGATGTTCTCGATATTGTGGCTTCAATTGGATTATATCCTAATGTACTTTTATAAAGTGTCAGGCTAGCTACAGATTAAGGTATGTGTGTAATATTCTTTATTAACAATTTAATGGACTTGCTTTCACTCTATCCATCTTAATCAGTGTTTCCAGTCCACCTGGGAGATCTAGTTAGTACAGAACCTGAAACTCCAACCTGATGAAAGAGGGAACTCAGTGATCCATCAGTGTCAAAAACAAGAGGGAAGCACTGATAAAAGAGTGTCGAGGACCATCTTTAACCTCCTGTCATCAGCACCACTCCAAAAGCTCTCAACAACTGCTCTTGGAGTCACTCAATGAGACATATGCCATTCTCAGATCTGCATCCTTCCACTGCCAGAATATTAAAGGGGCTTTTGGCAACATGTAGGACTTCCCAGATCACAAAACGCAGTCGCCAGATCTCAAGGGACCCACTCCTATAATCCCGTTTTACAGTCAGATGCTACTGTAAGAGCAGTCTGGTTGTGTAGACTCCCCACTACCCTTCAGTGTTTGTCCATAGGTTCTGCTCTGGTGGTTAGATACTTCCATTTAATTTCCCACTGAAATTTATTCATGACCAGTTTATATCTGCCTGTTCTGGTATCAACACTAGCCTTTAGATTAACTAGCTCTTCTCCTCCCTTGTGTTTATCTGCCTGTGCAATCATACCTCCTCTCAGCCTTCATTTTGTTAAGCTAAATAAGCAGCGCTTGTTTAGTCTCCTCTTATAAACAGACTTTCCAATGCCTTCCCTGGTCTAACGATCCTTCTCTATACCTCTTCCAGTTTTCCAGATTGTACACAGCATTCAGACAAAGTCCCACTGCATTTTTAGTACAAATGATTTTCCCCATCTCCCAGATATACCATCTCTGCACATAACTCCTAGGACCACTTGGGCCTTTTTCGTACACAGCCGTTCCCCCCTCCCCTGGCTGGCTCATTGCTGGTCAGGAGGAAACTCTAAGTAAGAACAACTCCCCCGCAGACCCTCTTCTCAGGAGCCTCTGACAATGCAGGATTTCTGCACAGGCATTCCCATCAAGGCCACGGAGGGAGCCCAGATGACATCTGTTGAGTTCTGTTTGGGTTTATAACCCGGCCAGAGGACAGGTCCCTTGGCTGGTTATTAGGAAATGGGAGTTAGGCTCCTGGTTCTGCTACAGGGACACTATTGTTGAGTGGGGGCTACCCCCATCCCTCTCTTTGGGATGTATATTAGGCCCCTCAGAGGATTAATACAGCTGCCAGGCCCAGTGAGGCCACATCCCATCTCACCTGTAAGGCACCTGTTGCCTGTGTGTTTCTGCCACTTTCTATTAAGGGGGCAGGCAGGCATCTCCATCCCTAAGCATAGGAAGCAGACACTTCCCATAGGAATGGCAGGGTCATGAAGAGATTTCAGGTTTAAAGGACACTCGTGCATAGCAATGTTGAACTACAAGAAACGTTGCAGTAAATCCATGAGTGAACTCCTGACTTCCCAAGGGACGAGCCTATCTGTCCATTCCCAGTTCTGTCCCTTGCAGCCAGGGTGGGATATAACCTTGTCATCCCATCTTCCTTTTGTCACCTCCTCTGCTTCGGCTGGGATGTGGACTCCTTCTCCAACTGCCATCACCCAGGACTGAGGGGAACACGGTTTGTGCCCTCCGTGGGCTCCCCAGAGATCAGAACAGCCAAGTCCTTTCTCTGTCACAACTAACACACAGCTTCTGCTCTCCAAGCACCCACCTCTCCCACCCATGGCTCCTTAGACACCCCAGGAGGGTTAAGTCATCTTTCTCTGATCAAGAACTCTCATGCTGCCGGCCTCAGTGAGAAACTGGTATTTCACATACACACTTCGACCCACCACAGGGTGACCAGGACTGCTCAAGATATATACTCTGCACAAGATCTCACCACAGCCTGGTACTCTGCCTCCCCCTTTCGCAGTCTGGCTGACAGTGACTGCCACTCAGCCTGCCATATGCATGCACAAGCAGTGAGTTGATGCAAGAAACAATGAGCAGCAGCCTTGTAAATAATGGCCAATTGGGGGGGGGGGGGGGGGGGAAGCATACATCTCATCTCCTTTAATTCCCTTGCAATGCAATGATTCTGCAAGGGTGGGTCGGTCATAGCTGCAGGTGCTCCTGGACGGGGGAGGAGCGCAAAAATGAAGTTGTTTGCGGCTTTTGATTCCATCCCTGGAATTATTTACAGCTGCAGGCAATATTAAACTATGTAGAGCAAGTGTCCTCATTTACATGCTAATTCATTTATACCCTCTGGATTGATTTCTCCAATTCATTTTCAGCCCACTAACTCTTCTGATATGAATTATATTATCACCTCCAGAACGGCAGCAGGGAAATGTGATGAAGCCACCCCAGTTCTTCTGATCTCTAATTGCCCTCGCTGTTCAGAGACTGCGTGGCCCAGCTGCAGCTTTGCCTCCTGGCTAGGAGCACCCATCTTCTCTCCACTCCTGAAGAAAAACCAACAGTATGGCTCAGAGAGCAAATACTCCCACATGCAAAGCTTGGTCCTATTCTGAGGAAGAACAGAGTGAGTGGGCCTAGGGCTTGCAATCTTTGGAAATCATTCCCTTGTTCTGCCCAGGAGGAGGAACTACCTAATTGCAGAGAGCAAAACTGAAGTCCATCCATGTTCTGCAGAGGAAAGTCCTGAAGCCATAAGGAAATTGAATTAATTCTAGACTTCCCCAAGGGCCTTTCTGAGGCTTCTCAGCTTTCTACAGCAGCCTCACATTGCACCTGATGGACATAACCCATCCCCAGTCCTCCCTGCCTTGAAAATGAAGTACTCATTGGTGGAAAGGGCACAATGTCCAGGGGATGGAGAAGAGCAGGGAACTGTGTCCATAGGTAGCAGGAGCTGGAAACAGTAGGACTTTTCTTCCATCACTGTCACTGGCGGATGAACGAGGTTTAGGTATCCTTTTCAAGGAGGCATATCCAAACAAATTGGCTCATCTCTCTGGAAGACCTGATGAGGGACCTTGATGTCCCTCAAGTTAACAGTGCAGAAGAGAACTGTTTCCCGCACTGACTCTAGCTAAACAGAAGGGTTAGTCTCCAGGATGCCAGCTGGGGATATTTTAAGCTGCACATAAAGAAGGGAAGAGAAGCCACCAGCAAATGGAAGAACACACATAAAATGATGCAGCATGTAACACAGGTCTGCCAACCTCCATGTTTCCCTTAGAATAGTTGCAAAGTTGGGCAGAAGTTTAAGCCTCAGCTTCCACAAGCAAGTGGATTTCATCAGACAAAAGTCTCACCGACTAGCCATGACACCTTTTTTAACCTGGGCAAAATACATGGGCCAGATTTTGCACAGAAAGTACTATAAAACCATTCTCCACTGGGAGAACCAGCCTTTCACTGTTGTTCCTTCTGATGTTTGGCCTGTGGTTTAATAATCCATGGAAAGAGTGCATTTTAAACAATAGATAGGGTGCCCTCTACAACAGGCTTTACTTGCAGTGTTGTCTTGTCAGTTAATCCTTAGAGAAAGGTGCCAACCAAAAGCACTAATCTATGTGTAGTTTCAAACCTGGGTGTTATCCCCTTCTCATTTCCTAAAAGAGAAAAGAAAGCTGAATTTGAACATCTCGGTTCCAAGTTCAAGAACATTCAATGTTCAGAGACTTTTGACTTAAAGTGTTTTCATGTGATCTATTTGACAGTCAGGAAAACTGCATCAAGAGCCAGGGTTCTGACATGGTCTAGAGATCAGTGGACAGCATCCTTTTGACCATTTGATTTCTCATTTTTTAAAAAGATATTTTCTTTACAAACATTGACACAATAAGGAAACATTGGACTTGGTATAACTTTGTGTTTTAGAATTGTTTGCCCCTTGATCTGTGGCATGGGTTGATATTCTCTCAGCAGAGGACATCATTTCATCTCCAACTCAGTGTTTCAGCATTGTCTTCATTGGTGGTTATGAGTGAATTCAAAATACGGAATTGGTGATGTTTTCATTCTGCAGAGCAGTTACACAGCTTCCTTCCTTGTAGCTATATTCAATTTTAAAACGTGATTAGTCCTGTAGAAGAGGAAATTCCACCTCCTCTAGCTTGAGTGAATTGTGGTGGGACACCTCTGCTTACATCCTCCAGAGACTATTTTACTGTTTTATAGGCTCTGGTTAATCAAGGTGCAAACCTGATTTCAGTACCCACGCAAGTCAGCAGCTGAGGAATCCATCAAGAAGAAAACACTCAGATGGACAAAATGTTTGAGTTAGGACTGTGGTTCAGGTTGTCCAGACGCTTCTCTTTCTTTGCCTAAAGAATCATTCTGCAAAGAAATTCAACTCATAGGATAGACACCAGACAATGATGTAGGTACAGACACATTCAAGTTGGTAAACACACATGGCACCTAGAAACCTTCTTTCTACAGCCTAATTCCTTCTTTGCTGTGATATCCAGCATCCTATTTAAACAGCACACTGTCTTCCCTTTGTAGCTGCGCAGTCATGCTACAGGGACCAAAACCAAAAGGTCCAGGCTCCTAGGAAGTTAAACAGGACTATTTCCTCTCCAAATTCCTAAGCAAAATGAAAGCTATAGGGAAATTAAGACATTTTGCTGACTGCCAGGCAAAGGACAGCTCTTTGTTTCTGATTTACACCATCTGAAAAAATTAATTTGTGAAAGCAGAGATAATGTTCCCCTTGGCATCCACTGTTTATTATGCCTCAGACCATTTCAAATGAGCACTTGAAAAAGGAGACAGAGCCCCTTTGCCTTCTGATCACTTGGGGGAGGGAGAAAGTTGTCCTAAATGGAACAACAGACTGTCCCTTCTTAATACAACTTCAAAGTTCCTTGGACAGGAAAATTGATAATTGCATCAAGTACAGTTTTTCTAAACTTCATCATTTAGGTCTGAAAACTGGGCTATTGAATTCATACAGTTCTTTGATCAAAACCAGTTAATTAAGTTATTCCCTTGATATGACTCTTATCATTTTAGTGCCAGACCTACATCACACTTACGCAATTCACATACTGGCTTTGATATGCATCATATAAGCTTCCCAGACCATAATCGCTGCATTTCTATAGATTTACTACTAGCCTCACCAGTTTCACCTAGCACACGGGATGCACTATTGGAGGCTGGTTTCTGAGATGTTAAAGAGCCATTCTACAGCCCAGAGGGATCCCAGAATTACTTGGCTATAATATGGGAAATTATGTAGGTAGCGAAACTACACCTATGATTCCTTCCAGCACTTGTAATTTCTAGTTAGCACATCTGGTTAAAAACACTCAGTCTCTTCCCTTGTCCCCTTTTTGAGAAAAGCCTGGCAATATTGATAAAAAGTACGTAACTAAATATTTATTCTATTCTCACCAGGAAGGAAAACGAACTTTAGCTATCCTTTTGCTCAAGGAAGACATTACATCACACTTGTTAAAAAAAAAAAAAAAAAGACGGTAAAGTTGAGCATGAATTCCAAAATACAGCAAACACTTCAGTAATACTTACTGAAATACTCAAGTGCCTCCACTTAACCACATTGTTCAGCCACAGGCAACCTTTAAGCAGATTTTCCCCTGCTTTCTCTCATCACTTCCTTTTTTCCCCCCTCCCTTAAACAATTTGGCTGCAATATTCTGTAACATCACAGATCCCAAAGTCTCAGCAAGTTACAAGGATATTGTTGGCATCCGAGTCGTCAAAAGAATTATGTGATCCGCAGACTACTGGACATGATGTGCTGCTGGCAAAACAGAGAGTCGGAATGTTTCAGGAGTTATGTACAGGCTCTTTTCCCGCACTCTCAAGTCCCCAGCAAGTTGGGGACATTCAGAAAGCCAATCTGTGCTTAACCTAGTTTTTATCATCAGTCATTTGCTAGGAAGACAAGGATAAATTGAGAATAGCAGTGAAATGAGCAGAAGCTCATCAGAAAGGAGGACACCACAGAAAGACAGCAACTACCTATCACCAAAATGGAAAATACCCTGCTTCTGAGGAGGATGGTTGGCAGCAAGAATTGCAGTTACACCTTTCCATAAGACAGTGTATACAACTACAGGGGGTCAGTAGAGAAGTTCAGTGGTTCTGTTCAGGTAACTGCGCTGAGGAACACAAACCTTCCTCCAAACCAGCCAGTCCTCTTGTTAGGCCTAGACATTTATTGAAGAAAGGATTTCTTGTAATGTTTTGGCATTTTGAGGCACAGGAACTTCTGTAAGCCTCCTGCATCTTTCCCCTTTGCAAACATACTTTCTGCATTGTGGTTCCCCTTCTCCTCGCACGCATCCAATATCACCTCCACCCATTTCTGCTCTGGCAGAGACTGTGGCCACCCCAGCGTCAGTCCCACTAATACAGTCCCGTGGTCTCTTATTGCCACAACTAAAGGTCTACATTTCTCTACCTAGACTACATGACTGAAGTTTTTGGCAATTCCTGTCATTCCTTCTCACCTGATACCTCATGACTCTTCATCTTCACAGTACTCCTCCAGCTTGCCTATGTTTCTGACCAACTATTCAGGGTCTCTTTCAGCATATCCTCCTCCTCCCCACTTCTGCTTTCCACAGGAGAGTGACAGGCTCCAATTTACATCTCTACAGTTTTTCTTGGGCTTATCCCCTTAAACTGGATTAGCTAACGTCTTAATGCCAGTGACACCAGTCACAGCTCACCATCTGATCCTGCCTTTCAGGATTTGCAGCATCCATACTTTCCACAGCTAAACTAGATCCTGTGATCTTTCCTCTCAAAGCTTTCAACTCCTTGTCACCCTGGGCCTGCCATCCTGCCTGCGAGTTATACCTTTTATATCCAGGAGATGCCCAAACCTCATCCTTATGTTGTCATCCAGCACCTCCAGGCTCTGAACTCTCTGAACCCCTGAAAGCCTTTGTGCTTTCCCTGTTTTGATACCTACAAGTTTCTCTGCCAGAACCCTTTTCTTCACTTCAAATTATAGTCTACTGGAAAATTCATATCACCCTTTCCCTGGTTGTCCTGTCTCTTCAATTCAAGACTTTGTTCCCACTCATATGATCCATTCCCTTATTGAATTTACCTCTGCTCTGCATCCAACCAGTCTGGCAAGGCTCAGCCCCCAACAGCCCTGTCCTTTGGACTTTGTTTACTCTTTCTGTCTCAGAGCTTTCTTCCACACTAGCTTTTACACATGAACCATCCCTCCAGGCTACTCCCCTTGCCTCTTTTAAGTGTCCTCTACAGACCCACTTCCTTCTCAAACCTGCTGTTCGTATACATTTATTCTCCATCCATCTCCATCAGATGATGGAGATGATGCTGTTGTTGCACTCTCCATTACAGCACTGAGCGTTTGCATCAGGAAGTGGTTTTCCTTCTACCTCTATCACTTTGTCTAAAGTCAGCTTATAAACACCTTGGGAGAAAACCCAGGTACTTCATCAAACTGTCTATCCAGATCACCTCTGTGTTCCTGACTTTTAGCTGGTTCCTTGCTCTCTGTGTGGACGTAAGGATCTTTCCTTAGCCCTGGAATCCAAGTAATACATGGCAAGGAGCAGCCTGCAACTCACTAGGCATTGATTTATGCCAAAGGAAAAGAGATGTGCCAGCCACAGCTTTTCATCATGGTCCTTCCTTGCTGGGATGTGAGAGAGGCAGCAGGAAGAACCACTTAGACCAGTTTGGGTGAGATGCGTAGGGAGCAGTGTGGAGGAAAGGTAGGCAAAGATGGGCTCCAGCTCTTGGCCTGCTCACTCCCATCACACCTTTGCATGCTCCCTGCATCCTAACCATGGCGCTCTCTGAACAATGTACATAGCACTCTCTGAACAATGCAAAAAAAGTCATATTCTCCCTGTGTTCTCTTTATTGATCGGCCTCTCCCCCTCACACATGTTCTTTTTGCCCCTCTCCTCCCACTCCAAAAATAAAACCCCAACTGAGAAGAGTCACCAGCTGGAGTTTAATTTCAGACTCCAAGGCATATCTGGAGCCAATTTGCAATGCGCTTACTCCGAAAATCGCCCTCCCCTGTGATGCTTGACAGCTCCAGACCACAGTCCTGCTTGCAGCTCCGAAGGAAAAATGTTTTAATTTGTCACAAACCAATTATAGCGTCTCATCTATCCCTGAATTACTCATCTTGGCTACAGTATAGGACAAAGGGCCCCTCTGAGAGGAGATTGGACATGGATATTAACAAGAGAAAAAGTGTCCACTGTCTCACCTTGCTGGGGACGCGGCTTCCAACGAGACAGGAAAAGGAAACTCCTCCTGATTGACAGCTGGAGGGAGGGCTCCCATCCCACAGCAAATCCCTCGTTTCACGCGGAAGAATAGTCACGACAAACTCTGTATTCAAATAATATTCATGCATGGCAGATAACAGAGTCATGGCTGGCAGCGCTGCAACATGAATATAAATAACCTTCGCTCTGTTGGTTGCTACCGCAGACGCTCTGGCACTGCGTTTGAGGCCAGGTGAATCGGCTGTCAGTGTGGTGCACGGCGAGCGGAGGCGTCTGGGTGCTCAAACTGGTGCAATTGCCTCGCCTGAGCCCCATGTACCACCCCTTTAACGAAACCCCTTTCCCTTGAGTCCTGTACTGAGCTGAAATGCCAACCTCCCAGCAAAGAGGTCCTCTCCAGCAATCTCCTCCCACCCCACTGCTAAAGGTGTCTCAAATGCTCCCCAGGGACTGCCTGCGTGGGGTGCATCAGCATTTCTTTGAATTCTTGCTTTGGACCCAATCTAGTTCCCAGGGCCCTCCACGTCAACCAGGCTCTGTCCTTCCCTCCTGGACCTGGGCTGGCCTCAGGTGTTACCCTTCCAGCCCCAAACCACCAAGGACCAGGACGTCACCCTCCACGCTGAGGCACAACCTTCCAGATGGTTTTGAGAAAGCTGGAAACTACTCTGTCCTCAGTCTCTTCCCCAACAACTCAGGTACATACTTGTCCATGTGAAAATGGGAGGTGAACACTGGAAAGTATCACCTGAGGTTCCCATACTCAAGAGACATTTTGCATTTACAGACCCAACTGTTACCAGCCCCTGCCACTTAGCTCAGCAGTAGGGACACCAAAGCTGCAGGCACCGTCGCCCTCGCAGTCAGCAGGATAAGCCAGACTGCCTTGCTTCTTCATCTCAAGTTGATTCAAAGTATCCAAGAGCAGCCATGAGGCTCCCTTCCTCCCCATGCCTATTTGAGATCAGCTTCTTCCTTGGATGAAGAGGGAGATGATGAAAGTCAATTTCCCTTTGTGCTCATGGCGAATAATTTGGAGAATTCCCCTTGTTTACTCAGAAGTGTTAATGATGCGTCAGAAATTACCTCTGAGATTGTAATTAAAGAAAACAGCAGAAGAGAGAGACACACACACACACGCACAGAGCCTAATCATGGCTTCAACTGCAAGCCATGAAATGCTGAAGCAGACAGCAGCCTTCCCTTCACCCCAACCTGCAGGAGGACCCCAGAGTCACTCCTTAACCGCAGAGGCCCAGGGATGCAGCCCTCAAGCATTGTACAGCCCCCTGCACTCCTCTACTTCAGCTACGAAAAAAGCAGCTGCTGTACTCTGGTTATCCAGGAGCTGATGAGGCCACGACCCCTAAGGGAGGCTCACAGGAATTGAGCAGAAGTCCAGTCCCTTTAAAACCATTCTGAAAGCGGAGCAGCTGACCTAAAGCAGGAATTAAACTCCCCGCCATCGCCAAAACGCAGGCAACCACATGCACATAGCAACATATCGGTCAACCCTGGCTAGCCTGGCCTCAGGGCTTGGTGTCTCGTGGAGTTTGAGCAGAGCAGAAACAGCCCTCTCCCACGGAGAAAGAAGAGGAATGTGATTCCTGTTAGGTTACAGGAAGGTACTTGGATTGCCTAATTATGCAGGGGTGACCATTGTGGGGAGAGAAGCAGCCGACAGCTGGTTTCCCAGCTCCTCCCTCCTGAAGGCTGAATCTTCCTGCTTTGCCTCCTGGACCACTTCCACGGCAAAAGTAAAGCTGCTTCCACCAGGAGAGCAAACAGGGGTCAGGCAGGGGAATCAGCTCAGTGTAGAGCAGCCAGCTGGAAAAAAGCCTCTCCTTTTTTCCACCTTAGCCAGCAGCTTAGTCCATCTAGGGCTCATTTTGAGCCTTGGATTAGGAGAGTGGTGGAAATGCAAATCCCTGCGAGTCCTAAATTCAAGGTAGAGGAAGGAGGAATGAGCTGGGTTGCCCTCATGTTCACAACCAGCTGCTGTCTGGGTGTGCAAGAGTTGTGAGGCCAAGGTAGTCTGTACAGAGCCTAGTACAGGTAGACCCTGGCCACAACCAGACAGTGCTACAACAGTAGAGACAAATCTTTGGGTCTCTGGGCAGGATCTCTTTGAATCACTGCTCCGCTACTTATCGACTCACCTTTGGTGAAGCAATAGCTGAGGACAGTCTTGAAGTCAGCCTCATATGAGCCTGTAACCACTCATTTCCAGTAGCACAGCAAAGAAGGGCTTGGGGGCTTGATTTTCTCCACTCCTGTTCTCAGTATTTCTCTATCAAGAGACTACTTAAACCTTTCAAATCAACACAGCATTTCCAGGTAAGCCTCGTCCCTTGGAGCAGCTACCACCTCAAACAGACTACAGATGAGAGGGGGAGGTGAAATCTTCCCCTCAAAGTCTTTTCTTGGAGGCAGGTAAGCACACAGCTAACCAGGTATAATGAGTACCTGTTTTCTGGCAGCAGTTGGCCTTCTCATAAAACCGAACCCTATATCAGGCCAAACCATCCAGCCAGTGCCACTGCAGGGCCCTGGGGGGCTGTAGTTTAAGGAACTTTGATCATATGCTTATCTAGACACAGCTCCTGCCTACCTTCAAGATGGGCAAAGGTTAAATTGCCCTCTCTCTCCTGGAGAGGGAAGGATCAGGCAAGCTTGGACAATGCTGCCACCCCCAAATCTATGCAGACTAACCTTCTCCGTGTGGTAGAATTTGGACCTCAAAAGATGAAAGCCTAGGGTAGCTGTGGGAGGAGGACCCATTCATTATGAAGGGTATTTCTCTCCATCAGTAGAGGCGGGTTAAGCTCCCTCCCTCTCAGCTAGCAGCCCACACAGGCAATATTAATTCTGGGGATTTACTGCCCAGGTCTAGGAGCGGGGCCCTTCTCCCTCCCCCTCATCTTTACACATAGCAAGAGGAAAGGAAGCACTTCCACCCTCTAGAAAAGTCGACAAGCAAACTGGGATGGTGAGGCAAAGCATGCCAGCCCCTGTGGTTAGCATGTCCTGCAAGCTAGCTTCCTTTCACACTAGGTGAGCATGGGCCACCTCAGAGCAGAGTGCTGGCGACAGGCCTAGCACAGTGCTTCCTACATTACTGGTTCACCTGATGAAACTGCGGCTCAGTCAGTCTGGTCCCTCAAACTGCCAACTGTGCTGGGGTCCTGCAAGGCTTGAGGATGGGTGTGATACTAAGCCAAGAAGAAGTAAAATGTATTTATCTGTCTAAGAGCAAGCAAGTGTGTGACACACAAACCAAGCCACTGAGAAACCCCTTGGTCTTACAGTTCTCCCAGGACCTGCAGTTGGCCTGCAGGCTCTGGGCAGGGAAGCCCCTCCATCACACAAATGCAAAGCAAGGCTCTTCCTACTGTACACTGTTCCAGGTGCCCTTGTCTCAGGAGAGGGACTGGAAGTGCTCACAGCACCCAGGGCTAGCTGCACCCAAACTTGTGCTGGCTCGACTCTGATATTGCTCCAGCAATTCTTTATTAGACATCAGCATATGCGGGTACAAGGTGCCCCGCTACACGTACACAAGGAGCACATACTGTAGGTACCAGGAGACTCCTTGGGCACTTGGTACCTCATTGAGCACACCCCTGCCATGCCCAGGGTGGGCTGTCTTGGACAGAGAGTCCCACTGCCACCTCGTGGGTAAGGGATGCATTACCTCTGCTTTGTCACCGGGCACAGCGGGGCAGCAAACTGCCCTGCAAAATCCCGGGCCCTACCGGAAAACAAGACCTGGAAAAACCACAAGGTTCCCTGGCTTGGAGGAAGGAAGGAAGCAAAGGGGAATCCACTTACCAGAGCTAGAGGCATCATGAATAATTCTGATCCCTCCCTGACAGTCTCCATTCCTGCTCTCCAGCTTGACTGGGAAGAGAGGATGCTGGCCCTGTAGGGCAGGTGTCTGGCTGCAGTCACTCTGGGTATGCAGAGGGAAGAGGGGAGAGCCTCACTGCCTCCAGCCCAGTACCTGTCCTGTGCTGCTCTTACTGTCCTCGTCCCATCACAGTGAACCCCGGCACCCCTTGAGGGCGCTGGCTGCCCAGGAATAGAGACTCAGGAGATGAGTGTCTGTCCCCATACACAAACTTGGGGGTGAGGCAAACCTGACTATTCCCTTCTGCTCCCCGTTAGCACCTGGTTGTTAAAAGAAGACTTGTGTGGTATGATGGGCCACAGGCAATGAAAATTCTAATTCATCATGTGGTCACCAGGGAAATACGGAAACTACAAACCTCCCCCACAGAGGGAACAAAGCAGTGAGCAACTCCTCACAGCTCTGAGAAACCAGCCTATGGCTACTCCCTAAAGGAGGTCTAAAAACGGAGCACTGCTGCCGAAACTTCTTTGGGTCTAGGACATCCCACCCCAGAGACAAGGACGTGGTTCTGCTTGCTGCCTCCCCTGGCTGTGGGGTCTGCAGCTCCAGTTTGCACTGATGTAATAAGGGAGAGGTCCTCGATGCCTCATGCCCCATAGCACCTCTCTCTCTCTGCATCTCTGAGCCTGGCCAAAAAGCCATAGCTCATGCAGAGAGGGAGGGAGAACTGCCCCTTTGTGGACCAACACATGGTCATTGACACAGTCCTATCTGGCAGGAGTGTGGCACTGTGGGGTGACACACAGTGCCATACTCCTGCATTCAGGGCTGTAATGACACCTGAGCAGTGGATAGGCGAGTTGAGCTCTGCCCTCCTGAGCTGTCAAAGAGGCTGAAGCCAGCTCTGAGCTAGAGGAGAGGAAGAAGAGGTCTTAGAAGTCCATTGTCCAGAAAAAATGCACTCGGACCCCATATCAGGGACAGGGGGGACTCATGCGGTCCCTTTGGTCCGCAAACCTGCAGTCTTCATGTCAGAGGGAAGAGCAGCCTGATCACAGTTCTGCATTACTTCAGGAAAGCAGCAGTGAGGAAAGAACATCCCTTTAACAGCCCTCTCTGAGGCACTGGGCAAGGGAATATGAGCTTAGCTCTTATTTTTCTGCTTCCATATTTTGGACAAGCGCAACTTGTTCTTCTTCTTCTCTGGTTCCTGGGTCTCACGAGGTCCATCTGCAGGAGAGGGAGCAAACAGAGCAAGTTGAGACCCACAGCCTCAGTGCAGCCCAGTGCTGCTCCGTAACTGTAGAAATGGCCCTTACCCCACTTCTGGATCATGTCTGCCAACATCTGGTCCTCCTCTTGCTCTCTGCAGTGAAAGAGGATAGTGTTAGAAAACTGTTTGCTCTCTTTCATGACTGGGTGGGAGACAGTTCAACATGTGAAGGCCAGAGGCTACTCAGAAGTGACCCAGTCAGAAGTGACCGACCCCCAGAGCGCACCTCAAGAAGAGTGCAGGGGAAAAACAGTTAGAGAAGTCCTAGACACCAGCAAATTGCACCTGGTCTCCTTTAAAGAAAGGGCCTGTGTGGGGATTTCCAGACCGTAGTAGTTCAATGCTATGCTAGTCCCAGCTAGCATATGATTCATCTGAGTTCACTATGTTGTAAGGCAACACCACACCCTAAGAGATGAACACAAGGTTGAGACTAGTAGCCTACGGTACTGGAGAAATGTTTGTCTACTGCAGTCATGGACAAACACACCGCTATCTCCTAGGGCCTGGGTGAGGCCAGAGCCAAAAGCCTGGGCATTCTTAGAATCCTTAAGGTAGAGTCAGTGTCCTGAGGGTGAGAAACAGAGGCTGCTCTCAACAACATGAGCCACAAATCCAACAACTTAACCCAGCAGTCTTCCTTTGAACTTGGGGAGGATCCAACTCTCAGCACTATGTCTAAGGCTGTTCTTTTCACTTCCTGCAGCAGATGAACAAACTCATATCCTTGTGATCCCACAGTCCTCCTGGGGTTCCCATGTCACGTCCATTCTCCCCCCAGTGCTCTGTCTCCAGCCTCTCCCTCCCTTCCCTCTGCCTTACTCGTTTTCACAGGCCTTGTCCTCAGAGCAGCATTAGCTTGAGAGAGCACTGAATGTGGCTGCAGTCCTCACCCCTGTTTCTAACAGCTGCCAGGGAAGCAATGGCAGCAGCATTTAAGACAAGATGGTTGGCTGACAAATCACCACCAAACCCTCATGGAGCAGAGATCTGAATGACAGTCATTCATCCACCCCTATAGCCTGGGGAGAGGAGAGAGCACAGCACAAACTGTCCCTGGTGTTGGCTCATCCCCCACCACCTGAGGCCCCTCACCTGAGTCTGTCCTCATCCAGGCACTCCACAATATTATTCCGATCATTGACTGTGTTAAGGTATGACTCTAGCAGCTCCTTCTCTCGCTCCTTCTCCCTGGGTGTCTTCAGTTCCTCTGCACAAGAAAAGGGAAGCCCATCTCACAGCTACAGCGGGCACTTCTCCACTGCAGCTCAGGCCATACGTTCTCCTGCCTCCCACCCTGTTCCAACACATTCTTCTCACAGGCCCAAATTTGATTACCTCCACACCCAGGGCCACATCTTACACCCCCTCAGAAAACATGGTGGGTGAGGTGTAATGGAAGGGCTGCACCCTGCCAGTTCAATCAGGAGAGATCCCCCAGTGAAACCAATCCCTGTCAGGCAAACAGTGTCATTCACACCTGAAGGACATCCTGGGGCTTATGCACAAAGTGAGGACTCTGCATAGCCAGGGGCCAGCAGGACTCTCTCAGTGCAGTTGGTCCTCACCTGGCCTGCTCATGAGGTGCCGCAGCTCTGTCTCAATGCTCCACTGCTTCTCCTCCAGCTTCTGCTGCTTCATCCTGAAAGGGACCACAGAAGTATGTGTTACTGCATCTCCATGCCCAAGGGCTGGACCCTTCTCATATCATGCTGAAGCTTCACCTCTGCAAGGCCCACCACATAGGCAGGGAGGATCTTCTTCTACCATATTTGTAATGTTTCCCTCCTCACAGGCTCATCATAGACCCTGGGGGCTCTTCCATCCATCCAAGGTGTCAAAAGCCCATCAACTAATGCCTCAGGATGCTGGCAGGTCTCCCAGAGACTTCCTCAACACACCCCCCATCCCACCAACTAGCACATTATTTTTTGGACTGCCCCACTCCCTCTCCTTTACTGCTTACTGCTCACATGTAGGTGCACAGACAGATGGATGAGTATCTGGCTGCACTCACTTGTACATCAATTCCGATTCCTGTCTGAGCAGCAGCTGTTTTTCATGGATCAGTTTGAACCAATCCACCATGAGGGCATCCTCTGACTCATCTGCAAAGGAGACAAAAGCCAAGACACCTCCAGGAGCTGCATTAGTTCAGTTCCCCCGGCTCAAACACACAGTCACTTGAAGAACAGCTTAGGATAACTTGTATGAGCTGCAGGCAAACTCAAGTGAAAACAGCTCATCCTTGGCATTCCTAGGGAACAGATGCACATCTGCCCCAGCAGATGCAAGGAAGCTACCCACAGATACTCTATCACAGGGCATCCAGTTCATCTTCCACGTGGCCAGCTCAACTCTGCCATTCTGAACGAACTAAGCCCTGTGAAATCAGAGCCAGCTGTGACGGCCAGTATGGTTTGGGATCCAAAAGCCAGATCAACAGCAGCTTTCTGCTCCCCAAACTTACTGATCCTTGGCCAAATTAACACAGCAAAACCTTGCCGAAACAACAGGTAAGGAAACAATAAGAGTTGGTTCAAAGTTCTTGCTATCTCAGGTACCTTTGGAAACCTGGTTTTCCACATGTAGCATGAACTCCTAGAAAAGGAGCCAAGAATGCACAGGGGTAGGACATGAGCCTCACACCTTCCCCCCTGTAGCAGAGCTGGCCCTCTGGTCTCATTTACCTCCCTCGCAGCCACGCAGCTGCTTCTCCAGATCCACTCCTTTCAATTCCAGGTTATCCAGCTGCTTCTCGATGTCACGCACCTTCTCCTGGATTTTCTCCTCGGGGAGATAGTCTGGGTGCAGCTAGAAAAATAAAGGTAGGAACAAATACAGCTTACTCTCCTCAGACTGCCCACTGAGGGCACAGCTTCAACAGAGTTGGGAAGTGACAAAGGGGGTTGACTGCAGAGCCATGTCCTGGAAGGGCTGAGTCAGCAGAGATGCAGAGCTGGTTGTTCACAACAGAGCAGTGATCACGCTGGAATGTTACAGCGCTGTAACACATTCGCTGAGGGTAATAACATCTACTCACTCCTTGTCTTTCACAGACAGGACCTGTAACTTGGCCATTGCACACAGTCAATCCACAGACATTCCTGCTCCTTCGTTGGGAGGGGCTGTGTCTGCCAGAAATTTGTTATTTGAAATTTGTCTGTGTCTTATTGCAACAAACTGTCTTATTAGTGTCATATTCCAGCTTTTTCCAGGCTCTACTGCCCCCTTGCATGGGAGAGAATCTGCAGTATCTCCATCTTGTCTCTGCCCCAGAGCCTTTCACCCCTTTCCTGGGAATTTAAATAAATCCTCCAAATAAAATGACCCGAGGCATATTGATGAGGAAAAAGGGCTAGTCTCCATCTCTGCAGGGCGATCACTCCAGCAAGATCACAGCACCCCTGGCCTGTGCCCTTTACACATGGTTTCCAGCCGTACCTTGATTGGGGACACTGCTTCAGGGCTCTGGATGCTTTTCGGAGCAGAGGGCTTAACTAGAAAGGAAAAAAAAAAGAAACCCCACAACAAACTTTCAGTAACATTGTGCTGTGGGACACTGCCTATAACACCTGGGAGCAGAACAGGTCCCTGCACCCAGAGGGCACTGACAACACACACACATCAGCAGGCCTCGACTGAGGTGAGAGATTTGTTGGCGGGAGACCGGACAGCCCTGATTTACTCCTTGCTGCTGGACACTCACATACACTCAGACCACAGGATACCGCTTGCCTCCTCAGGACATAAGCAGTCACCTAACCGTCGTGTGATCTTGGAGCTTGCTTCGCAAGCACCCTCTTGGTGGGAATATCAACTTTGGTATTCATTCACTAACTTAATAAATCTTGAAGATATTTATCATGGCAAAATCCACCCCTTATTAAGTTGCCAAAATGCTGAACAGAAATACTGTGTATTACCACAGGAAACATCATGTTACACTTAAAAATGCCCCTCTAGTGCTCATGTACAAAGAGGTATCAGTAAATACTGATGAAACAAAGATGGTCTAGGGGATCTTAACGTGGGCCTCAGGAAACCAAGGTCCAATTCCTTCCACAAAACACTTCCTAGGTGAGAAGTCCCTTAGGCCCAGCTACACAGTATTATTTAGGCCCTGGACACCTATTAAAATCAATCCTTAAGCAATGTGTGTTGGTTCCACTGTTCCTCAGCTTCCTCTGCCCAACTGTGCTGCAAGGATAACTACAGAAGAGTGTGAGGTATTCAGATACCCGAGGGGCTGGGATGGATAATTACCACAGAGAGAGAACACAGCCATACGTGGATGATGTGATAAGAAGGAAAACCTCTAGTATCAAAAGAGCAGGGCTGTAAGAAAGGCAGGAGTGGTGCAGGTTCAGCACACATATGAGAAGGAGAAAGACAGGAGAGACAGACTGGGGAGCCTCTCAAGAGTCTCTGGCAACTGCGCTGACTGTGGCTGATGAGAAATTCATGGAAGAGCTCAAGGACAGCTCTTAAATTGCCCAGTTCTTGCTGTAACAGTTTTCTAGGACAAGTGCAAAAGGAGAAGATGCTGGGTGCTGGATGTGGCAGTCAGCGGTGTTGTCTCTGCATTGCTGGTCTCCAGGTTACTCTCCCCTCTGGGCATAGGTGGCTTGCTGCCCCTATGCTGCCCATGACTCTCACTTCTCATAAAGGTTCCTCTCGCAGGGTACTGGCCTTCCATAGGCAGCCTGCTGCTTACTGAGCAACACCTCCCTCTTCCTGCTTGGCTCTGCATCTCCAGACTCCTTCTGGGTGATCTCTGCATCTTTCCAACCACAGCAGAAAGCTTCATCACTGATCATAACAAGAATGAGGTGGCTAGAGGGGAATAGGTAGTTAAACTGCACTCTCCTGACCAGCTTAGGGGCTGATATCCCCTTCTTTCAGCACCACAATCCAACTCTCAGGTTCTGTCTCAGCAAACACAGGATGGGTTGGCTGGTTGCCTGAAAATTTGAAACAGGACAGGTGGCAAGAGAACCCTGGAGTCTCTTTTCTCAACAGAAAATACTACCTATGCTAGAGAAAACTAATAATCTGCAGAAATGGTCACCATCCACAGCCCCATGAAATACACACAAGAATAAGTCTGAGGAAAAATGGGATGGAAAGTTTTGGGAAAATAATGGCAGCAGAAGCATGCTAAACTTAAAATAGACAAGGGGATTGGAATTTGAAAGCTTATCAGCTGTCAGAGGTGAAGGTTAAGGGCAGTGCAAGAAACAGCTAACAGTAAAGGATGAGGTCATCCAGTCTTGGGGGCCCATCCTGCTTCCTCTGACACAAACATTGGAGTCAGGGCTGAGCCCTGCTGTGAGGAGCTTCTAGTCGAAATAGGTAAAACTGAGCCAGATAGGGTGAGGAAGGGGGAAAACAAACAAGCTGAGCAAACAAGACAGCAGCAAATATCAGGTTAGTTCCACGACATTTCATTTGCTTTGCAGTGGGCTAGGTAGGAGGGAAAGGAGCAAGATAACTGGGCAAAGGAGAAGCGGTACGCAGCAAAGCTGAGGCTGAACTGACAGAAGGATGAAAAAAACTGGTTTAAGGGTAAGGACAGGTCAAAACTGGTCAGAACTTCTTTGAATGTCCAAGCAGCAGCAGCTTTGGCTGCTTCTACAGCGTGTTCCACCAGCAGAGTCTCTGCTGGCAGTTCTCTGCATTCCTTTCATTTCCCAAAGCCACTCAACTAAAGAGGAACAGAGCCCTCAACTAGATCCCAGTTCCCCAAATTAGGAGATGCTCCTCTTCACAGCTTTATGTCAAAGAATGACAGAGGATGGACCTTGACAAATCCCTATTTTAAATTCTTCCCTTTCCATCCCAGAATAATTTTATCCACTGAATTCCCTGGCTGGTTCCTGGTTTGCCCAACTTGGTTAACAAGGGTTAGTGACACAGATTTTTCCCATGACAACACCTACAAGCTTGGCCACAGAAAACTGGGAATAACGTCTCCCTCACTGAGCCCTGATCCCCTGACAGTTCAGAAGAGAGAGTGGCTTTAAGGAGGTAGAAATGACCTTACATGTGTCAGTGCTTTGTTTCAACTGGTCCTCCTCTTCCTCCTTCTTGAAAGAACCTCCACAGTCTTCCCAGCCTTTTCTCGAATTCTGACAGCTCCTGACAAGATCTGAACTGGGAAGCAGCTTCTTCATGAACCCACCAGACAAAGCTAGATTAAGAAGCACAGACAGGTCCTAGGTAAGAAGTTTCAACCCTCGTCTCACAAAAAATCCCTTCATTTTCCAGAGTCTTTGATCCTCACCACTAGCTGCCCTCATTCCTAGTCCTAATTCTCCTCTCTTGACTACAGTGAGGGGCACAAGCCCAAACAAAATAGAGAGAAACCACCAATTACAATGCAAGAGTGTGAGAGAAGGGTAGAGGAGAAGAATGAAAGGTCGAGGACAATGACCAAAATTTCTCACCTTTACACAGTTATGCAAGACAGCATAAGCAAAATCTTGCCTCCTGTCTTGTAAAAGAGGGGACAGTCTATGAAAACTGAGTCCCTCTCCTCAGTGAGGGCTGGCTTTCCAAAAAAAGGCACTGCAGGGCCAAAGCAGGTGAAGAGATCAAGAATATCTCAAAGCAAGAAGCAAGCACCACCTGCATATTCCTTAATCTTGCACTAATGCCTGTGCCTTGCCTGTCTAGCAGAACAAAGCAAAGCTTATATCCTTCATACCAGAGTTCTGCTTTGCTGATGGGACAACAGATGGACTCGGCTTTATCTCCTTCCGTGCTGGGCTCTCTGTTCCCATCTGGGAGTTGTCAGAAGGTTTCTTAGAGCCACCTTGGTCTCTGCAAAGAGGAAAATCAAAGATAGAAAACCATCCCTCCAGCAAACTAGTCCACAACAGGAGCTCCAGGCATCCAGGGCTGGAATCTCCATCCAGAAGAAAGAACAGTCAACACTCTCCTAATCATGGTCACCAATCTGAAGCATATTTCCCTCCCCAGAAACAAAACCCTTTGTCTTTTCCATCAAATATTTAAAACCAGAAGCATTAAAACACAAGAGCTCGTCTCCTGCATGCACACAGGCCTACAGCAACAAACATGGTTGCAGACATGGACATATCTGTTTACTTCTCATGGAAACACGCTGGCTCCAAGACACTCACTTGTTGACTACAGGCTTCAACCGAGATCTCCAGTCAGCTGGGCTCTCAGACTTGTCTTCAGTAATGTTCATGCTTCCTAAAGGAAGGGACATAGCAGGATAATACCAGATCTGATAGAAAGATATAAGCCAGATTTGCATCTCAGGAAGATCTTGGGAGGGGGACATAAGCCATGCATTGGGCTAGATACTGTGACGTTACTGTAGCAAAACACAGTTCAACAAGCTTAAGATGGACAGATTCCTGTGCAATAGATAGTAATAACCTTGGTGGCATTTTGCCCCTTTCAACTCAAATGCTTTAAACCCTACACAGATACAGGAAACACAGCCACAATAGAGATGAACAGACACGCGTGTTTGGCAACACCACAAACAACTCAGATCTTGGAGCCGAAATGATGGGGGGGGGGGAAGAAAACACAAGCTCACAACAAACACCAGATAGATAGTGTTCCTGGCCCAAAAGAACCAGGCAGTCAGGAAGTGGTTAAGACATAGTGTACCCCCAGAATGGTATCCCTCATGATGCTTAGTCACCATGATGTAAGCTCAGATCAAAACAAACAGGGAGGTTATGTAAGCCCTATCAACAACCATCACCCTGAAGTTCTGGGAAGGTCTCCCATCTCTACCTAAGCCTCTGAAATTCATCGTGATCCCAACACTTGATGACAGCTAGTACAGCTTAAAAACCTAAAGAACCTCAGAGAAAAAAAACTCCATGCTGGAGGAAGCAACTGCACAGGGAGTGATGGAGCTGTTGAGCCCCAGAATTCAGAAAACCCTTATGCAGTGGTACAGATAGAAAGTACAGGAGTCACTGATACGTTCATTGTACCAGCCCAAGAGAAGGACATAAAGCTGGCATACTGTGTCCATACAGAGCCACATGTGAACCTGTCATCCTCACCTTTGGAGACTTTAGACTCTGGTTTTTGCACAGAGTCAACAGGTTTGCTGGCAGCCTGGCTCTTGGGCAGAGGCTCTGAGACCTTCTGTTTCAGTGCTGTGTACCCTATTTTGCTGGGCTGTGTTTTCAGAGCTGGACTCTGCCATTGAGAACTGGTGGGAGAAAACTTGCCACTGCAAAAAAGAAAAATTTAATGAGTCTTTTTGAAAGGACAGACCTTTTTTTTGGCCTCTCTTTTGAAGGCTTGGATGAGCCCCTCTACTTGTATTTAAATTGCACCCACAGAAGTGGTCAGGGAGAAGGGAAGAAAGATGCAGAGACTTCTCCAAATTATCCCAAGGGTCATCTTGGGAATAAAAAAGGAAAGTGAAATAGGACTTACCTACTGGATGCTGGGGAGTCAGTGGGATCGAGTCCTCCTGGCTTGTTTGGAGAGATGTTTGATCCAACCAAAGCCTGCATAATATGGTTACGTGCCTGATCCTTCTCAACATTTGCTGGACTGACCTCAGGAGTGGTTTTGGCAAAGGCAGTTCTAGCACAGCCATGGGAAGAAGGGACTTGTGTTTTGGTGTCAGGGGTTTTATTGCTGGGAGACTCCAATGACTGAAAAAATTTTTCTCGAGCTTGCTGTGTTTTTGTTGTGGAGGTTGTCCAAAGAGGCCCTGGTGGGGTACCTTCACGGTGATCTGATTTATTTGCTGACAAGGTACCTTCATGGTGATCCGATTTATTTACAGTTGAAGAGGACCATGGCATATTTAGACTTCTGAAGCCCGAACTTCCAGAAGATGAAACAGATGGCTTGGTTGAACTAGCAAGGCCTTCCTGGCTTGGTTTCTTCAACATCTGTTCCAGTTTCTTGGGTTCTGCAGGTTTCTGGACTGCCCTGGCAGGGGTAAGAGTTGGGGTGCTCTCAGGTTTATTCCCGGTCCGGAGCCCAGAGTTCCAGACATTATCTGGCTGCTGGTGACTGGTACAGATGAAAGTACCTGGCTTAGGCCCAGCTTTGTAGCCCCCAGACAGAAGCATGTTCCAACACTGATGGCACCTGTGAACAGGAAAGTCTCAGAAAACATCCTATAGAGCACAGGAGAGCGCAGGGACATTTCCACTGCCAACATGGGGAGGGTGAAGGTACCACACTGGCAGTGAGCAGCCCATGTATGCATGTTCTCCAGGCACCAAAATAGGAATTGCTAATAGCACGGCCTGAAGTATGAAAGGCGTAGATGAGAACAGACCTGTGCAAAGACCTTCCCTTAAACACGGGCCAAGACGAGGCCCAAGCTGCCTCCACTCTGACAAATGTCCCCAGCACCACATGTGCCTCCAAACCCCCTGAAGAACTTTCCAGCTGCCCAGGACACAGTAAGCCTAGCTCCCGAGAGCTGGCTATGGGTTAAAGAAAGCAGACCGCCAGAGTTCGCAGGCTCTAGGCTGAGAAGAACAGCAACATATCCCTCCAATCCCAAAGGAGCCAGGCTGCCCCTTGAAACACATAGGCATCTGCCCCCACTTTGAAGAGCTGTACCTGAAGCAGTTCCTATGATAGAGCTTCCCATCGACCAAGTGGCGCTGCACCAGGTGGACATGGTTTCCACACATAGCACAGCTGCTGCTGCGGATATTCCCACTCTCTGCCAGGATCCCTTTCTGTGGGGGGGGGAGAAGCAGTGGGTGAGCAGGCAGCACCCTGTGGGAGCCAGCATACAGCTACGAACCTCCCAGGTAGCCGAGCATTCAAGGTACACAGCCAGTTGGTAAGATACAGAAGTGATATGCAAACCCTTATTCCAGCTATCTCTGAGTTTATACAAACTGCAACAACCCTTGGCAGGACAGACCAAGGGGAATTCTCTCCCACAAAGCCAGAGAACCAGGGCATTTTGTCTGCATTTAGGGAAACTGAGGTTCAAAGGTCCCCGATTTGAACCAGTTGGGAAGGGTCCTTCCACTGGTGAGAGAGAAGCTTCCCTTCTTCCACCTTGTTTTCATCTCTACTCTTCTTTGAAACTGTTTCCACAAACTTAATCAATGCTTTCCAGCAAAAATAATACGTTCTGTTAAATAAAAACCTCCATCCCCAAGATCTACTGACTAGGAACAACACAGCCATCTCCTAAAACAGCCATATCCTGTTTACCACTAGATGAATGCTAGCTGGCTGGTGGCTTTCTAGTGACTCCCATCCAAAGCCGTGCAGTCAACCAGCAGTAACCAGACCTCTGGATTAAATCCTATAAGCAGGGAGCAGAAACTTCAGAGACTGAGTCCTCACCACTAGGAGGCCTTGAACTAGCATAATATTCCCCAGGTCATGGCAAAAATTTAAGACATAAAGAATGTCCTAAACCCCATTTCTTACCGTGGTGACTGGAGATGTTTCTTTTGGCTTAGCCGTGGCTGGTGGGTGGGCAGGAGGCTGTTTTGGAGGGACTGGCTTAACAGGCTCTGAAATGGCTTTCTTCCCAAGAGGTTCGTCCTGGGGTTCAGAGGATGGACGCTTGATTCCAGCCATTCCTCCAACTGGAAGAAAGGACAAAGGGAGGATTTTAAGGGAGCATAAGGCAAACTCGTGGGCTTAGGAGTCATTTACTTTACAAGAAGATCAAGAGGTGCCTGATGGGTATCGTACAAAGCATACAAGGAGACATAGGCTTCCTTCACAAGCAGTTCTGTAGCGGAGTGAGGGGCAAGAGTTGACAGATAAGTGGTACCAACATATGTTGGAAGCAACTGACAGATGAAAATGCCATTTTTTTTCTTCTTGGGGAAATCCCATGGTGGGGGGAACAAGACAGCAGAAAAATACAAAACACCAGGCCTCAGTGGTATGGACAAGACCTTCGGTATATATCTGGCCAACAGTCTGACTGGATTTGAGCACCACTGAAACAGGCACTGCTGTTAAATATCACAGCTAAGGAACTGAAGTAAAACAGGGTTTGCTTCAAGTTGCTCTGCTCCAGACTTCCTAGAGACCCTGAAACTTCACTGACATAGTTGTCCAGCCCACCTCCCAGCTGGGATCCTCATGGAGCAAACAGACTTGTCAAGAAACAGAAACGATCATGAAAAATGGGCAATTATATGACAGACACTTGGTGGTACCATGGTGGCGCTGATGCAGAAACCAAAAGGACTCCCCACAGAAGGGTTGGAAATGCTCAATCCTCTTTTCTTTGCAAATGAGAGAATCCCTCTAAAGTCACAAAAGGCTGGGAAGAGAGAAAAGGGAATCCCCAACATACTTCAGTCAAGAGCAGGGAATGAGTGCCCCATGCCCTAGGAAGTGCAGGAGGAGACTTCCCTGGGAAATAAGACTTCATGCACAATTGTGACAGACAGGACCCCAGACAGCTCACAGGGATGCTATTTTTGTGAATTAGACTCCTCTGCATTCCTTGTGGGAACTCAGCAGAGTTATTTGAGCCACTGCTTCACTTCTAAGAACAACCAACTAAATGACCATCTGTCTGAAAAGAGATTATACCCTTCTCAGTAAATACAGAGGGAGTCTGGGCAGGGTGAAGGGAGCAGAGAGGCAGCTCAGTTCCCAGCAGTCTTCTCTCATGAAAAGTTGCTATCCAAATAAACAGCCAGGGCTCTTTCACCACAGGGACCAGTGGACTGGTGACATCCGACTCTGCAAACTGTTTAGACCCAGACTATGCTCTCACTTCCCACTCGTTCCATTTATCAAATTCCCAAAGCCCAGCACAAAGATGGGTGGCTTCAACTCTGCTCTTCTGTAAATGCATGACCTCAATAAAACATCAGCTGCTCTCCTTCTCTGGCCTTCTGCATCCTGCTTATTTCATGGTCCTGCTGGAGTCCACTTGAAGGGCAGGACTATGGTATTTGGAGTCTGCTCAGTGTCAGAAGGCACATTCCTAGCTGGGCTCATTTTCAGACAAGCACACTCACCCTAGCAATAGGAATGCAACCAAAGCATTTTGTGGGACACTAGAGAGTACAAAAACGTGCAGTTCTTGATGACGTGGTAGGAGAGATGTTTGTGGAAGGGGGTAAAGACCCCACACTGACCCAGATCCCACCACCTGGCACTAACATGATAGAGTTTTAGTTCAATCAGCATGGATTTAAAATAAGAAATAAAAAATGAGGATGGGGGAGGGAAGAGGTTGTGGAGTGGAAGAGAGAGCATGCTCAAATGTGTAAAGAGGTGGAGGAGGGGGAAGAGTTTAGATATTAGAGGCAGCTTTCAGAGAATTGTGCTTCCTTTCCAAGGTTTAGGACATTTTCAATATGAATCTGTATTCTCCATCTAGATTCACCTTAACCAGTTAAGTCATTCATGTCCCACTTTCTAAAGTTTCCTCTGGAGGAACCTGTGAAATTGGATAATCGTATTATTTCATTTTGTATGAGCTTAAAGCCAAATATAAACCAAGTCTATAATAATGCTCCTGTGAGCCCAGATAAACTCTCCAGTACCTGAATATAATGTCTTGGCAGCCCTGTGGCCTGTTTTATGTTTGAAAGAATTGCTACAACCCTTATGTCAGTTAAGGGGGTCGTTTTCTTCTACTTCCTTATACCAGTACTGATCTGCTGTACAAGCCCTACCATGGATGCTGTTACACCAGTGCAGCTAGCTTCACAGATAAGCTTCAGCTGTCCTAGACTCCACGCACTCACCAGCCTCCCAGTGTGGCAAGGACAGGAACAGGGCTGGAGGTGGAAAGGGCTTGAGAAAGGAAACCACAGATGGGAAGTGCAGAGGGGAACCTTCAGTGCTCCTCTTTGAATTTTAGGTTGTATTTTAAGAAATTTTAGTTTGAATTTTAAATTTTAAGGCACTAAAGGCAAGGGACAGCACTGTGCCCTTCCAAAAGCACTGATGCTATTGTCAGGCCAGGGTGCAAAGAGGGGAGATCCCCCATTGAAATAGTTCTGGTACCAAAAGGCCTCTATGCAACCCGTTTTGATTTTCCAAGCTTGTTAGGAGGCAAGGGTAAGCACAGAATTAAGTCCCAGTCCTGCCCACCCCTCCAGGGAAAAACAGTACTTACTAGGTGACCGTCCATGGAAGTAGTTATAATACTGGGAAACATAGGTGAGGATGCTCAGCCTGTCTGGTACCCTGAGAGCAACCATATCCTCTGCATCCAGCAAGGCTGGGATCCCCAGCTCTTCCTCCGCCACTCGAAATGCCTAGGGAAGGAAGTAAAGAAAAAGGGGTCTAGTCCAACCCAGGCAGCAGAGCCGCTCCTCATCCGAAGTACCAAACTCCAGTGCAAACAGACCCACTCAAATAACAGCTCTACTGGTGAACAGCTGCACCAGTTTAACTCCTACATTGTATGGCTGTTACAGGAACCAACAGAGTCATGGCTTCCAGCCACAGCGTTGAGAAATTCAGGCAGGGAGCCAAAAATCTGGCCTGGCAAGCTGGTCGTAACTCACTGCATAGGAACTCACCTGGGCTTCCCCTGCTCTTCCTCGAGTCTGCTTCTATCTGGATGTGCACAGCTGCAGAGATGGAGAGCGAGGCCTAACCAAAGGGGATGTGTCAGTCCAGACTGGCAGACTTGCTTTCAGGCTTCCAGCCCAACCTGGAGCGCTCCTCAATTAATGGTGCAGTGGTAGGTGTTTGCATGCAGCTTTCTCTCTCCAAGCACTGTGCAAATGTTAACGGTTCCTGCCTACTGCCTGCTCTTCTCCATTTGAACAGGGAGAAATCTCAGTCTGCAAAAGGGAACCATTTCTCCCAGACCAGAGAGTGGGAAGAGAGGAATAATACAGAAAATTTCCTGATACCCAACTCCCTTCCAGGTTATCCATTTCTGCACCACCTAACATAACATGTTTTAGGAAAAAAGATTCCTCTTTGTGATGCCCTCTGCTTTGCAACTGCAGAAGCAAAATCAGATAAAGAAGGAAACAGGTTATTTTCTTTTACCTCTGAACAAGAGCCTTTACTAGAGGACAAAAAAGTGCAAGATCACTAAAACAACTCTGCCTTTGTTCAACTCGCTGCAGGACTTTTGCTAAGGACTTTCTTCAGTCTTCTTCCTTCCTGATTTACAGGAACAAATCCCTTTCCTTTCCCTTTGGAACATCCCCTTTGAAATGCCAATACAGCAAAGGAAAACAGCACCTGCAGGAGTGCTGCCACAGAAACCCACAGTGAAAGAGTTAAAGAAAGACTTGAACACATTAAAACCCTCTGCATCTGACCTCTGGCACAGATGCACAACAGGGTTAGTTTACAAGCCAGCTATCCCTGCTTAAGAGAAACAAACAGCCACTATTTTTTTAGCAAGATAATTACCATTTTTTTCCATTGGGTATCCCAGTAAAAATGTAACTTAACAGACACTAAGCACACTTTCAGCCAATTACCTCTGGCTGCGTCATCCCGGCTGCCAGCCCAGCCTGGCACTCGCTTGTTTGTAACCAAGTAGTTAATATATTCCTTGGAGTGTTCCCCGTTGCACTGGCTGCACGACTGGTCTGACCAGTGAGATTTTCTTGCTGGCATTCCTAGCGTGCGGCCTAGCGGGAACACAGGCCATGCCACCTCACTATGCTAGATCGCAAAAGGCACAGAAAACGCACAAGGGGAGGCCTGGACCACAAAGAAGGTGGTGCTCTATGAACACACCTGGTTTGGCCAGGACTAGGTAAGCAATGGAAACAGTAGCATTAGGACTTAGGGTCACTGCTGCCTAGAGCCGCCTCGTGTTCCTGGGAACTGCTCTTGCTGCGAGATCTAACGGAACCACCACCTAACATGGGCCAGTTGTCCCACTTCTCCACCCGCCTGCGAAGGCTGGCCTTTAAAGAAGCGACACCTTACTTCTGCATTGCATTTTTCACCAGTTACAACGGGAGGTAAGTGCCCCTGCTCCCATTTTGCAAAGGGAGGCATAGAGGAAGCAAAGCAATACGCTCGAGGGCATCTGAGCAGGTCAGGCACAGCTCTCCTCCAATGCCAGGCCACTGCTGCATCTGCTACACCATGCCACCGCCATCCATTGGCCCTGAATGAACCGGAACCAAGGCTTCTATAAACTTTTCTCCTATTTATGTATTTTTGAAACTTTCAGCAAAAAAGCCACCCACAGATTTTTTTTGTTATTATTATTATTTTTGGCATTTGAGGAGCGACACATTCTTCCTCAGCAAAAAGACCTTATATGGCAAGTTGCAGCCTGGACAAGATTTCTTTTTAGTTGAGTAGTACAGCTCCTGAAAAGAAGTTATTGAGCAGTGAGGCATCCAGGAGGGTCTAAACAATAGCAGAGGAACAGCTCCGGGAGAAATCAGACCCACTCATGCCCCAAGGACAGTCAGAGGGAAAAACCCTATGATAGAGCGCGGTCCGAGGAGGGAAGGCCCAGTACCACAGGGAGATGGACGTGTTGCTCCACTCAAACCAGAGCCACGCCAGCAAGGATACCAGCAGTGACAGAGCAACATGGACAAATCATCCTACAGCACATGAAGTAAGGAAGAGGAAGCACACAAAATAAAGGACAAACTAAGAAACGCAGGAAGAGGAAGGAAGGAAGTACAGGCTACCACAAGGGAGGGAAGCAACTATTTTAATGACAGGCTCGGAAAAGCTTTTCATTAATAAAAGCAGTGGAGGTGGCCTTGTACAGTTCATTTTCCAGAGAAAAGAAAAGTCACCAGTGGAAGAGACACCATCAGACAGGCTCAAGGAAGGAAAAACATGCAGGGCTTCACAGCACTCTGCCCAGGATGACAGTCCATGGTGGAAAGGTCCTGACCCCTGGCAAATACCAAAGCTCTTGCAGGCAAAAAACTCAGTCTGAATCTCACCTAGGAGAGAAGAACATGCAGGGCTGAACCCCAGAGAGTCTGAATAACTGCTTATATGCTGCAGCCCCAGTTTGGGGACAGGGGGAAACTACACAGGACCTGTCATGGGCGGTGTGAACAGTGCCAGGACCAAAAGGGAGAGAAGGCCCAGGACCACCACGCTTAGCTCTCCTGGAGGCAAGGACCACCTCAGATAGTTCACTGCATCAGAGGATGTCACTCCTCCAGTTCAGACAAGAGCAAGCTGTGGTGGTTTGCTCACATCCCAGGTTCCTGCCAAGCAGCCATGAAGCTGTGTGGAACGATGCCATGGGAAGAGCAGCATTTTGATCTGCTGCCTCTGACTTTGGGAGGGAGAGTGGGAGGAAAAAATCCTTCCTTGGAAGCACTCAGCCCATGCTTGAACCCAGTGCAGGGAGAGGGCTGGCCTGCCCAACTTCTAGTTCCTTCGTCGACAGAACAAGAGAAACTCAAATCCCACTCTGGAATGATGAGTCCATGGAGGACAAGATTTTAAGACCTCTCCACCTTCCAGAAGCATTCACTCCCAGCACTGGGAGTGATCGGAAGCAAGGAAAGACTCCCTACACTTCCTCTCCCATCCCAGCTACCTCCCAGCTCCTGCTCCATCCCTCAGAAGCAGCATGTACTCAACATGTTCGTGCCCGCATCCTGACCTCCAGCATTTTCACCTCAGTTTCTGCTGCTGCCTCCAGCCGGATAAGGGAGAGACCACACTCATTGCTGGGAGCCAGTTCCCTTTTCCCTATCCTGTTGATAGCACTTCCTTCAAAACCATTTCTCTACATCCTCGACTATCATAGCTACGTCTGCCTTTTCTGCCATCCCCACCACTGAGGCCTGACCAGACTGGGGTTATGAGAATATTGATCCTCCTGCTCAATTCTAGCTACAACTGACCAAGGCACTGAGCACAGCTCAAAATCAAGTCAAATGATTTGAACACGGCACACTTAGCACACTGCATTTGCAGGATTTCTTTTGCTAAACCATGTAAGCAAGGTGTCAGGTTGTACTGCAGACCAGAAGTAAAACAGTAAATTCACTTACCAACTTGTTGTTCTCGTACACATTTTCTTTACTAAGGGAGTTGAAGTTTCTGAAATACAGAAAGAAGAGAAAAAAAATCAAGTTGCTGATATAGAGCAAGCTGCTTCATTTCCAGCTTCACAAACCTCTCTGAGCCTCACTGGCTAAGGAAACAGCTCCTTCCACCCTGCTTTTTAAGAGAAGCTGCAGAGGGAGCAGTGTGGTAGATCCCATCTGAGCCTCCAGATAGCCATAGCCCTGCTGCATCTCCTGGGACAGAAATGTGCAGGAGACCCAGCAGGCACAGCCGTCTGTCAACAGGCATCACAGCACATTTTTGGCACATCTATCCTTGCAGGGCTGACTTCTGCAGCTTCCCGCGGTCAGGACAGGTCAATGCCAAAATATCCCATGCAGATTCAGGACTCCTGCAGTGACAGCAAGGAGCAACTTTTAACTCATGTTTTTACAAAATCTTTGCTCTGCTCCTACCTCAAAAGAACTAACCAACACCTGTCAGTCAGATTTGCAACACTCTCTCTCCCCAAAAGTATTTTCCAAAGAGTCTCATCCATGTCCTTCTCCCTTCTTCAAAGCTGCCTTCACAGAGAGAGATCTCAAAGCTCAGAGGAGGTTTGGATACATCAGACTTCACAAGTATCACAGATTTCTCTGATGAACCCACATCCTCTGATCTCAGAAGCTGCAGGTCCAAGTTTTGGTTTCAAATGCTGTTCCCTCCTCTGCTATAGCTCCACAAAACTTGTACCAAGAACCTGCATGAAAAATACCTTTGCCTACACAGTTGCAATAGCAACTGATAACATCAAAGTTGTCTGTAAAAATCTAATTCTCCTTTCCCTAGGGCTGTTACCTTTGGCTTGTAATCATAACCAATAACCAAAATCAAAGAGCCAATTACAGTTTGCAAAGTCAACAATCCTTCTTCCTTTCTGCCATCCCCAGACATCACCTCTGTCTTCCCCTTTCCACATATTTCTCTCCTCCCTAGATTTGCTCTCCTCCTCTCTGGCCCAACCCAGATGCCACTTCTCTCTCTGCACTGTGCTATCCTGGGAACTTGGAAATTGGGATCTGGAAGGACAGGCAAGAAAATATAGGAGGAGAGTGAATTTGTGCCATTGGAGGTAGAGTCCCAAAACAGCATGCTTCCTCCACCTTCTGGTGTCCTCAGTCTGCCCTCACCCGTAGCAAGGAGTGCCCATTGCTTAGGAAATATTTACCATCCGATTTTTTTTAACTGACCATTGCTTGCTAAACTGGGAATATAAAACCGACTATCGGCTGGCAGCCCTGTTCCCCAACACTGCTTCCTTCTACTCAGGCAAGCAGGCAGGGTCAATTCCTTCCGATAACTTAGTTTCACTTTACAGTCCCTGCACTTGCTGGCACAGAGCTAAAATTTGAGGCCAGAAACTCTGGAGCAAAAGGCTTATATCATTGAGTGGAAATTCCCATTAAGAAATAGAAAAATGATATGCTGCCAACTTTTGTTTTTGTAAGCAACATTTTTACAACAAATTCAGATTTACCCTTGTCAGCTAGTCCCTCACCTCTGAGGGGGAAGGATAAACAGTGTGAAAAGCCAGGGTAAAGCTGACTCAAAGTGATCTATTCATGAGACAAACACATGATCTGTATTGCAGCAGGGGAGCTTTTTCCATGACATGTAACGATAAGAAGCAAGCTGGGTCCTTTATCTGCTCGGTAAAGAAAGTGGCGCATTACATTATAGGTAAGAGAGGCCCCTTAATACAGGCTCGCCCATCATGCCACAGGCTGTGCCACCTTCCCTATTTTCCATATCTAGATGCGGGCACCACTATGCTGGGTAAGGAGAGAGTGAACAGGAGGTGAGGGAGAAGATCCAAAGTCCAACTCCTCCAAGAAGCATGTAAAGACAAGGCATATCCCAGCTCTAAATCATATATTCTTTCCTGTGCAAAATCAAAAGGATTTGCAGAGGTTTTCTTCAAGCAAGGCTCCTGCCTGGAAATTTTCCTTCCCTGAGACAATAGATTAAAAACAACAATGAAAATAATCACAAGTCAAAAAGCTTCAGTGAACAATGGATTTAATCATCCTGTTTTGCATCAGGCAAGAAAATTAGTTTTTTTAAGAGCCGTTTAAGAGCTGCTGTTTGCAGCTCTCTGCCCCACTCCCTATTCTGCTCCCAAATTCTGCGCCTCTGTAGCATGGACACGTCGAACACAGGAAAACACCTGGAAGAGCAAAGGAAAACTCCAGCTTCCTTGCTCCCTGCTGAGGAATGCAAAGAACGACAGGAGTCGCACGTGAGCGCAGCAAAACTGGGCCGAGCACTGGAAAGGTGTCCAATGCCATGACAAGTCCAGGCTTTGCTCTGCTCGTCAAAATGCAGAGGCAGGACAAGCATGAAAGTGATCAGTGCCAAACTCTCAAATAATACTGAACCTACTTATTTACTGTCCATCAGCACCTTTCACTCCTGCTCTGGTGAACGCTGTTTGCTACAGTAGTGTGTGTTCAGTTTCACAGCTGTGTGGCATGGAACAGAGACCTAAAAACCTAAAACTCTGATGGTGACTGTTTGAAATCCCCTCCTGTCCCCAAAGGAGGGTGCAAACAGCCAGGTTTCTTGGTCATTTAAAGAGCCTCCTGCCCTCCCAGCATCACTCCTTCCCTGGCTGGTCAGGTGAACAGCTTACGTATAATATTTCTTCAGAAAATTGATCTTGCCAGTGCATCTCCTATCCTGGAATATCAAATGCTCTCTGCACCAATGTAATCTTAAGAAAGCTAATACAAATGGAGAAGTAGGAGTTTTCCACTGAGAAAACATGGGCAACTGAATTAATTGGAAGAGGTGAGAAACATAAATCTGACCCAAGAGAGGGCCTCCAGTGTTGGAAATGAAGCAGAACGGAGTTCACTAGCACAGGAAAAGAAGAGAAGTTCTTAGCTCCCAGGCCTTCTTTAGCAAAAAGTGGCTGAGCAATTCCCATGCCCCAAAATCTCCGTGACCACCCCCTGCTCTGGCTGCACAGACCCAGAGCTTGCACAGCATGCCACAGTCCTTCCCAAGCACACATGCTTCCCTGGGAAGGATCTCTGCTGCTGCTGCAAGCACCAGCTCCGTGGGAAATGCTGCCTTGGAGCAGGCTGAACAGAAAATGGCCCAGAGGCTAGAGTAAGCAAAGTAGGTCCTGAAGAACCTCACTGCGTCTAGGCACCTCTGTACTGTTTTCGTAAGATACGTGCTGTCAGAAGGATGACTGAAAAACAGAAAAGCATCCTCTATCTGCACGCAGTCCTCAAACAAGACGGTTCAATCCAGTCTGCTCTTCTGGGAACAGGACCTTTCAGCAGCTTGCTTTATGGAGGTACAGCCAACCTGGGGAGAGGTGACAGGGCTGGGAATCCCAAGTGGAAGATGCCCCCCATGCTCTCTTCCTCCTCTCCATAACCCCTGCTCCACAACTTCTCTGATCTCACTGGACGGCTGACATGCTGCTGAGGGTGACAAACAAAGGATGAGTCTCCCTTATCCCAGAGCCATCCTCCCCAGGAAACACAACCTGGAGGAGGCCAAGCAGGCGGCAGCTCTGCTTTGCTCCAGCCCTTTGCTGAGGAGATGGAGACCATGGGTAACCTGCCTTCAGCGCAGCCAAGGCAAGCACCTCAAGCTTAGGGTAAGCAGTGGCTGGATGACCTGGTGCTCCTCACCCTTCCTGCCTGTTTTGGAGACTCACGGCCTCCTCCTCCCTGGCTGAGCTGACAACGACCCAGGAATCATGGCTGGAGGCAGCTGCTCAGCTCCAGCCACCAAACGTGTCTGAGTGCACAGCTGCCAAGGGGGATTTCACAACCAGTCAATTCCCAGAATGCTGAGTTAAACACCAGTTAACAATCTGGGAAAGAGCAAGATCCAGGATGAAGAGGAGCTTAATCAAAACCTTTCCTCAACATCTGGCATTTATTTCAGACTGAGTGAGCATGAGACCATGGTTCCCCTGCTTCTTTTAATTCATTTATCAGACTCAGACCACTAAAACCTCTGGTCAGAGCTCACACAGCCAACACCATCACACACAGCAGCCACAAAACAGAGCCCACATCTCGGAGTCCCACCTCATACAGCTAAGAAGTTTTACGTTCCTCTGACAAGAGGAACTTCAGCGCTCTGTATTCATCCCAGCAAACGGACTCAGACCTGCCTGATACAGCATGCGTGCCTGTCTGGGGTTGGGTATGAAATACTCTTCAGCTGGGATGAAAGAGAAACAAATTTCCATGGTAATTCGGTTGTGTGTTCCTACTCTGACAGAGCCCAGTCTGTCTGCGAATTCTCGGGTGAGTGGGAAGTGAGTGGGAAGCGCAGTTCTGATTTCACGCAGCCTGCCCTATTCACTGATAACACACAGACTGACACAAACCAAGTTTGAAAGAAGTTATCGTATTCTCCGTATGTTTTCTGGCAAGAAAACAGGAAGGGGGAAGAGATATATACCAGTCTATACTCTGACCCATGTATCCTCAACCCCATGAGAGAAGCACGTTATTACGATCAAGTTTTGCAATTGCTTGAAATTTTCTTGTGAACATCTCCAGCCTCCTCGAACAAGAAATCCCCTCTCCATACTGTTCACTCCTCAGCCCAAGAACGTCATTTATGTAAACCAAGACAGAAAACACATTGTTGCAAAACTCTGATGCCGTGACTGAATCGTGTTCTGTAAATGATTCATATATAAGGGCCGCTACAAACACACCAAGCTCTCCAAACATCAATTATCCTATTCTAGCTTCACTTTCAGTACGATGCTTTTAATCTGCAACTAGGATCCGTGCTAGAGGCAAGCTTCTGGAGTTCAGGATAAATCACTTCAAGTCCCCAGGGAAGTCAGAGTCACAGCCACACGCCCACCCAGCCACACTTCCCTGCTTGTGGCTCCTGTGCCACAAACTCAGAGCGGCTTTTGGAGATTCACAGAGAATTTGCACAAGTATCCAGCCCGAGGAGCTGAGGTACACGTGACACCCTGCAGCCTTGTCCACCGACCACTTCAAAGGGTGATTTCCTTCCAGCAGGACTTTGACCATCCAAAGATATACACCTGGTGCTTTGCTGCATTTACACGACTGTCACTGGTGAAGGAGATCACAGATAAAAGACTCTCTGTTACTTGAATTTTACGCCGTCTTCACCAAGCTGCTCTATATCAGAAAGAGCTTATGCAAGGTCCTGAATAAAGTCAGGCAGAATTTTCTTCAATGCAACAGGAGTGGACAGATGCCACAAGGAAGGCTTTCCCTCTTCAGTGGAGAGGCATTTATTTAAGATAAATCTATCCACAATCCTTGGTGCACAGTTCAAGGATTATAAACAACTCATTAAACTGTGCAGCAGGATTATTCCAGCTCTCAAGTCACTGAGCCCCTGTTTACATCCATGTCGCAGATGGGCCAACTGCACAGTTGGCCAGGAAGTGACTGCTGTCCTTCTAGGAGCACCTCCCAGTCATGTCAACATTTCTGTCCCGGTATTTCATATCTTATAGACTATGAATCAAAGGAAGGAAAAGAAACATTTGGAGTCACGTGGAAATGACAGCATGTCAGGAAACCATACGCGGCAATACCATGGTGACTGCCCAAGCACCGGCAAGGAGGAGACAACACAGAAAGCACGCCTGCAGTTCCGGCCTCGCCTGCTGTTCAAGCCAGCTCTTGCCTCTTGGAAGCTTCAAAAAAATGGAGGAGAGAACAAAAGAATGTCTTCTCCTTAGGTCTCCACAGGAAGGGAGACACCTGCAACCGAGATCTCCATACATTAATCCACATGACAGACTGTCCTAAGAACCCAAGGAAAAAGGCAGAATTCAAGGAGCAGGAAGAAAAGTGAGGTACAGAAAACACAACCTGGTCCTCTGCTAGCCAACCACATCTGACTGGAAGATGCCTAATGCTTAAATCAATACTGTAGGGAAATCTTCATGCAGCTCCCCTGCCTTGATCTCCCTCTTCAATCCCCCACCTCAAAGTGAAAACGGCCAGAAGAAAAACCAGGGAAACAGAATTTGTGTCGTCTTTTGGCATTACACCTACCCAGATCTTACATTTGGACAGAGACAGGTCAAAGCCCATAGGACAAGAGCAAAGAAGCCAGCAAGGAATGCAAGGTGCTTTGCCTCCCACAGACCAGGCTCCAAATGCAAAAGCAGTGATTTGTAGGAATCCAGCAGCCACCACACTTCTGCCTTCACAAAGAGCTCCTCTGAAAAGAGGACACTTTCCCTGTTCCCATGGAAGAGCGAGTGGGCTGCAGGGAAGGCGTAAGCTTCCTCCTGAACAGCTCCTATTAGATACTTCGCAGAGCGGCTTGGCTGGAAACTCCCTGCGCTTCTATCTCACTTTGTTTAAATAGCATCTATTCCTTAACTAATAACTGGCAGAATTGCCATTTGGCTCCACAACGAAAGCGGAGCCTAAACAAACACAAACAGCAAAGAAGGAAACATTTCCCAACTGCTGTCTGAACTTGTTTTGCAACAGCAAGGACATATTTTAAATGTTTATATTTTGGCCACAGCTTTCCACAACTCCTTGAAAATGGGGAAGGGGGGGGGGGGGAAAGGAAGGCCGGTAAACAGGGAGAGCGGAGATTTGCTTGGAGATTTTCTGCCTCGCAGCTAGCGAAGCTCCCGTCTCATGGGAGGACCGTCCGCCCACTGCATCCTCTCCGCAAGAGTTGAGACCGGTCCCTTTCCATCACCGCTGGGCGCCCAGGAGGAGAGAGGGCCTGAGTGCGGTGAAGCGAGGGCCTTTGGCCTCGCCGAGTGCAGCAAAGCGATGGCCCATGGCCCTGCGGACCGCGGCAAAGAGAGGGCGCTCAGCCTGGCCACCTGCGGCAAACGGAGGGTGCCCGGCCTCGCCGAGGGCAAGCGGAAGGTGCCTGGCCTCGCCAGCCGCACGGGGACCCTCGGCCTCGCCAGCCGCAGCCATGTGGGGACCCTTGGCCTTGCCGGCCATGTGGGGACCCTCAGCCTCGCCAGCCGCAGCCACATGGGGACCTTCGGCCTCGGCCAGCCGCGCGGGGACCCTCAGCCTCGCCGGCTGCAGCCATGTGGGGACCCTCGGCCTCGCCGGCCACGCGGGGACCCTCAGCCTCGCCAGCCGCAGCCATGTGGGGACCCCTGGCCTTGCCAGCCGTGCGGGGACCCTCGGCCTCGCCGGCTGCAGCCATGTGGGGACCCTCAGCCTCGCCGGCCATGTGGGGACCCTCAGCCTCGCCAGCCGCAGCCACATGGGGACCTTCGGCCTCGCCAGCCGCGTGGGGACCCTCAGCCTCGCCGGCTGCAGCCATGTGGGGACCCCTGGCCTTGCCAGCCGTGCGGGGACCCTCGGCCTCACCAGCCACAGCCACACGGGGACCCTCGGCCTCACCGGCCATGCGAGGACCCCTGGCCTCACCGGCCGCAGCCACGTGAGGACCCCTCTGCCTTGCCGGCCATGTGGGGACCCTCGGCCTCACTGGCCGCGGCCCAGCGGGCAAGGCGGGCGCCGGGGCCCTCAGCCCGAGCACTGCGGGGGCTGGGGCGAGCGGGGGCCCGGGCGTGCGGGCGGGGGTACTCACATGAGGTCGGGGCGGTGGCGGTGCAGGATGGCGCAGAAGGCGAGGCCGTCGCGGAAGGAGGTGGTCATGTTGGTGATGCTGACATCGCGGTAGCCCTCGCACTGCTGCTTGCACCACAGCTGCAGGTTCTGGATGGCCGCCATGG